>NC_090249.1:25347315-25432315 GCF_037325665.1 Littorina saxatilis
AAAAAGTATGACACCGATTGACGCAAAAATCGAATTCGCACATTTTTGGACAGTGATATTTTCAAAGTGTGTGAAAAAAATATAGACATTTACCGGACAGACTTTATGATACAGACTGTAAAATGTGGGGACAAATCAAGAATCACATAAACGAGGGTTATGTAATTGGATGTGACAAAATATTTACCACCACAGAACCTATTTTTAAGAGGTGTAGATGTCTGGTTTGTGTTTGTTATAACAATGTGTTTCTGTTTAAACTATTGTGACGGGTCTTTCCGATATGGCTGAAGTAAGCGAAATCATTCTACATGTTGTAGGCTAAATGTAGGGCACACCAAGGCCAGATGTAAAAATAGCAGATGACTGCTTACTCTATTACCTCCGTTAAATAAAAAATTGTTCTTGTTCTTGTTCTTGTTCTTGTTCTCTTTCTTTCTTTCTCTCTCTCCCTCTCTCTCTCTCCATCTCTCTCTCTTCACCACACCGCCCAGCAATTGCTCTCTCTCTCTCTCTCTCTCTCTCTCTCTTTCTCTCTCTCTCTTTATCCCCAACCCACCACCACCACCCTCACGTCTTTGGTGGTCAGACTTCACATACATCGTTCCAGGGTATTTCGTAAGCCAGCTAACGGCCACATTCAGGCTAGGAATGTAGCATCACCACTGGCATTTGGAGCTGGACTGTGTGACGCACAGCATTGTCGTCGCGAGACCTCGTGGGCACGTGTCACCGAGACTTCTTCAGTCAGTGAGTCTTGGTGCAACAAACCTCCGCAGATACGACATCACAAACGTGAACAGTTTATAATGAGGAGTCTTGGTGTGCTTTGCCTCGACAGTGTATTGTGTGTGAAACGCTTCACCAAGTTTGTTGCGAACATTTTTCTTCCATCGAAGTGACTAATTCTGTGGTGATCTAGTGTAGTGACTTGAATACCTTGTGATTGTGATGCCAGAAGAAAACCGGAACTGAGAGAGAAGAGAAGAGATTCCTTGGGGTATAGTATTTGGCCACTGGAATGTTCCAGAAACTGATTGAAACAATTGCGTTGTTATGAAAACGGAGAGCAAAAATAAGTAAACCGAAACTTTGATAAACACGAGGAAGGTAAAATAAACGTCAGCAAGCATAGTTATTTCTTTTGAAGACCAGTCATCTAAACCTTGTTTAAAAAAAAACCTTACCTACACACCTACAAGTACAAAGTTGAATAAGGCAGTTGTAACAGACAAAATTAACAGAAAAAGAAGTAGAAAAATGCATATTGTTCTTGTGACTAGAAAGACATTACATGATCAAACAGAAATAGTTAGCTATAAATATAAAGCAGGACATTTTGAGCAATCAGAGTGATTTGTTTGGAATAAATATGAAAGAAAACCAAACAACTTGAAGAAAGAAATGTTAAATAGCAAACTTTTAACACGAACAACACTTTAGGTCAGTGTTATTGGAAGTATGATAGGTGTGCTTGTTATTACATACGTGAACCTATGTTTTATGTTATATGGGTGTTGTCCTTCTGTCCAATTGTTGTTATAATCGTTTACAGGCAGGCAGGGTGTGCCGAAGAAAATTTTCCATTTTTATGTAACATTTTAATGGACAATAAAGTGTTGTTATTGTAATTGTTATTGTCATTGTTAAACGTACGTCGCAGTTAAAACAATTAGTCACCTGCGACTCAAACACAGACACACATAAGTTAAACAGAAAACTAAATCAAACAAAGGAAAACAAATCAACGAAGAGTTAGAATTCCGAAACCAGCGACTGAAAAACACGGGAGAGGAAAAAGTACCTAAAAATTAGTTAGCAAAAGAAAAGAAAAACCACAGTCACGTGTGTTTGTACGGTCTCGAACAACAAGACAGATGTGGACAAAAAGTCTTAGTCGGAGTATTTCGAAATCGAAGTGAAAAACAAACATCTTACGCAAGAAAGTAGATAAAGGAGGCATTCCTTCTTCAGAATAGAATGATTGAGCATCGTCTACGGATTAAGCGTGACTGGAAAACATTTAAAGTCGAACAGGTAGTACGAGCGTAGCAATCATAGAGCTCTTCGCTGGAGGAAAATGTGTTACCATCGCACTGCATAATTCAATGATTTTTTTGTCAAATGCTCTGATTTTGTTTCGATGTTTTTTTCCATAACTTTTGCATTCATACTCCATATTTGCTAAGGACAGGCTGAACGATTTGGCCACGCCATGCGCCTTTGTCCTTTCGCAAGAAAGTTCCGACTAAAGGTCGCAAGAAAATACACGTCAGATACAAGAGAAAAGAAAAGTATTTCTGCAATTATCAATATTATTAACAATGTAACTGATTTTCAGCAGAGAACACAACTGGTTTGAAATCTTGCAAAGAGCTGTGACGTAATGAGTGGATGTAGTCTTCAACAGTTCAGGGCCAGGATTGGGGGCTACTCCGGTGTCGCAGTCAAACTATCGACGCATAAACTTTATTTTATGAATATCAGAAATGTTAATTCATGTCTAGTTCTTTTGTTGTACGGGTCAAGAGGCTTGTCGCTAGCCCTCTTATTGTTCTTGATATTTAACGATGCCAGTTTTTCACACCATTTGAGTCGTCGAAGTCGATGTTGTAATAACGGTTTGAAAAATAAGACGAACATTTCTAATGTCCTCGTCAGTACATTGATGTTTGTAAACATGCTTTTCTGTTTCATATGTTTGTGTTTGTTGCTGCTTTGTGGGGATGTGGAACCAAACCCTGGACCAGTTCTTGATAGAGAACAAGGCATATCTATTGTTCATATTAATGTGCGAAGCCTTAAGAACAAAATATTTCATTTGCAGGCCGAATTAGGACGTTTCGATATTATTACTGTATCAGAAACGTGGTTGTCCACAGATGTTGATAATGAAGATATTAATCTGAATGGTTTTCATCCACCAATAAGATGCGATAGGCCTGGTGATGCTCATGGGGGTGTGGCGGTGTATGTGAAGAGTGATTTGATATGCAAACCCAGATACGATTTGAGCATACCTTCTCTAGAGGCGGTATGGGTGGAAACCAAAATCGACCAGGAGACCCTTCTTGTTGGTACTTTTTATAGACCACCAGATGCTAATGTAAATTACTGGGACTTGATTGATGAATCATTTCAGTCAGCATCATGTACACCACAGAAATTGATAATACTTGGCGATTTTAATGCTGATTGTATGAACAACCCTCCGCCTCACCTTCAACGATTATTAAATGTTAATAGTTTGTTTCAAATCGTGACAGAACCAACACGAATTACAGAACATTCATCCACTCTTATTGACTTGATATTAACCCCATGTCCAGACATGATAGATGCAGTTGATATTTTCCCTCCAGTTTGCAGTGACCATTCTTGCCCGTATGTTAAAATAAAGAAAACAGTTAATTTAAAACGTTCATTCAAGCGCACCATTTATAATTATTCAAAACTCAATATTGGGAAATTTGTTGATGATTTGCTAAATCTAGATTGGCCTGAGGTTGTTAACTTAGAACCACTGGATGCAGCAGTCGAATCATTTACGGATATACTAATGACTACTGCCAAGCACTGTATGCCTGTAAAAACAGTTGTGATAAATGAACGAGATGCCCCATGGATAACCGAGGGAATTAAAAAGTTGATAAGGAAAAAACAAATAATACACAGTTTAGCTAAACGTTTAGATTCTATGTGGTGTTGGGCGTTATTCAGACGCATTCGAAACATTTTAGTAGACAAAATTCGTAAAAGAAAAGAAGAATATGATATTGAATTGGATGATAGAATAAATTCGCAAATACATTTTGGTAACAAAGATTGGTGGAAGTTAGTAAATAAATTCATGACCAAGAAAGGCCTATCACAGTCAGAAATTCCACCAATTGACAATAACGGAATTATTTGTTATTCTGATGAGGAGAAAGCAGAAGTATTTAATACATTTTTTGTTAACCAATCTTGTGTTGATGATGAAGATGATCCTTTTCCAACCCTGTCAGAGCACCCAGGATCCGCTCCTTCACTTATTATTACTACTGACATGGTTTCTGGAATTATTAAATCCCTTGACCAAAACAAGGCAGTTGGTCCCGATCTTGTTCATAACAAGATTCTTAAAGCAGCCGTAGACGTTGTCTCTGATCCACTTTCAAAACTGTTTAGTAGATCATTAGCCGAAGGTAAATTTCCAAAGGCTTGGAAAGTGGCACATGTTACACCAGTTTACAAGAAAGGCGAGAAGTCACTATGCACAAATTATCGCCCAATATTCTTATTAAGCTGTATCGGTAAAGTAATGGAAAAATGTATTCAAGCTCATATGTTTACGTATTTGACAGATCATAATTTATTGACAGTATCTCAGTCAGGCTTTATTCCAGGTGACTCAACTGTCTTTCAACTTCTTGGTATATATGACGATTTGTGTCAATCTTTGGACAAGCAATGTACATCACAAGCAATATTTTTTGATATTTCCAAAGCGTTCGATAGAGTATGGCATCGTGGTCTGATTTATAAATTATACGCAATAGGTATAAGAGATATGTTATTAGAATGGATTAAAGATTATTTGTCTGATAGAACTCAAGCTGTAGTTATAAAAGGTTGCATGTCAAATTACCGCTGTGTTCATTCTGGTGTCCCTCAAGGGTCAGTCTTGGGGCCACTTCTGTTTCTTGTTTATATTAATGACATTGTTGTTGATATTAAATCAATAATTAAATTATTTGCCGACGACACGAGTATGTACGTGTCCCTCGATAAATACACTTGATCGCACTGAAATTTTGAATTCTGATGCACAACAGATAATGCAATGGGCAAAAAATTGGAAAGTTAATTTTAATCAGTCCAAAACTGAATTATTGACTGTCTCTACTAGAAGACAACCGGAAACATTGCCGCTAAAATTTGGCGAAGAGATATTAATTGAAACCACTGTTCATAAACATTTGGGCGTGTATCTGCAAAATGACTGTAAATGGAATCATCATGTACACTCTATAGTTGTTAAAGCTCGTATTTTAGTTGCATGTTTGCGTTCCTATAAATATCGGCTCAGTCGCAAGGCACTAGAAATGATGTATAAGGCTTTTATTCTTCCTCATTTTGACTATGCAGATGTAATATGGGATAATTGCAATGCAATGTTGGCAGTTGAACTTGAAAAAATGCACCTAGATGCTATTAGAACTATTATCGGAGCTGTTCGTGGAACAAGCCATCAAAAACTTTACAATGAGTCAGGTTTTACAACACTGCAAGAACGGCGCAGAAAACATAAATTGATCGTTTATTTTAAATTAGTTAATGGTCTAGCGCCAGTGTACTTACTTGATTACTTACCATCTCTCATTTCAGCAGTAAATCCGTACCACCGACGCAAACCATATGATAGGCAAATGTTTCGATGTAGAACTGAATTATATAAGCATTCCTTTTTTCCTTCTGCAACATCTTTATGGAATGAATTACCTGATCATATAAAACAAACGAATTCAATTGGT
This sequence comes from Littorina saxatilis, assembly GCF_037325665.1. Taxonomy (NCBI): domain Eukaryota; kingdom Metazoa; phylum Mollusca; class Gastropoda; order Littorinimorpha; family Littorinidae; genus Littorina; species Littorina saxatilis. The sequence continues at coordinate 25,352,832 of NC_090249.1, forward strand.
TGTTTTAAAAGATTTTTGTCCAGAGATGACCCTCTAATTCCCCCGTATGTCTACTCTAAAGTTCGAAAAGCAGAAATCATTCATTGTAAATTAAGATTAGAGATAAGCGATTTAAATGCAGATATGTTTAAAAGACATTTGACAAATGATGTTTTCTGCAGGTGTGGTTTTCATGTTGAAAATTGTGAACACTTTTTATTTGACTGTCCATTGTACACGAATGTTAGAGCAACCACTATTGATACTCTACCAGATAATAATAATATTACGGTAATAGTGACAACCTTGGCTGAAAACACAGCGCTGTTTTATCAGATTCAGAAATTTATATTAGACAGCAAACGTTTTTGTTAACACCATATGTTTAGTCATTTTGTTACTAGAGCATTGAATTGATCTATAGTGGATGCAATATCTCTCTCTCTCTCTCTCTCTCTCTCTCTCTCTCTCTCTCTCTCTCTCTCTCTCTCTCTCTCTCTCTCTCTCTCTCTCTCTCTCTCTCTCTCTCTCTCTCTCTCTCTCTCCCTGTATCTGATTGTCCTCTGTGTCTCTATGTGTGTGTCTCTATGTGTGTGTGTGTGTGTGTGTGTGTGTGGGTGTGTGTGTGTGTGTGTGTTTTTTTTTGTGTGTGTGCACGTGTGTGTGTGCACGTGTGTGTGTGTGAGTGTGCGTTGTGTGTGTGTGAGATTTCCGTACCACTGTTGCTATAGTTATCGTTGTTGTTGTTTTTGTTTTCATTTGTTTAAATATCATGCATTTACAATATTGTCCGCCACATTACTCGTTTGTTTCTAAGAGCACATTTATAAGTTTATCTTGTTGTGCTCCCTTAATTACAATTTTCAATTACGGCTTTGTATTTATGCAACTGAATAAAACTGTTTAAACCAACACAACGTTTGGTGGCCTTAGCTGTCACAAGATTGTGTTGTAATCGCTCTAGAGGTATCGGATGTGGATCGAGTTTAACGGCTGTCCAATATCGGACACATAAAACCCACCCAGATGTCAGTACAAATATGTCAGTACAGAAGAGAAGAAAAACAAGTCGCGTGAAGCGATATAAAAACATTTAGTCAATCGTAAACAAACTATAAAGATCAATAACCCAAAAAAACTGTAATCGCCGAGACTAGCTTCAGATAGTCTCGGCTAACCTGAAGACAGGGTCACCCTCGTCTCCGCGAAACATGCGACCGAAGTACTTACTGGACCTATTTTCTTCCACTCTGAGCACATTTTTAAAGTGAATATGACATATTTATATATTTTTGAATTCAGGAGAAGATGAGAAATACAATGCAAACATTTTTTAATCTGTAACGGAACATTTTATTTTAATGACAACTTTAATGAGCAAACTAATTAACTAATATTTAAGCTTCTAAGCTGTAATGCAATCCCATAGTCCGGACGTCGTCGTAGATTGCTTGACCAAAATATCAATCAATTTTGTTGAAAAATGAGGGTGTGACAGTGCGGCCTCAACTTTCACTAAAAGCCGGATATGACGTCATCAAAGATAGTTATAAAAAAAACGGAAAAACACGTTTGGGGATATTATACCCAGGAACTTCCATGTGAAGTTTCATGAAGATCGGTCCAGTCGTTTTCTCGGAATCGGTCTCCACGCACACACATACATACACACACACACACACACACACACACACACACACACACACACACACACACACACACACACACACACACACTCACCACCACCACCATCACCCTCAATTCCTGGTCTATGTTAAAACATTTAGTCAAAACTTGACTAAATGTAAAAAGTAATACTGTGATTGTCCGTATTAGAGGGCATTATATATTTTCAAAAGAGGACACATTATTACCAGCTATTGTGTTTTCAACGTAGCAATAGGGCCCGATATTTAGACGAGACAAGTATAATGCCGACGAGTCGAAGACGAGTCGCATTATACTTGTTCGAGTCTAAATATCGGACCCTATTGCTACGATGAAAACACAACAGCGTTTATATAGCTATTCTGACATTAAATTCTGTGTTAAAATCATGTTTTTGTGAGCAACAAGTACCAGAATGGTCCATGTCGTTGATTGCAGACGACGGTTCCCTTTCCGCATGAAGCCACGGAAATAACCGAACATTGAAAAACCCACGGACATGTATTACGGAGAAAACTCGAGATAACCGGATGTTTGGCATTATGTCAATATGCTAGGAATCATATAACGTCATGACGTATCATGCTTGCCTACGTATATTGTATGTTCGAAAGTCTGACTTCTGTTAGGAATTCGCGTGGTGAAGACTGCGGTAAATCTGTAGATGATAAGAGAACAAGGATTGTCTCAGAAGAAACGACTAAATGTTTCAGACCGGTAACTTCATTTCAACATTGCACAAAACAATGGACGTTCTATGTGACAAGAGTTTGCTGATTTTGTGTTAAACATTGGAGATATCGTCTGCTAGAATCAGAGATAGGTCGCTTCAGATTGCAGCTTCTGGAAATTTGCAAGGTTTGTTGCCTGTTAAATAACTGGATTTTACACGTAATGTATGTCATGTACAGTAAGCAACAACAACAAGAGGCGAAGCCTTCAAGGCTCACGTAAGAAATCGACAAACAGTAACACAAACTCAATCACTCCGTCACACATACACACACACACACACAAGGTGACACTGTGCGAGAAAGAGAGACACTAGATCTAGATCTGTCTGTCTGCATGTAGCCTACTTACAGGGACACGACTGCCAAATAGTCTCGGCCCGCTCAAGATAACAATGACCGAGACTTTCAGTAATTCCTTCGCGTGACGTCTAACCCTCTAGTCTTACGCCATAATGTGACGTCTTCAAATGACGAAATGTTAAAGTTTCTACCACAGACATACACACGCACAAACACACACACGCACAAACGCACAGACAGACAAAGTTACGATCGCATAGGCTACACTTACGTGAGCCAAAAACACACACTAAGCAAATGGCATCGTCTGTCGACTAGTCACAGAAACCAACCTGGCGAGGTATGCGTGTACTTTATATACGTGGAAGAAACCGGAACCATGCGTCTTTGTTTACGACAATATGCTTTTGGATATTGAGTAAAATGGCCGACTTCCGTAGCATTATGCTTTGATGATCGGAAGAGACCATCCAATCACAGCCCCCGAATTCCCCCACGTGTTCATCAGAATAGCTATATATTGACCTTGCCATTTGCGAATGTTGTTATCTAGACGGTTTATGAGACAACAAGTAATTCTACATGTCGTATAACTGAACATATCGTACAGAACAAAACAAAACAATTCTGGTAGAGGAGCTTGCTGTAATTCATCGTTCCTTTTCTTTTTTTTCCAAAGAATTTACTTAGCATCGAACCACCAGACGTTTTTTATCCCCACACTGACGCGAAACGGAAGTTTTCAAAAGTTAAAAAGTACGGAGCCCGGATGTAGGTCAAGAAAGATGAAGGCGTCAGTGTGGCCTGCAGACATGAAACGACTGAAAAGCAGGAATATAGTTATTAGTGTCACTATACGAACACTGGGCCATTCCGATTGCGCAAAGTACGAACAAACCACCGGGCGGGTGTGTGGTTTACATGGAGTAAATAGTCGGCCACCCTAGCCATCTGTATGTGTCATAAAAAGTAGTTGTAGCCTATAGCGATTGTCTTTTATCAGGTTACTATTGCCATTTTCGTTAAACAGCCTGAATCGAGGTACTAGGTGTAAATCTATGAGAAGAAATAAGGCGATCGGGGTGTCTCCTGGCTTCATGCTTCGGTTGTCGTACTAAGGCAAAAAAAATTTTAGGTGTGGTTACAGTAACATAGCCACACAAAAAATAGGGTAGGAAGGTAGGCAATCACTTTTTTTTTTTAAACTTTTTTTTTTCTAATGTGTACAGGGAAATAAGTGTGGGACTCGAGCGCTTTCGCTTTCATTGCGTTTTCTGCACTCGTTTTCTAGGGGTTTTTTGTTAGTTTTTTTGACAAATGTAATAAAAAGTTATAATAATAATAATAATAAAGTGTATTTATATTGCGCCTATCCCTTACAAAAAACAAAAATATGTGGCTCTAAGCGCATAGGGTCGGCCCCTAAAAATAGGGTAGGTCGGGTTACCGTAACCACACCTAATTTTTTTTTTAAGGCCTAACCGGGATAGTGGAGGAGACAGAAGTAATATAAGGTTACTGTCGATAAAGTAGACACCATCGATTTTCCGCCCAGGAAACAACGGAGGGGTTTTTCCTGTTGTAGTCGGACGCGGAACGCTGCTTCGTGACGATTTATGTTCGACGCCAGATTAGTTGTCTGTATTGGACCACGGGTGTTTACTGAGCAGTTTATTCATCAATCTGTTTTGACAGCGCCTTGAATAATGTATATAACAAAGGCGGACAACATGTTTAACGTATACATGAGGGCCCCAAAGGGTTTAAAATCGTGATCGTGATTGGCGTTTTTTGACCTTTCTGTGACCGTGATTGCCGAAATTTCCATTTCTGTGATCGTGATGGGACTTTGCTCGTGATCCGTGATGACAAAAAAATCAAGTCTCGTGATCGTGATCGTCATTTGTTTTCGTGATCGTGATGGGCATTATTGCAAAGCATTTTATTTTCAACGTACATTTTTCACAGCTGTATCACTCTATGATCCTCTTTTCGTCAAGGAGCCAATCCCGATTGAAGGGAAGCAACAACACATTCAGAAATATGATTTTGACAGCGATTGCTTCCCTTTAAGAGAACCAATAAAGAGATCCAATCAGAAGGCGAATTGCAAAAGTCTGCCAAACTTCATCCAATGGAAGGGCTTCGTGCTAAAGTTTTGAGTGCATTCAGTCAAATTCGAATTCGAAGATCAAAAATGGCGTGCAGCGGTACTGTCATCGAACTTCTGTTATATTTTGTGGATTCAAGCCAGACCAAAGCATGCGGCGAGAATGCCTTCCTTGATGGAAAGGTCCGGCTACGGGTTCGTCTTTCCGAAGACGAAATGTCAAGGTATGTTGATCTATTCAGGGCCGGACTAGGTAAGTACAAGGGGGGGTTACAGATGGGGGTCCAGGGGGCAAAGCCCCTTGGTGGGGGTCCAGGGGGCGAAGCCCCCTTAGTGGGGGTTGCAAGGTGGCGAAGCCCCCTTGAAGCTAAACGTTTTTTGATGTTTCTGGAGGGAAAGGAAGCCTCTCCTTGAACGAAAAAGGTAAATTCGACAGCAAGCTGTATAGGCAATGAAGAAGAATTGAGATTGTAAGGACTCATACTTTTCATCACAAAAATCGTTGAAGAAAAATGTCTTTCGAAAGGGGGTGAGAGGTGCGATTTCTCCTCGGATTTCACTGATGATCCAGATGCAACCCCCCCCCCTCCCTCCCCCACAAAAAAAAGAAAAAAAAAGTGTTTGGGAGGTACATGCTTAAGCCGGGGGGGGGGGGGGGGGGGGGTGCGCAACCCCTGAACAGTGATCGAGTCTGCGTGTAGCGGAAACCGAAACTAGAAATGTGTTTTTCATCCCAGCAACGTGGACACGCTTGGCATAGATTCTAATTGTCGCTTCTTTGCATTAAGCTTGGATTTATTTTAGCGCCTGTAAACTTATCAAAAATGGGTTAAATTCAGGAACTATGGCGGGGAGACGTGCCAGTTTGGGTCACTTGATGTCAAAGTCGATCAAAGTCATGTTCGTTGGGGATTTTGTTATTATAGACTCTACCATCACACATACATGTACTTTAATTTCAATCCACCCAATAGTTTTTGAGAAAATGGGTTTACAAGATTTAGCTCTGGAAATGTGAAATTGTGCAAGTATATATATTCATGTGTGTGAGTGAGGGTGTGGGAGTTGAATGTGTTTGAGTGCAGGGGCGGATTAGGGGTTCCGGAACCCCCACCCCCACCCCCCCCCCCCGGCTGTCAAAAAAAAATTAATACTAACTTTAAAAGAAATAATGAGTGGCTGCTGACACCAGTTGATCATGTTTAAAATCAAGGATAAGCCATAAATTGTTCATAAAATAGCTAAAACTCTTCAGCTTCTGGGGAGCTAAGCCCCCCAGACCCCCCAACGGGGCCTTGCCCATGTACCCCACAAGGGGTCTACCCCTGGACCCAGGTTGTAACCCCCCCCCCCCCCCCTCTGGCTTAACTGCTCCGCCCCTGGAGTGTATATTCCTGTGAGTGTCTGTGTGAGAGAGAGAGAAAGCGAGAGAAAAAACAATGAAAACAACATTCTTGTTACTGATTACAAATCATGATATGTATTTCTATGTGTGCATGAAAGAGAATTCAAAAAAAATAATTAAAAAGTGCAACAGTTGTCACTTTGTGTTGAATAAACAATAGATCCAGAGGAGCGAATAACTGTGTGGTTGTGTTTACTTTGACACGTGCTTTCTGTACCTGCAACTTTTACCGTGACCGTGATTTGCCACTGGTGTTCGTGATCGTGAAAACAAAAATCTAGGTAACTGTGATCGTGAAAGCTAAAATTTCCCTTCCCGTGATCGTGATGATACCCCCCCTTTGGGGCCCTCATACATGTGTACTTTTACAAGTTAAACTTAAGGACAATTTTGAGCTTTTCTGGAAAGATATCAGTCACTTGCTCCCTGCAATACTAGTCATTTGTTTCTGTTGCCAGGCGAGTGCTTCTACATAACCGTCACTGTTTTGTCTAGAATTCTGAGCGCGGCGCTTCCTTTGTTGCTTAATTCACAAGATGTTTTCTAATAATATAAAGTGCTGGGTAGTATTCCGTACGTAGGGTGCATTGTGAGGCTTTAGACAATCGTTTGCATCTATACAAGTGCTGCTGTATCTGCTACAAAATCATATCTGGCTCAGCCCCATCCTACCTGTCTGACCTGTTCACACTCTACACACACTCACGATCCCTCCGCTCCTCTGTAGACACTAGAATGTTCCGTCTATCTTCTTTCAGTCGCAAACAGCACGGTCAGAGAGCCTTCTCCCACTCTGCAGCCGTTGCGTGGAACTCTCTCCCTTACTCAATCCGACACTGCCAAACTTTTTGTTCCTTCAAATCAAACCTTAAAACACACTTCTTCACACAGTAATTTGATTAATTTTTGTTTCAATATGGTGCATTTTTGATCAGGTGTTTGAATGTTTGAATGTTTTGCCTGTGTTAGTATGCTTGCAGCTTGTATTGATGTAGTGTTTCGTTGTTCACTTGTGTGCTGAATGCTGCTGCACATGCTTTTTCGCTTTGCTTTGTATGTATATGTATGTTTTTTCATTGTAAAGCGCTTAGAGAACGTCAAGCGCTCTATAAATCTCCCATATTATTATTTTATGTTGTATTTGTGTTCGATGGTTTTCGTCTCAGTATACAGCAACAAAAAGTTTGTTGTTCCTTTTTAATGGAAGAAAAAGGGGACACTATCAAGGAGTTAGAGGAAGAACATGAAATTCAAGATGGCCGTTAAGGTCAAAGGCAAAAAGGAAAGATTATAGATATGGAAAAAAACTACATTTTTGCAACATTAACAGTCTACAACTCAGACGAGGAAGAAGGAAAACCTAGAAAACCCGGAAAACACACTGTTTGAAAGAGATCAAAAGAAGGGCTCAATACGACAAAGAGCGTTTGATGTTTGGTATCTCTTCAAGTGGAAGGATGTTCGTTTGTCATATAAAAGCCTGGAATGATTTAAGGGTGGAGTATCTATTCGTTTACACAAGAAGGCGTCTCTCAAGAATATCTATAATATTATATATAACCACCGCTCTAAATTCAAACACAAATGTGTGATATATCTAATTTGACTCCAAGACCCATATAATTATAAACCAGAGCTTTGTCAGAACGTCATAATCAATCAGAATAGCTCGGTGCAACATCACATAGATATTTACCTCAAATATTCCGATTTATTGGACAGTGCACGCACACGCACACACACACACACACACACACACACACACACACACACACACACACACACACGCACGCACGCACGTACGCACATACACATACACACACACACACACACTCACTCACACACACACACACACACACACACACACACACACACACACACACACACACACACACACACACACATTTTCAGAGAAACATTCTCATCGACGCGTTTTTAATCGTGATTCTAGCAGCTCAATTTCCACGCTCTGACGCATGTACGTGAAATAATATCTGGGGTGCAAATGTTTGCTGCGTCTTAGATTGAGAGCATTACCCGGTGTCATTCTGTTATTCAGCCCAGGGTCAACTTGGTTCTATCCTTCTCGAATGTTGGTTTTTCCAGGTAGTGTTTTTTTTTATTATCCGAAGGCTTCTTGTTAAGCAGCCTGGTTGGGTGCCAATCCAGCTGGTTCTAAATCTGTAAAACCGCGTAGCTTATAAGACGGGAATCCTCGGTTTACATACGGAAGACCTTTGGAAAGTGCCTGTCTCAGCAGAACGATTGTGTATAATAATAGCTGTGGAATTTGATTATCGGAGGTGTGTGTGTGTGTGTGTGTGTGTGTGTGTGTGTGTGTGTGTGTGTGTGTCTGTCTGTCTGTCTGTCTGTCTGTCTGTTTCTCTGTGTGTGTGTGTGTGTGTGTGTGTGTGTGTGTGTGTGTGTGTGTGTGTGTGTGTGTGTGTGTGTTACAGACAAAACAATAAAGTGTTTCGAGAATGACGATTTTCTTGGTGACGTGGTCAACATTAGCAGGAAACATTAATTTGTAGGTCCTTGCCGAACTGTAGTTTGACCCGACCCCAGTTTCATCATATACACACGTGTGAAGATATGGTCCGGTTATACTATGGGTGGTCTCTCTCATGTATTTACACCCCCGGTATAGGGGTGTGTATAGGTTTCGCTCGATGTGTTTGTTTGGGTGTTTGTGTGTTTGTGTGTTTGTGTTCGCATATAGATCTCAAGAATGAACGGACCGATCGTCACCAAACTTGGTGAACAGGTTCTATACATTCCTGAGACGGTCCTTACAAAAATTAGGACCAGTCAAACACACGGTTAGGGAGTTATTGGTGGATTAAAATTATACAAGGACTTATACAGGGACATCTTCATGGTCAAAGGGAAATAACCATTCTCACTCAGTCACTGCCACCAACTGAGAAGGTTATTTCCCTTTGACGGGGGTGTTTTTCCTATCCTACCTCGTAGGAATTTCTTTTTAGGATAAAGTGAAGGATATAACTGATGAGTTTGTGATTTTTGTTATCATTTAGATTAACTTAATATCCCGTCGCTGTGATATCCGGGTCTCTTTCTCCCAGTGGAAATCTAGCAGCAACAAGAGTAACGCAATCCAGGTGTGTGCGTGTTTAGGTGTAATGACCAAGGTCTTTTACGTGACAAGGATACCGTTTCTGAGTGTGCACATAAAGCTAACCCGTTTCCGCCCCGGCCCAGATTTCAACCCGATACTCGAGGATCAAAAGTCCAGTGCTCCACAAACTAAGCCCCACCCCCCCCCCCCCCCCCCCCCCCCCCCCCCCCCCCCCCCACCCTCACACACATCACATAAGTCTTTGATACGCCGTTTGAGCGAGATTTGCACTTAAAACACTTGAAATTAAGCTTACGGGCGCAGCAGCCGATCTGTGTCATGATGGTTACGTTCGTTGCATTGTCTGGATTAGATTCCACGAGCTTCACGATTGCTTCCGTGTTGAGAGTGTTATTATATCTTGCCTCAGGAAATAACGTTCTCCCCCGGAGATGTTACTTACAAATATACCCCATCGTTTCCTTGTATAGTGTCTGGGCAATTTCCCTTCGGTGTCACAGTTCTGGCTTGACTTTGAAATGGACTATTTTCGGAAATAACTCCGTCGGGTTTGTATAGGTTGTGAAAGAGTGAACAACCTTGCCAAAACTTCAGACAAACATTGGAGGGGCCAATCACTAGCGAGGGGTGTGTCGTAAACACGAGGACAGGAGCAAGTGTTTTCGACACACCCTCGCTAGTGATTGGCGCCTCCAATGTTTGTCTGAGGTTTTGACAAGGCTATTCACTCTTCCACAACCCATACAAATCTGACGGAGTTGCTTTTGGAATTCGTCTATAAGGCGTAGCTGCCGAAATGTTCCTTTTAATGATAATGATGATGATGATGTTTCAATTGCTGTCTAAAATAGATTGCAAGCATTTTAAGCTTGTTATTGTCTCAGGAAATAATGCGCTTTCCTTTCTTTGTCTTAGACTCGGCTGTGTGTGCCTTGTCGGTATTATCGTGATGTTAGGCTTTTGACTTGGAGTTGTTTGTTATATTCTTGGCGTCAGTGATTTGCGTGCGTTTATATCAGTGTTAGTTGCTGTGCCCCTATGTGTGTGTGTGTGTGCGTGTGTGTGTGTGTGTGTGTGTGTGTGAAGATTTTTCTTACAAATATATCCTAGATTTTCCTTGGGCTTACCTGGGTAAGTTTTCGTTTGTCATTGACCGACGTGGCGACCGAGATTTTCATCTTTTAAACAGATGAACATGTTGCGTATGGTTGGTTTCACACGTCCGTTCAACCTATTTGGCTATTCGGGGCCGATTCAATGTAGTTACCTTTCTCAGTTTACATTTGTTGGTCGCCGTGTTTAACACTTTTTACATTTAGTCAAGTTTTGACTAAATATTTTAACATCGAGGGGGAATCGAAACGAGGGTCGTGGTGTATGTGCGTATGTGTGTGCGTGCGTGTGTGTGTGTGTGTGTGTAGAGCGATTCAGACTAAACTACAGGACCGATCTTTATGAAATTTGACATGAGAGTTCCTGGGTATGAAATCTCGGAACGTTTTTTTCATTTTTTTGATAAATGTCTTTGATGACGTCATATCCGGCTTTTCGTGAAAGTTGAGGCGGCACTGTCACGCCCTCATTTTTCAACCAAATTGGTTGAAATTTTGGTCAAGTACTCTTCGACGAAGCCCGGGGTTCGGTATTGCATTTCAGCTTGGTGGCTTAAAAATTAATTAATGACTTTGGTCATTAAAAATCTGAAAATTGTAAAAAAAAATAAAAAATTATAAAACGATCCAAATTTACGTTTATCTTATTCTCCATCATTTGCTGATTCCAAAAACATATAAATATGTTATATTCGGATTAAAAACAAGCTCTGAAAATTAAATATATAAAAATTATTATCAAATTTTTTTTTTCGAAATCAATTTAAAAACACGTTCATCTTATTCCTTGTCGGTTCCTGATTCCAAAAATATATAGATATGATATGTTTGGATTAAAAACACGCTCAGAAAGTTAAAACGAAGAGAGGTACAGAAAAGCGTGCTATGCAGCATAGCGTAACCACTACCCCGCTCTTCTTGTCAATTTCACTGCCTATGCCGTGAGCGGTGGACCACGAGTATACGGTCTTGCTGCGTTGCATTGCGTTCAGTTTCATTCTGTGAGTTCGACAGCTACTTGACTAAATATTGTATTTTCGCCTTACGCGACTTGTTACATTTAGGTCTATCACAGCAAGGTGGCTCAGTTTAAATAAAAAATAACACGCATATCGTGTTACTTCAAATCTTGTTAACAATCGTGATCTCCTTTAAATTGGTAAACGTCTTGTAAAGGAGGGGGGTGGGGGAGGGGGCTGTTTTTCGTACGGTGTCTAAATTAGGTTCCAGATGTCTTGAGGGTGTTAACCTTTGTGACAGAAAACATTGTTTTCCTTGACAATTTTCTCATATTAGTTGTTGTTTCTTAACGGTAACCGTACCAGTTTCCGTAGGTTCCACTGCTATTGGAACGACATTGAAATGTATGTGTAGATGTCGATATTTTTCTTTCTATGGTGACGATGACGTTTCGCATGGTATCTCAACGATATTGCAGACGTTTTGAGAGTGTTATATTTTGTGTCAAGATATATTGCTTTTCTTGAAAATTTCCCCACAAGTATATCATAGTTTCCTTGTAGCACGGGGGATAACCGGTCATAAGCGGGACTGAGGCTCTACGCGGGGCCTGACACGATTGAAGGCACGTTTTGTCAGTTTTCTTGGATTTGTTTGATTTACGTCGGGATTTAAAGTAAGCTACAGATTCAGCGATGCCTTACATTGTTTCTTGATGCATAAAATGTCATAGAGCGGTTCATAATATGTGTCCGTAAATTATCATCAAAGCTGAACATGTCGGCGATCGAGCGCCGGAAATAAATGGCTGTTCGATGGGTTTTGGAAATAGAAATCTGCTTTATTTGAGAAAATCCGCTCGTATTAGACGTCGGTTTGGGATTTTAATGGAAGATGAAGTCATTGAAGATGCAAACAAGTGCTATTTCGGGGGTAGAATATATCGACCGACCCTGTAGACGAGAGGCGGTCATATGTGAGAGATGATCGTACGCGGGGCTGCCGACCGCGAATGGAACAGCAGATTCATAATTTTTTTTTGATCAGTAACATGCATACACTAACAGTCTTTTTTGCAATGTGAAATGTTTAAATGTAATGATATCAAAGGTTTGTAGCAAGAACTAATGTATTACTATTATTTTTTTACTGAATTTCAAACATACATTTATCCCCAATTTTTCCTGTTTTTTCCCACTTTTTTTTGTGTGATCAGAAAAGCTTACATTTGATAACAAAATATGTGTTTTCTTTTTATTTGAAGTAATAAAACATGTACAATAAAGTTACTTCTACGTTGTGGAACACTCTTTTGTTTAAAAAATGTATGTTAAAGTTTTGAAATTAACACTTAAAAATGTAGTTTCTTGTGACTGTTCACGTCATACTGAGCCAAGGGCTGTCCCTTTTCTTCTTTGCCCAAAGTAATCAAAATCAGGCAACCCAGAATGATGCTTCAGAACTACTCCTCGTAACAGGGGGTAGGATGGCAGTCAATGGACACAAGGATTTCATGATTAAAACTATTTTTTGTGTGTCGCAAAATTCACGTCACAAATGTCACAAGAAACAGCACTGCTGTTACTAATTAATTTCGTTTTCCAACAGCGAGAACGACATTTACATGAACCGCATATAGTAGTCTGTGCTGAAAAACGACATCCGGGAAGACGAGCGAAATGGCAGCAAGGCGTCAAATTCAGTGTAGTGATCGCTTCACACCAAAATTACATGTCACAAGAAACAGCACATCCTTGTAAATCTATTACTTTATCTAATTTACTGCTTCTTTTGATCTAAAATGTTTCTGATCACGACGTTAAACAAAACAAAAGCACATGACTGCCTGTAATATTGGCTCTGGATAATTTAAGATGTTTCTCGTGACAAGTCACAACACATAACGCTATGACTGGGGACTGGGGGAGACTAAACAGCATGTTTCCACTGTATGTGAAGTGATTTTATGGAAAATATGCCAGGGGTACATCCTGATCCTTACATGTAGTTCAGCTTGCAAGAATGTTTTGCACATTTGAGGGTTGTTGCACTTAATTCTAAAGGGGGTATTTTCAGAAATTCAGATACATGTAACATGTTTTAGATTTTACTGGGCTAACATAATCATGCAGGATTGAACATAATATGCCATCATACCTGGTTCCATCTCATTACAAAAGTATCTCTCCATATCCATCCCAGCCTGTACAGATAATGAGAACAACTATTGTTATGCATGTTCAGCGTATGGCTTATTGCATTTGGACTTGCATTTTTTGTAGCACTGGATTGAACAAAAAATAACAACTTCTTCCTGATCAAACTTTTTAATATCCCACTTTGTTCAAATTAACTTTGTTTAAAATTCAGTAAAAAATTTAAAAAAAATAGTAATACATTAGTATTTGCTACAAACCTTTGATATCATTACATTCAAACATTTCAGATTCCAATGAAAGCAGCTTTATTGGGGTTTTTTCTCACAAATAAACTGTGTGGATATTTCAAAAATGTCATCTGACAGGGAGCACCTTTTGGGAGTTGCCCATATGCATCATGTGTATTTTTGGTTCCTCAAATAAGTTTGACAGATTTTATTTGTACATATTATATGTGTAGTAACAATATCAGTTGGTAACGTTAAAAGGTATGTTACTTTCAATCATTTTATGTTTTACTCAATCTTGGATTCCATAAATAAATACACATTCCAAACCTGTCTTATTGTTTAGCTTGTGTGTGTAGAATGGTATGTAAGAGAGAGAGAGAGAGAGAGAGAGAGAGAGAGAGAGAGAGAGAGAGAGAGAGAGAGAGAGAGAGAGAGAGAGAGAGAGAGAGAGAGTGTGTGTGAGTGAGAGTGTGTGCATGTTCTGATGATTGTTAAGATTAAAATAATAATTTCTAAAAAAACAAAGACTGTTAGTGTATGTTACTGATCAAAACAAATTATGAATCTACTGTCCCATTCGCGGTCGGCAGCCCCGCGTACGATCATCTCTCACATGTGACCGCCTCTCGTCTACAGGGTCGGTCGATATATTCTACCCCCGAAATAGCACTTGTTTGCATCTTCAGTGACTCCATCGTCCATTAAAATCCCAAACCGACGTCAAATACGAGCGGATTTTGTGAAATAAAGCACATTTCTACTTCCCAAACCCATCGAACAGCCATTTCCGGCGCTCGATCGCCGACATGTTCAGCTTTGATGGTAATTTACGGACACATATGAACCGCTCTATGACATTTTTTGCATCGAGAAACAATGTAAGGCATCGCTGAATCTGTAGCTTACTTTAAATCCCGACGTAAATCAAACAAATCCAAGAAAACTGACAAAACGTGCCTTCAATCGTGTCAGGCCCCGCGTAGAGCCTCAGTCCCGCTTATGACCGGTTATCCCCCGTGTGTAGTGTCTGGATAAGTTCCTGTTGGTCCTACAGCGCTTGAGTCGACTTGAAAACTAAGCGTATCTCTCCGAGGTTTTTTTCTTCTAATGATGACAAAACAATTTTAGATGTCCAGAGAGAATTAATTTGTTGTGTAAGTAAAATATTGTGCTGATTGATTTTTACATTTAGTCAAGTTTTGACTAAATGTTTTAACATAGAGGGGGAATCGAGACGAGGGTCGTGGTGTATGTGTGTGTGTGTGTGTGTGTGTGTGTGTGTGTGTGTGTGTGCGTGTGTGTGTGTGTGTGTGTGTGTGTGTCTGTGCGTGTGTGTGTGTAGAGCGATTCAGACCAAACTACTGGACCGATCTTTATGAAATTTGACATGAGAGTTCCTGGGAATGATATCCCCGGACGTTTTTTTTTCATTTTTTCGATAAATACTTTTGATGACGTCATATCCGGCTTTTGTAAAAGTTGGTTGAGGCGGCACTGTCACACCCGCATTTTTCAATCAAATTGATTGAAATTTTGGCCAAGCAATCTTCGACGAAGGCCGGACTTCGGTATTGCATTTCAGCTTGGTGGCTTAAAATTTAATTAATAATGACTTTGGCCATTACAAATCTGAAAAGTGTAATACATTTTCTTTTTTTACATAAAACGATCCACATTTACGTTCATCTTATTCTAAATCAATTACAAAATCATATAGATATGATCTGTTTAGATTAAAAACACGCTCAGAAAGTTAAAACGAAGAAAGGTACAGAAAAGCGTGCTATGCAGCACAGCGAAACCACTACCGCGCTGAACAGGCTCGTCAGTTTCACTCCGTTATGTACAAGCGGCGGACTACGGTCATTGTGAAAAATGCAGTGCGTTCAGTTTCATTCTGTGAGTTGCACAGCTTGACTAAATGTAGTAATTTCGCCTTACGCGACTTGTTCTTATTATGATAACGAGATTCTTTAAGACTTGAGCGAGTTGTATTTTGTGAAGGAAATTGATACTTTCCTTGACGATTTCATATTAATATACTTGCTCACGCCGAAAAGACAAACGGTCAGCAAACGCCATTGCTATATCTGTTATTGGACTGCGATTTGGGGGAGGGGCGAGTCAACACGGGTCAACGTTATGTGCAGACTCAGAGACGGTATCCATGTTCCACCCCTGTGTCACCATAAGTGCTGGTGGCTGATTACACCTAAACACGCATACACCTTGGTAGCGCGACTCTTGTTGCAGCTAGTTTTCCAGTCAGTGAAAGCGATCCGAATTTCACAGCTTTGGGATTATAGAGTAAATTAAATTAAATACAATGAAATGGAGGGGGATGGAAGTAGGGTGGGGGAGCTACTTTTTTTACACCCCCGGTATAGGGGTGTGTATAGGTTTCGCTCGATGTGTTTGTTTGTTTGTTTGTTTGTGTTCGCATATAGATCTCAAGAATGAACGGACCGATCGTCACCAAACTTGGTGAACAGGTTCTATACATTCCTGAGACGGTCCTTACAAAAATTGGGACCAGTCAAACACACGGTTAGGGAGTTATTGGTGGATTAAGATTCTACAAGGACTTATAGAGGGACATATTAATGGTCAAAGGGAAATAACCACACTTGTTAGCAGTGCCTGCTCAGTTGGTGGCAGTGAGAATGCTAAGGACGGGGGTGTTTTTCCTACCTCGGAGGAATTTTTTGTTTATTAAAGCGATCCGATTTTCCCAGCATTGGAATAATAAATGAAATGAAATAAAAATGAAATGGAGGGGGATAGGGGTAGGGTGGGGGATTTTTATTTTTATTTTTTTATTAAAGCAAAAAGGGCGAACGATCAGCAAACTCCATGGCTACATGTTATTACACTGCGATCAGAGGTGGAGGTAGGTGAGATGTTGGTGGTGTCTGAAGCCAAAAGACCAAGGGGTCAGCAAACGTCATGCCTACCTGTTGTAGCACTGCGATCAGAGGTGCAGGTAGGTGATATGTTGGTGGTGTCCGAACCCAAAAGATCAAGTGGTCAGTAAACGCCATGGCTACCTGTTACTGTTACCCGATCAATATCTTTCCACCGGAGTAAAGCGTTTGACCAGTAGGCGGTCAGCACAGTGGCTGCCCCACGTCATCTATCATTTAGCTTAAGTAGGGTTGAATGGATTGAACACGTGCGCTATTATCGCTTCCTGCCCACGTATCCATTGTGAAAGGTCGGAAGCAATTGATCACGACCGGCACCCACTCCCCCCCACGCGCTGTTCATAACATTCAGGGGAGAAGAAAAGACATTTCATTTGAGAAGCGGGCACGACAGGACGTAAGCTACATGTTGTTTAGATTAAGCTACCCACGCATAGTTAATTACGTTCAGGGAAGAAGAAAAGACGTTCTGTTTCAGAAGCGAGTATGACATGACATTAACAACATGTGGTTTAGGCTTAGCTACCCACGCATAGTTAATTACGTTCAGGGAAGAAGAAACGACATTATGTTTGAGAAGCGGGTATGACATGACATAAACAACATGTGGTTTAGGCTTAGCTACCTACGCATAGTTAATTACGTTCAGGGAAGAAGAAACGACATTATGTTTGAGAAGCGGGTATGACATGACATAAACAACATGTGGTTTAGGCTTAGCTACCTACGCATAGTTAATTACGTTCAGGGAAGAAGAAACGACATTATGTTTCAGAAGCGGGTACGACGTGACCTAAACAGTACGTCGTGTAGGCCAAACTACCCGCGCACTCATTATAACGTTCAGGGAAGAAGAAAATACATTATGTTTCAGAAGTGGGTACAACCTGACATAAAGACTACGTCGTGATTTAGGCTAATAGGCTACCCACGCACTCTCTATAACGTTCAGGGAAGCAGAAAAGACATTATGTTTCAGAAGCGGGTACGATCTGACATAAAGTATACGTCGTGATGTAGCCAAAGCTGCCCCCCGCACTGGTTAACGTTACGTCACGGAAAGACGTCAGATTCCCTACATTTGTATGACATAAGATAACAGCATTATTAACTGTTGGTGTAGGCTTCATCTACCGAGAAAAGTTTGAACGTTTAGTGAGTACGAAAATGAGTTATTTTCAATGATCTTAGCAAGACCGCACCCACTACCTACACACTTTTTAAAACGTTTTGATAAGAGGGGAAGGGGGGGGGGGGGGCACATTTAACAAATGTGCACGACATAGCATAAACACTTCTTTTGGTGTTGGCTAAAGCCATAACTATGTATTTTTAACGTTTGAGCACGTTTAAACGTTCGAACAAGATTCAAGGATATTACATTTCAAAAATGGGTGCGACATAATATAAACAGCACGGGGTGCAGCTACCCACGTATGTTTGAATGATTTGCAAATGCAAAAATGTTTACCTTTGAACGTTCTGAGAGGGCAAATGACATTACATGTGCGCAGTACACAGCATGTGGTGTGGGTTACAGCTACCCATGACCATGTTTGTTTTGACGTTTTGAAAGCACGCAAATTAATGCTTTTAGACGATCTCAGATGACAAAAGACACCATGCAGGAACACCACTATAAGCTTCTAGCTTGTTGCTGTTTCTGTGAACTTTGTATACATGTCATGATTTGTAACCTTTGTTAAAATAAACTTATGTTTAAATTTTTTTTTTTAAAAGACATTAAATTCCTCAGATAACATTTAACAGCATGTGGCGTAGACTACTGCTTCCCACGTATGTTTGAACATTCAATCAATCAATCAATATGAGGCTTATATCGCGCGTATTCCGTGGGTACAGTTCTAAGCGCAGGGATTTTTTTTATGCAATTTATATCGCGCACATATTCAAGGCGCAGGGATTTATTTATGCCGTGTGGGATGGAATTTTTTTACACAATACATCACGCATTCACATCGGCCAGCAGATCGCAGCCATTTCGGCGCATATCCTACTTTTCACGGCCTATTATTCCAAGTCACACGGGTATTTTGGTGGACATTTTTATCTATGCCTATACAATTTTGCCAGGAAAGACCCTTTTGTCAATCGTGGGATCTTTAACGTGCACACCCCAATGTAGTGTACACGAAGGGACCTCGATTTTTCGTCTCATCCGAAAGACTAGCACTTGAACCCACCACCAAGGTTAGGAACATTCTAAGAGTATTAATAGAAGTTTCGTTAATAGCTATCGACCGAACTATGAAGGATGGTCTCTTGCCCACGTATATATGTATGTTGCTTTGAGTAAGGAGGAATTATTTTCTCCGCTAGCTATATAGTATGCCCGTTGTCGGTGAAGACTTTTCGGGCATGGGAAGCAATTGAATACGTTTTAAAACTCTGCGTGGAAAGATGAATGGGTGGAAGAAGTACGGAAATGTTTACCGCGAACCAATGAACAGACCCTTCCGCATACCTGCCCTTGCGACCACCTCTCGAAAGCAACCTCCTGCTCCTTACGAACACCCCGAAGGATCCCCAACGATTTGTGTAACTCGTTTTTTTTTGGTGGGTTTTTTTCAATTTTGTTTTTCTACCTTTCTTTTTTCCTTTTCTCTCTTTCTCTTTTCTTCTCTCTTTCTTTTCTTCTTTAAGTATTTATTTTATTTTGTTTGTTTTGTTTCATTCTCTTTTTGCTTGTCCTGACGCTTGTTCCTTCTCCCAGTATGTTCCCACGCCGCCCCGTCCCAGCACTCACTGCATGCAACATCCACCCCTGAACTTCGTTCCGCCGCCAGACTTTGTCGAATCAATGAGCCTCGATCCAGTGTTGGTCAGACACCTGGGCACCCTCACTAATTTTACAGACACTCCAGGGAAGGATGTCAGGTCGCTGCGGCAGGCTACCCTCGGAAGATGACACTTCCATAACGACCACTCAAGGGACCAACCAAACGTGGTCCTTATAAACAGATGGTCACTATGGCTAGTGTAACTCGTATAATTTATCTAGCCATAGCGACGATCTGTTTATAACGACCACGTTTGGTTGGTCCCTTGAGTGGTCGTTATGGATAGCTTCGACTGCATTACCAATTTGTCCGTGTCCATTTTATGAGTTGGATTATGTTCCTCACTGATTGACAAAGTCTTTTTGTCAAAGATCGTGAAGATGATGTTTTCATTTGGTTGGTATTCAAGAATTTCAGATAACAATACCGCTCACATGTAATTACCAATGCTTTTGAGTTTAACCTGTCGTTTCGATACATACTCAGTGGTTAGTTATTTGAACGTTTAATTTTGACAAAACAAGCTTAAGACGTTTACAAGTTCATCTACCCAACGGTCTTTTAAGCGGACAGACTGCCTGATAATTATGAGACAAATGAAACAAAAGACCTAGCTTAATATGTGCAATTTGTTCAATTTGTTATATTATGATGATGTCACAATTACTTGTCTCATAATTTAGTTTTCGTTTTTTGTTTCATAATAAATATTTGTCTCATAATTTTATTTATTTGATTTGTCTCATAACTATGTGTCTGTCTTTCCACTATAAAAACCATTGTGCCTAGTTTTGTCGAAAAATTAATGTTCCAATAACCATAACCCTAACTCTTTGTTTACTTTAAATTCTGGATTTTGGAACATATCTATCCGTTTTTGGATTTCAATGTCAGTCGCGACAGATCAACTGTTTGCAGCCTGGGGATGTTGAACTGCGTTTCATGAAGTGGAGAGTATACTAAGAGATCCTGCCAAAGCATGTTAAAAGTTGAGATTATTCACCAGAATAGAATAGGCAGTATCTAAATCTCTTCTTTCTGTCTGTGTATGCTTCAAAGTACTCAGGATCCAGCCCTGAATGTCTTAACAAATGAATCCAACTTCATCATCTGATGGTGTTAAAGAAAAATCAGACACGTGTTACAGAAAAAAACAAGGTTGGCATTGTCAAGTTTACCATTTAAACACGGGGACCCTTGTTTTGTTTTACCTCGGCGTGCTGCTGAAAGTCTGTTCAGGTTACAGAGGAGTCCATGGCCTTAATCGAAAGGCCGAAACGTGACCATAGGTTACCAGGCTTTCCCTCGAGCAACATTGGATACATTCCGGAAGGTAAACCTGAAAAAAAAATTCGCGGCACAGCTGTCGTCTTGAAGGCCATTCTCCGAAAAGCGGACAGGGTCAGTATTTTGTGGTCACCAGGGCCTGTGAAGGTCAAGAATCAAGTTCGTCTTGTTGCCTAGCAAAGAAGGCCGTTGTAGCGAATTCAGATTACTCCCGACTTCAGATCACTGATTCGCCCTTGTTGATCTTGTATACACTCCACACTGAAAAGACCCCCTCCCTTCCATAGTGCTGATGATCGACCTTAGGTACTTTACATTCATAGGGTCAATTTCGTTCAACCAATTTGTTTTAATTTGAACTTACATATTTACTTCATCCTAAAATCCTTCCCTTCTCATTCAAATGACATAACCACTCGGTGCACGTTTTGGAAGAAATCGAATTTTGGGGTGAAATCTATTAAATCTCACCACCAATTTCCTTCACTTTCAAGAAAGTGACATGGTTTTCTCCCTTAAATTAGTGTACTTCTTTAATTTGACCAGGGAACAACATTTCAAACTCGAGTATATATCGCGTCAGAAATTTGAAGTCGGGAGTGATCTGAATTCGATACACCGTCCTAAGGTCATTCGCCACAACAGGATCAAACGGCGGTAATCTCTGGGGTTTGTCGCTGAAATTGCATTTCCCTTGTTAGACAAAATTGACGTCATTCACCATCGCCGATAAGTTGAACGCGGAATTCAACCTTTTTCTTTGTGGATTAATGGACTTACTAATGAAGTCACCTTTTGTTCTTTGTTTTCTTTCATTTTTTTCTTCTTTTGTTCTTTCGTTTTGGTGCGTCGGCCATTTCTGCAGAACAAAAGCCTACCATATATCCGATTTGTGTAACATCATTTTGTGTGTGTGTGTGTGTGCGTGTGTGTGTGTGTGTGTGTGTGTGTGTGTGTGTGTGTGTGTGTGTGTGCGTGCGTGCTGCAAATCGTTGACTTAATTCCTGGGTTGAGTGCTACCTGAAAGTGGTTCTTGGGTTGTCTTGTTTGCTTGTTTGATGCTCTTGTTCTTTGTTTTTGTGTTTGTGTGTTTTTTGTGTGTTTTCTTTTCTTTTTGCTTGTTTTTTGTTGTTGTTTTGGTTTGGGGGAGGGGGGGGGGTAGAGGGCGTGTTAGTATTGGTTGGGGTGGCGGTGATGGTAATGGTGGTTCTAGTGTTGTTGGGTTTGTTGTTGTTGTTGTTGTTGTTGTTTTTGTTTTAATTTTTTCTTAACGACCGAGACGTCTTTGAAATACACTCTTTGGTGCAAAGACAAGTTCATGTTCGTGTGAGTGAGATACGCAAGAGATTGTCATGTGCCAGTAATGATCATCATCACTGACGTCAGCGGACAGATGAGGATCACAGAGCATGCAGGTCAATTAGGCCCGGACGGACACGGGTCGCGTTTATTTGGTGACTTGGAGACGGTATACATATCCCACACCCGTGTTACCGCCGTGGCACGCAAAAGACCTCTGTCATTCTACCGGAAGTGCAAGAGGGTCTTACCTTAACACACACACACACACACACACACACACACACACACACACACACACACACACATTTACACACACACACACACACACATACACACACGACGCTTGTTGCTGCTAGCTTTCCACTGGGAGGAAGCGACCCGAATTTCCAAGCAATGGGATAATATATAGTATAAAATGAACGATTTAAGCAGAGAGGTAGGTTGCTGGTTGCGAAACCGAAAGATCTAGGTTAATTTCTTCAAAACACAAAGAAGTAGGATTGTGTTTGCAAAACACAGAGAACATTTAATCGTCATGTGATGGTCTATCACAAGCACCCGGAAGTGCATGTACGGAGTTTCGACCTGGGCGAGTTTTGATTGGAAGATGATGCTGTAGAATAAAAGCGCACTCGGTGGATCAAGCAACATTATGATTCGTTAACGGAGGATTTTTATCCAGCGTTCATGATTGCACAGCAAGACACCTTAAATTGATGTTTTTCATGGCAAACAAATTGGTGTCTCAGCCTTTTGAAAATTATTTGCTTCCAAGTTAGTAGAGATAACTTGAAGGGTAAACAGGCGAAAAAAAATCCGTAAGATTTGTAGAAGTTGTGGAAGAGTGAATACCCTTGTCACTCACTGGCGAGGGGTGTGTCCAAAACACGTGGACGGGAGCAATTTGGCAAGTTTACTAAAATAGTGAATACTTGCAACATCCCTGGCATGGGAGAATACGATTTTCTGTTTTTCTTCTTGTCAGTGCCAATGATATAGTGCTTGTGTGTACTTTACAATACACAAAAAAAATCAACGATTTATTTGCACCCCCATATATTCGGGAAAACAATTCCGTGACTCAGTCTTTTACACAGATTTCTCTTCTTTTTTTCTTTTTCTTTTTTTTTACTAACATTTTCAGATTCATATTTCGCCAATGAATATGTTTTAAATCAAAAGTAATGCCTGTCAAACATTTCCGGGAAGTAAGTAGAAACCAAAACAAATTTAGTGTACATTACTAGTTTTTTCCTCGGTACAGAGAGTGGCAGTGCAGGGGTTGAACTATCATTTTATTGTAAACATCAACTGTCACCGCTGGTGGGGTGGGAAGGTTTGCGTGTCTTGTGTACAAGCAAACCAAAAGAAGAAAGGGGAAGAGGATGGAGGGAAGGATTCAGTTTAGGAAGAAAAAGAGAGAGAAAAGAGTGAGTGGGAGAGAGAGGGAGAGGGTGAAGAGAGAGAGAGAGAGAGAGAGAGAGAGAGAGAGAGAGAGAGAGAGAGAGAGAGGGGAAGAGTGGAAAACAACAAAGAGAATAGAAAAGACAGAAACAGTAGAAAGGTGGTGGTAGAAAGCGGAAATTGGAAAAGCAGTTACGGAGAAATCGACGAGAGGGGGGAGGACAAGAAAGAGAAGAGAGAGAAATATGTAGAAAGAGGAAAGTGGAAAAGCAGGTACAGAGAAATCAAAGACAGAGATAGGAAGGGGGGGGGGGGCGATGGCGAGAAAGACGAATGTGAGAAAAGAGAAAAAGAGAAGAAAGGAAAGAAAGACAAAATATAAGGAAGAAAGAGGTAAAGCAGAGTTGGAGAGAGTGGGGGGAGATAAGAGAGAGAGAGAGAGAGAGAGAGAGAGAGAGAGAGAGAGAGAGAGAGAGAGAAATGACAATGATACTGAAAATAACAATGATAATTCTTTATTTTACGAGTGTAATTAAATTAGCAGAATAATAGAGAAATAGAATGGGAGAGAGGAAGAGAGAGAAAAAGAGAGAGAGAGAGAAAGAGAGAGAGACTCAGAGAGAGAGAGAAAGAGAGAGAGAGAGAGAGATAGAGAGAAGAAGAAGAAGAAGAAGAGTGATTCTTTGTAGGCCAAGCACAGCAAACAAGACGACCGAGGCTTAAAGATATATAGATCTTACACAAACGGTATTGATTTTTATCAGAGCAGAGACAAAGAACGCTTTGCTGGAACAAAAGCCCTGCATTGATATTGTTTTGCACGCTTGCTTACCATCCTAACATAAACGATTCTGATTTGTCTATATAGCTATTCTGATGAACACGTGGGGGAATTCGGGGGCTGTGATTGGATGGTCTCTCCAGATCATCAATGCATATTGCTGCCGAAGTCGGCCATTTTACTCAATATCCAAAAGCATATTGAGAAAAATGGCCGACGCATGGTTCCGGTTTACACATCTGTACCACGCGGCGATGTTTCTATCGACAACAGCATACACTGACAACTTAAAAAGCTGTTTCAACAACTGTGTTGTGAAATCGAATGCACTTGGAGTCAGTTTTTCTTCCAAAGTCAGAAAGCGTGTAGCGGTGTGCATGTCTGTGCGAACATGATGCGCGTAAGAAGTTTGTCTGCTATCAAAACCTGAGATCAACGCATCGACGCAAAAACTGTCATTTTGTAAGTTTGGAACAACAAATCAAGGTCATAACAGCTATATAATCGCTATTATGTTTTCAGCGTAGCAATAGGGTCCGATATTTAGACTCGAACAAGTATAATGCGACTCGTCTTCGACTCGTCGCATTATACTTGTCTCGTCTAAATATCGGACCCTATTGCTACGCTGAAAACACAATAGCTGTTAATATTGCTATTTCATATGTTACGTGGATTTCCATTGGTCAATTGGGCAAAACTGAGCTCATTGTAAAAGTGATATCGACGACATTTCCGTCGATATCAGTTTTGATATCGACGACCTCTTTATTGCTTCCCCACTTCAAAAACAAAAACACCTAAATTTAAAAACAAACAAATATATATGAAAATGTAATGATCCCAGAATTTAGTTGAGCAAGTGACTAAAGACTTTTTGAAAGAAAAGACATTTTTAAATACTGAAAAGTACAAGAAAAGAGTGAACAAAAAGAAATAATAATCAGAGGGAGGGATATGGAACAGCCAAAACTGAGACAAATACTTTTGTAATTTCTTTACAGTAAATACAAAATGTCCAGAGAATTAGCAATATATCTAACATTGACTGACTGTGTGATGATATCTTCTGCTATTGGTCTGTTTCGACAGTGATATCAAAGTCTCGACCTCCTGTCTCGATTTTGATATCACTGTCTCAACAGACCATAGCAGAAGATATCATCACACAGTCCGTCAATATTGGGTACTATTAGTCTTGCGCTGTTTATTCGACATAGATAAGGGGAAGGAGGATTGACAGTGATGTGTAGCCTTCCACGAGAGAACTGAAAATATTTTGCTCGGTGTAAGTTTCATCCGATGGATTTGTGAGTCTGTAGGGTGAAAGAGTATATGCTTCTTCAAAGTTCAAAGATAATAGCTTTAACAAGAAATTCCTCTGATAGGAAAAACACCCCCGTCAAGGGAAATAACCTTCTCAGTTGGTGGCAGTGAGAATGGTTATTTCCCTTTGACCAACGGGGGTGTCCGTCTATAAGTCGTTGTATAATTTTAATCCACCAATAACTCCCTAACCGTGTGTTTGACTGGTCCCAATTTTTGTGAGGAATAGAACCTGTTCACCAAGTTTGGTGACGATCGGTCCGTTCATTCTTGAGATCTACTTGCGAACACAAACACATCGAGTGAAACCTATACACACCCCTATACCGGGGGTGTAAAGACAGTGTTTTAGCCGAAATGCAGATGACGATGAAAAGAAACAATCATGATAATTTTCGTCCAAATTGCTGTGTTTTCTGCTTCTTCTGTGTTCATTGACTACACGTGCACTGGTTTTGTTATTGCTGTTGTTTGTTTGTTTGTTTGTTTGTTTGTTTCTTTCTTTCTTAATTTGTTTGTACGTATTTTGTTTTTTGTAGGGGTTATTGTTGCTTTTTTCGGGGTGGGGTGAGCGAGGGACCGGAGGGGGGGCACGTCCTTACCACAAAACAATTGCGCCTGTCGTCCGCTGTGTTTTAAAAGATTAGTCTGGTCTGCAAATCACGTGGGGTAACGTACGTACCATGCTTTTATCACCTGAATAGTATACGTAGGCGCTCTACATCTTACGTAGCACTAACGAACCATAGTGACGTTCCGCACAGAAGTGCTGCACGGGCAATCTCTTGATAATGCACTGCACGTACTAATGTTGCTTCCGCACATTAGGACAATAATGGCAGCGAAGAAATGCCGAGACCCAGGGACGATGTCATCACGCGTATGAAAATGAGCAGCAAACGCCGGGTCAGAGAGATCGGCTGATGTTTGTGAATAGGGGTGGGGGTATGGTGATGGAGGGGGTGGGAGAGCTGAGAGTGTTATGAGCGAAGAACAGGAGATGCTTATTTATGTTTTGACTTTTTTGGAGCACAAAGCTTTTTTTTTTTTTAATTTACAATAATTATGAGGATTTGAAAACCTTAAAAGTGTATCGTTAACTGACTTCTCATTCGACCTGCTGGCTGACTGACTGGCTTACTGGTGGCTGACTCTCTGTCTCTTTGTCTGTCTCTCTCTGTCTCTGTCTGTCTGTGCGTCTCTCTCTCTCTCTCTCTCTCTCTCTCTCTCTCTCTCTCTCTTTCTCTCTCTCTCTCTCTTTCTATCTCTCTCTCTGTCTTTCTCTCTCTCTCTCTCTCCCCCCTCTCCTCTCTCTCTCTCTCTCTCTCTCTCTCTCTCTCCCCTCTCACTCTATCCAGCCATATCCATTTGCATAGTACTAATTGTGCCATCGAGACCCGATTCATCAACATCCGGGTACTGCAGCGAATGAGATCAATGGGAATATAGCCTTTGTGCTGAGCGTATACAACAACGATAGATCATTGTGACATGGCTAAACGCGCGCACACACACATGTATACATACGCACGCACGCACAGACGCTCGCAGTGCCTTTCAGGCCAAACACAGACACAACGGATTCTGTTCAGATTCTGGTTTGCAGAGCGAGACATGATCGCTCACAAGAGAGCAGCAGCCAGCTAGACTAACATTCTCACAGACTGACCTGTTCAGTCGCAGACCTTTTGCTGTGTTGGTATCTCCACTGATTCATAACGCTAGAACACGTTGACATGGACAGCTCGTCACCATGCGGCGCATAATTCATGAACGTTTGAGTTCAGGTGACGGAAGGATAAAAGCTACTAGATTTGCAGAGTTGAAGAAACGGTTGGCATGAGTCTTTTGTGTTTTACTTTTCGGTTCAGGCGCCAGACAGAGAAAAGCTAGAGTTGCAGAGTTATAGATACGGGTTGCAAGAGATTTTCATAGTTTTAATTTTTGGTTAAATGTGCCGCTCGAACAAAAGCTACAGTTGCAGAGTTATAGAAACGGTTTGCGGGAGTATTTTATATCCAGCGAGTTTTGCTTCCTGTGTCGACTTCTGTTGTTCTTTCCGTTTGTAGGTGTTTGTGTGAGTGATTTTTGTTTTTTTAACAATGTTTTGAAACGGGCTGTCTGTTGCGGCGTCCTTATCGACCGGCTCTGCGAAATCATGAATTAGATGAAGTGATTTTTTGGGGTTCTTTTTGTGCCTTGCACTTTTCTGCATGACGCAAGCAAAGGATTTAAAAAAAAAATTAAGACTCTTGTTGAAATGTCACGCAATCTCGTCGCAGTGTAGAAAAAGGACGGCTAGAGCGGATGTTTGTCAGATCTTTTCGATTTTAATCCGACGCTATGAGTCCCTTTCCCTGAGAAAAATTGACAGAAGAAAAAGAACAACAATGATGAATCAGATAATGAATTTATCGACAAAAGGTCTGTTGCAATAGATCGCAAAGAAAAACACGTTATAGCCACTGTCTAAAATCAAATACAAACAGTACGTTTGGTTAATAACTACTTCTATTGCAAAACGAATAATTTCGTCAGTCACAAGCAGGTTAATGACGTCACGTTACAAATCTGCGCACGTGATAACACTTGAATTATTCACTGACAGTACGTTACGACCTTCGCACGCTGAGAACAGAAACCCGCTGGCAGCGCAACAGATTGGTTACTGTGTTAGTGTCGATTTGCCCTTAGCTTCGTATAGGCATATTTGTAAGCTCCTAACCCAGATTTAACCCTAGGTTTGCAGCGTTTGTATTCAAAGGCTGGTCAGACAAAAAGAAGGGGAACAAATTAGATAAACGGATAGAAAGGAGAAAAAAAGGAAGAAAAAAGAAAAGAGAAAAAAAAGCAACAGACAAAGGAGAAAAAACAACGAGAAAAATGTAGGAACAACGTGGTAGTTCCGACGACACAATCTCTATTTTTGTCACTATGAAACTTAATAAAGATTGAAACGATGTAGGTGTTGAAAGTTAAGCAAGATGACTGACACGATGTAAGTGTTTATCTCGCTTAAGGGAAAACGTGTTGCCGAGTGAGATTCGTATTCGCGCCATGGATTATCTCCTCCAAACCCACCCGGAATTGGAATTAGTTTAAATGTGTCTTTTTATATATAGCTGACTGGTGTGCAAAGGGCGGTTGGTAAGTGTTGGGATGTATTCTCGATAGGAGTTATCTTGACAATGTTTTAGCTGCCTGATATGGAAACGTTTGCTGATTGGTGCGATGTGGTAACAATAGGAGTCATCTTGAAAATTCTTTAACTGCCTTGCTAATTGGTGAGATGTACTAACAATATGAGTTATCATACGTACATTCTTAAGCTGACTGAAATGTAAAACAGTTTTTGAGTGGTAGTGTGTTTTTCAGTTTGAGCTATCTTGTAAATCCTCCCACAGTGAGTTGAACGCTGAGATTAGGAAACGCTACGAAGAGCCTAGTGTAAACATTTGCATTTAGGTAAAAAGCACTTGCTCTACGCGTTTTTAAACTAAATCTGAGTGGAAATATTGAATATTTGTATTCTGCCTTTGCCTTTGGCTGAGGTTTCAAGAAAAGTGATTAGAAACGCAATTTAGTCGCCTAATATAAAACTAAGTTTTGAAGGATTTTAGTTTGTGCCTTGAACGTTCTCGAATTACCATTTAAGCGTTCACGGAACGACTGGTGTTCTTGTCACATTATCTTCGTGTCTTTACAACAAAGTTATCTTCATTTTAGGAAATTTGACAATCTACTGGCAACGGAAAGCTTATCTTCGACAACATGCGGAACTGTTTCTAAATGTGCATTCTGGCCTGTGGACGTCTTCATTCGAAACTGACTAATATCGAGAAGAAAAAAACAAATATATCAATATTCTGTGATGTTTTTGAACAGCTTTGTCAACCAACTACAAAAGTTGAATAAAAACAAAGAACAATATTGTGTGATATTTATGAACGACTCCAGTCAAGACTGCCTATAATGCCGAAAAAACACAGAACAATATTGTGTGACATTTGTGACCATGAGGACTCCGTTTATTCACATGATCTGTTGCGCGTGATCATCTGTGCTTTAAATAGCGTTTACTTGTGGATATGAGAATGCTGTTCATGATGCTTCCGCAAGCTGCACAAAATTATTCTGATGACGTGACATCACCTTCTATCAATCTGTCATTTGCAGGCATCACGTCATACCAGGATGACGTCATGGATTCAGACACTTCTTCTGCACGACCCTCAGTGAGTAAAAGGTGTTGTCCTCGTCATTGTCTGTCTGGCCGCCGGTCTGTCTGACTGTCTGGTCGTCTGTCGTCACGAAGGTGTAGTCTGGAGCTCTCTCTGTGTCTGTCTCTGTCTGTCTCTGTCTGTCTGTCTGTTTGTCTCTGTCTCTGTCTCCGTCTCTGTCTCTGTCTGTCTCTGTCTCTCTGTCTCTGTCTCTGTCTCTCTCTCTCTCTCTCTCTCTCTCTCTCTCTCTCTCTCTCTCTCGCTCTCTTTCTCTGTAAGCCTATAATTATATTCCTCTTCGTTTAGGATATTCTATCAAGTACGGGGTTGCAATAGCGGATACACAGTGGGCATACTGAGTGTTGGTGTTGAGACCTGTGGGTAATTTAACATTCCAAACATGTACAGGTGTTGTTGTTTTGTACAAATACGTCAATAGAATGCATGTATTCTTAATGTATTTCCTTGGGTAACTTCATTGCAAGGCTAGCAGTTACCTCTATCAGGAAGATACAATAAGCTTTAAATGGGCGGACCAGCTGCAGTTGACCGCACTCGATTCGGCAAAGTTTTGGTACTCAGTGAGATTTCAGGGACTGGATTGGTTTGACATAGAGCAAATAAAACAACCGGAAAATGTTGAAAAAACATGCAATATCTCCACGTTTGGCCCTTGTGTGTAACAATAAGTTTGACTGGCGCCTTAGCAATGAGGTCGACTGGTGGTTTGGCAAGCATTGTACACATTACCAAATCAATAGAATACCTTATTCTTGCATATCATGAAAATGCGCTGTCTGCACATCTTGCAGTAACGTTTTTGTTTGACCAGGTGCAGTAAGTTAGGGGTGTGGTATTCGTCGTGATCATAGCCTGGTCTGTGGACTCCGTTCTGTTCCATGCAATAAGTATGCATGTCAAATCTTTTGCATTTCCAAACTTCAAAGGTAGAGTCAAACCTGTGCCCAATTGGCGTCCAACGGAAACGTTGAAATCAAGAAGGAAATCGACCCATGTAAGAACATTCAGTTTTCTGTTCAAAGGACGCCAAATGAGAAAAGCGTATTTAGGATAAAGGACGGTAAGGTAATATAACGAGAGAAAATATAATACAACACCTCGTATAACACAGAGAACACGCAGTACAACGTTTAACGCAAGACAATCTATCGTAACCTGACATAATCAAACGTGAGGTAACCTATAGTACCCAACCTAGCATAACATAACGTAACCTTACACCATAACAACAGACCGGACGGAAAAGAACAGAATATTTGACGCACTACGATTAAGGAAATTACTGCAACGTACGATCCCAAATTACACCTAGCCAAACATGTGAATAATTTGCTAGGACGCACAAAATTATCTCCAAATCTATGCGAAGGCGACTTCTAGCCAAATTGGAACATAGACATGTATGACAATGACAGGCGCGAAAGGACAAGAAATGGAATATAATTCGATTGGTTTCCTGCAACGCAAAATGCAGTCAGCCTCGTCTGGAGCTGTGTACGATGACGTTAAATTCATCGGCCACGAGGGAGTTGTGTGACAATTGTGTCATAAAGTATTCAGCACGTCCATTACAGACCGTGTGTATTTGATGCGGCTGTTTCGTGTATTGTTTGAAATTCGATTGGATCGAGTGGAGTTAGTAATTCATGTTAAAAAAACACACACATGCAAATCAAGAAAAAAGGCTACGGACACGTTTGCCCACGCACGCAGGCACTCACTCACGCACGTACATACGATCGCACGCTCACACACTTGTCTCTCATTCACAGGCACGCGCGCATGTACACACACTCACAAATACACACACACACACCCAAATTATCTCATGGAACCTATATTTTCCCGGGTCTCTAACCTGCCCTTGGGCAGAGTGGATGCATTTGTGGCAACCAGCTAACTGATTCGTTTGACTTTTTAACGCTTTTGCTACCCCTTTCATTTGACGGTATCGAAGATAGCTTCCTCCCGCTAGTTTTTGCTTTGGAAGAAAATCTCTCACATTTAAAAATGGACAATTCAAGCAAGCAAATTTATTATATTTATTTGTATCACCATCTCCGATCTGGTCACGAGTTTACGTCGGATAAAAACCGCAACACGTACGGTGGCCTTGTGGTAAGGCGTCCGCCCAGTGAGCGGGAGGTCGTCGGTTCGAACCCCGGCCGGGTCATACCTAAGACTTTAAAATTGGCAATCTAGTGGCTGCTCCGCCTGGCGTCTGGCATTATGGGGTTAGTGCTAGGACTGGTTGGTCCGGTGTCAGAATAATGTGACTGGGTGAGACATGAAGCCTGTGCTGCGACTTCTGTCTTGTGTGTGGCGCACGTTATATGTCAAAGCAGCACCGCCCTGGTATCACCCTTCGTGGTGGACTGGGCGTTAAGCAAACAAACAAACAAACAAACAAACAAATGTCGGATAAAGCCAGATCCCTCCACTTGGACACATTACAAAAATCAACAGTCTGGCTGCTTTCTGTACAGGGTGGAATGTACGGGTGTTTTCGGAATTGATTTCGTAAAAAGACACATACAAAATCCAGTTCTGCACAGGACGCAGTCAGCATGTTGCTTTTTGGTATGCATCCAAGTGGAGGGATGATCTTATCCCATGTTGAATTTTTTTTTAAAGTTTAAACTTAGCAGATCTGAGGTAGTGGGTAGCAGGGGAGGATAGCTGTGCCTTTAAAGACACACTCCTTCCCGTGTACCAAGTTCGGCTCACCATCTCAGACCTGTACTGGTCCTGTTTTTACCATGACCAGCCCTCCACTTGCACACATACCAAAAGTGAACACCCTGGGTGGTCTCTGTGCACAGTGAGAATTTCTTGGTGAATTACTTTCGTAAAAGCCGCAGCAATCATGCACTCAGGGTGTTGATTTATGGTATGCAGCCAAGTGGAGGTTTTTGTTTGTTTGCTTTAACGCCCAGCCGACCACGAAGGGCCATATCAGGGCGGTGCTGCTTTGACATATAACGTGCGCCACACACAAGACAGAAGTCGCAGCCAAGTGGAGGAATATAGTCAGGGCCAAATTTGATATGGGGAGCCGAGCTGTTAACAATTGAAGGAGTGTGCCTATAACCAACTGACCAGTTCAAGGACCATTTTCTTCCGTTCTCAAAAGGCGGATTGCGTGAGCGTAGCTAGCATAACCTTTCAAACAGAGTTTTTGCAGCCTTGATTGAAAACTTCAACCGATTACTTTGCACTATTTCACCTTCGTTTTTATTTTTTTATTTTTTTCTTCTTCTTCTTTTCAATCACGCAAAAGCTGTCGGAGCTTTGTTGCGGCATGCACAGTCATGCAACGTTGTTATATATATATATATATATATATATATATATATATATATATATATATATATATATATATATATATATATAGAAGCACAAGTTATCCGCTTCGCCGGGTACCGGCTTCGCCGGGAAGAAGTAGAGCCGAATACCAGGCTGCGCCTGGGACCCGGCTTTGCCGGGTGTACGCCGGCTTAGCCGGCGCACGAAGGAAAGGAGATAAACGCGCAAAACACTGGAGACCTTCTAAAAATAGTAACGTGCGGTGACCTTCTAAAAATAGTAACGTAGTAACGGGAATATGGATTGACGCCACACGGAGGAAGGGAGATAATCGCGGCTGAAAACACTGGAGAAGATAAGGAAGAGTTACTGGTAGTGGATCCCGACAAACAAACAAAAATCGGTTCAGCGCGCACAGCGCTGCGCGCTGAGAACACGTGTTGAAATGTCTCATCGATGAGGTTGTGTCCGGGATGTAGCTGAATACGGTGTCCAAATTTGAAAAAGATCCACCGAGAACTTTGGCCGTGCATCGCGAACAGACAGACAGACAGACACTAGTCGTATATATATACTAGATGATTACCCGCTTCGCCGGGTACCGGCTTCGCCGGGAAGAAGTAGAGCCCAATACCAGGCTGCGCCTGGGACCCGGCTTTGCTGGGTGTACGCCGGCTTTGCCGGCGCACGAAGGAAAGGAGATATACGCGCAAAACACTGGAGACCTTCTAAAAATAGTAACGTGCAGTGACCTTCTAAAAATAGTAACGTAGTAACGGGAATATGGATTGACGCCACACGGAGGAAGGGAGATAATCGCGGCTGAAAACACTGGAGAAGATAAGGAAGAGTTACTGGTAGTGGATCCCGACAACAAAAACAAAAAAAACAAAAAAATCGGTTCAGCGCACACAGCGCTGCGCGCTGAGAGCACGTGTTGAAATATCTCATCGTTGAGGTTGTGTCCGGGGTGTAGCTGAATACGGTGTCCAAATTTGAAAAAGATCCACCGAGAACTTTGGCCGTGCATCGCGAACAGACAGACAGACAGACAGACACTAGTCGTATATATATATAGATATAGATATCTCCACGACACTGGGTGGCTCAAAAACACAGAGCCGTATTCAAACCTCAGTCCATTTCAACCACTGAATATCCTACTGGCACATTTTGAAAATGTCAAGACGCTACCGGTTCTCGGTGTTAAAGCACTTTTTTTAACGGATTTTACAGGCTTTGGAGTAATTTAAACAGAGAGGGTGAACCTCGGTTGACTTCGGTACAATGTACTTAGCAAATTAAGATTTGAAGTTTCTCGAGCTGTGTCATGAAAAAAAAATTTGCACATATCATGCATACTTAAATAAAGATGAATCAGACAAATCCGGTGCGTGAAACACTGTCCCGTTAAGCATCAAAACATTACAACAACGACACAAAGTTGTATTACTCCCTCCCCCCCCCCCCCCCTATATATCCCCTCGCGCACTCCCCCATGTCTTTTCTCTTTCTCTGTTGTTTGCTTTTACGTGATTGTTGTGTTTTTTCCCCTCTCTTTTTCGCTTTTGATTCGTTTGTCTGTTTGTTTGTTCTTTTGTGTGTGTTTTTCTCCCTCGACTTGTTCTTCCTTTTTATTTTTATCGATGTTGGAATGTCCACCATCAGGGCCGGACTACCGGGGGGGTTATGGCGGTTGCGCAACCCCCCCCCCCTCCCCCTAGCCTAAACATGTACCTCACTTATTTAAAACATTTTTTATTATTGTTTATTTTATGCCGTTTCATTCAAGGATCGACCATTTTCCTATCTCAGAATATAACCTACCCATCAGCTTCAGGGGGCTTCGCCCCCTGACCCCCACTAGGGGCTCTGCCCCTTGACCCCGCCAGGGGGAACATCCCCCTGGACCACCACTGGCAACCCCCCCCTCCTCCTCTTAGCCTAGTCCGGCCCTGACCATAGTGAACATGTGTGTAATTATTTTATTGTTTGGGTCGCGTCATATAAGCTTTGTCATGAGTTCGTGCCCTGATTGTTTGCTATTAGTTGTTTTATATTTTGTTTTTATCTATTTTCAAGAAAATGGTGTTTAAACCAAACATCGAAACAAGCTGCCCCTCGCCCACCACCCGTAAATAACGAAACTGCCCTTTTAAACATGGAAGAAAAAATGTTCCCCCAGAGGCGAAAACGGATCCTGTTCTTTTAGCTCTCTTTCCTACGCAGTAATACAAACTGGAAATCTCTGTCTCTGCTGCAATCTCTCCTGTAATGGATTGGGACCCCCTGTTATCTTCCTTCATTACGGGCACAAATTGCACAAGACTGCGTAGGACTACTGACATTTCGCGACCTGCCCGCCGCGTGCACTGCATCATTCATTAGCCGTTGCCCTTATATGGGAGCGTAGGAATCGCTTTCCTTCCATTGATTAATGTGTTTAAGTTTCTTATACTGACTTTTTAAAGTTTTTCGTGTTTACTTTTTTTTCTCCCCCGGAATGTCCTTGGCTTGGAACTTTAAAGGCCCAGTCTTTCCCGTGTAAACGATTCGACTCGCCATTTGGAAAGAGAGAATGCTTTATGTCCTACAGGCTAAATATTTCGCCTCTTAAAGACAAGATATGGGTTATATGATTCGAGTTTTAGGCCCTCATGGCTTTTGACGAGATACACACGAGATCAACCATCTGCACTTATAGCAGATCGAATGACCGAGGTCGTTTACGTGCCATTGTGGTGACACGGGGGTGGGACATGGCTTCCGTCTCTGGGCCTGCATTCCGTCTCTGGGTCTGCACATAAAGTTAACCCCTGTCCGTCCCGGCCCGAATTCGAACCAGCGACCTTCCGATCACAAGTCCAGTGCTCTAGCTACCACCTGAGCTACCGGGCCCCCACTCGCCATTTCATATCGGCTGAGGCTGTTATATGGGATCAGACAATATCTCCACTTGGACACAGAACAAAAATGACCAACCTGTAGGCTTTCTTTGCGGAGTGGGACTTTTGTATGAATTGAATTCATGGCGGGCTCTATTGGCAATCAGTGAAATGAATTCATAAAGACCTTTTTACTCTACACAGGAGGCAATCAGACTGTTGATTTGTTTGGTTATACGTGTCCAAGCAGAGGGATGGTCTTGTCCCACGCAAAAGCCAGGCCATATCTGAGATAATGACGGGTGCTGTGGCGGGGTGGTAAGACGTCGGCCTCTTAATCGGAAGGTCAAGGGTTCGAATCCCTGCCGCGGCCGCCTGGTGGGTTAAGTGTGGAGATTTTTCCGATATCCCAGGTCAACTTATGTGCAGACCTGCTTAGTGGCTTATCCCCCTTCGTGTGTACACGCAAGCACAACACCAAGTGCGCACGGAAAAGATCCTCTAATCCATGTCAGAGTTTGGTGGGTTACAGAAACACGAAAATACCCAGCATGCTTCCTCCGAAAGCGGCGTATGGCTGCCTTAATGGCGGGGTAAAAACGGTCATACACGTAAAATTCCACTCGTGTAAAAACACGAGTGTACGTGGGAGTTTCAGCCCACGAACGCAGAAGAAGAAGAAGATAATGACATGAATTGTTTTCACGGGAAAGACCGTGCCTTTAAGACTGAGAAGAAAGGGTTCGCTTGAAAGAAGAACGTCGCTGACGTACGTTGCATGCTTGCTCGTTTAATTATCAGATTCCGCCTTTGTTTAAAACCTTGGAGTTTGAGTCAGATTGATTGATTTTTAAATATGTTTTGTGCACTAGGTACACTCGTCATCACAACTTCTCACCACACACTCCGACACTCTTTATTCCCCTTTTTCTCGCCCAGTAATTGAAATGGCAGGATCCAACCCACCTCCTTCGTGCTTGTTTATTTCTCTTTTTACATTTAGTCAAGTTTTGACTAAATGTTTTAACATAGAGGGGGAATCGAGACGAGGGTCGTGGTGTATGTGTGTGTGTCTGTCTGTGCGTGTGTGTGTGTAGAGCGATTCAGACCAAACTACTGGACCGATCTTTATGAAATTTGACATGAGAGTTCCTGGGAATGATATCCCCGGACCTTTTTTTCATTTTTTCTATAAATACTTTTCATGACGTCATATCTGGCTTTTTGTAAAAGTTGAGGCGGCACTGTCACACCCTCACTTTTCAATCAAATTGATTGAAATTTTTGTAAAGCAATCTTCGACAAAGGCCGGACTTCGGTAATGCATTTCCGCTTAGTGGCTTAAAAATTAATTAATGACTTTGGTCATTAAAACTCTGAAAATTGTAATAATTTTTTTTATATAAAACGATCCAAATTTACGTTCATCTTATTCTACATCATCTCCTGATTCCAAAAACATATAAATATGTTATATTTGGATTAAAGACAAGCTCTGAAAATTAAAAATATAAAAATTATGATCAAAATTAAATTTCCGAAATCGATTTAAAAACAATTTCATCTTATTCCTTGTCGGTTCCTGATTCCAAAAACATATAGATATACAAACATGAGTTGCAAAACCCTTATTACCTGCCGACCCATTTTGTGCCCTTAGTCTTAATTAAAAGTAAGCAGGCATTAGTTTATAGATCCTAGTCTTCTTCTCGTTAGCCTCCCTTTATGACCTATTCGTCGTGCGTGAAAATAGTCGTTTAACAGTCAGTTACACAATTCTCACCCTCTTTTATTTTGTACCTTTGACTTTCCCAAGCCGGTGAAGCACACGGGTTTGACAGAAGAATCCTTTTCCCTCGAATCGATGAACTAACTCAATTTCCCTCCAGGTTTTTGTTTCTGTCTCCTCGCCGATGTTATTGTCAACCGAGATTATTAAACAGTTTTTGGTTTACATTCACGCGATTTTCCACCAATCAATGCAGAGCACGGTTTTTGCTGCCGCTGCATGACCTGTTTGGGAAGGGATTTCCTGCCGCGCATGTGCGGTAAAGTGGCAGCAGCAAGCCTAGCCGCGCGCTGGTTTCTCGTAGGCAGGGCTTCTTCCATTCATGTCCTTTATAATGTCTTGCCTTGTTGACAATGGCGAAAAGACCTTGCTTAGAGTATTATGCTCATTCCTCTGGATGCGGAGAAACTATTGATCGGTCCGGAAAAGTGTGTCAGGCTCGAATGGCGTGTAAACGCTGCCAGACGAGCTTCCTGTTGCAGTCACTGAATGTCGCTCGCTGCTATTGTCTTCTTGGGCTTCTCTGGGCCTGCAGTAATTGTTGTCGTTAAGATTTTTATCTGTATGTGATTGAAATCTAAACCAGAACGATTGCTAGCGTTTCAAATGAAGAATACAAACAAAAAACAAGAAATGTTAAATTTTTGGATCGTTCAATTCAGGACAAAACAACACGTTCACTGGCCCGGTAGCTCAGTTGGTAGAGCACTGGACTTGTGATCGGAAGGTCGCAGGTTCGAATTCGGGCCGGGACGGACACGGGTCAACTTTATGTGCAGACCCAGAGACGGAAGCCATGTCCCACCCCCGTGTCATCACAATGGCACGTAAAAGACCTTGGTCATTCTGCCATAAGTGCAGGTGGCTGAATACACCTAAACACGCAGACACCTGGGTAGCGCGACTCCGTTGCTGCTAGCTTTCCACTGGGAGGAAGCGACCCGAATTTCCCAGCGATGGGACAATAAAGTAATGAAAATGAAAAAAAAAATGAAAAAGTGAACGTGTTTTGTGCTGAATTTAACGATTCAAAAATCTAACAACCCTTGGGTTTTTTGGGCATGTTATTGATCGAGTCAGTATGACTTTTGTTTGTACTTTTAAGCTTCTGAACTTCTTTCTTATTTAGTGTGTCTGTCATTTGCTTTCTCGTTCTACTTCTATGGGTATTTTGTTACTGGCTTTACTTTGTGCTCAGGTCGTATATTTTTGTTTTGTTTTTTCATTTTCATTTTCATTAGTTTATTCATCATGTGTATGCGTTACTCGTTCAAAACTCCACAGTGGATACACAAACAATTGAATCATAACAACTGCAGAAGCAACACAAACAACGACAACAACGTTAACAAAAACAACGACAACAACACTTCCAACAATATAAACAGCAACAAAAATAGTAACAACAACCAAGTCGCCAACGCAAAGTGCAACGTCCTTATAATGTCCAACAACCGAGTCGGCAGCTTTACCGACGGAACTTAAATTCAACAACAATATAACGAACGGCTCATTCAGTATGCTCGTGCGTGTATCAAGGTGTTGAGCTTGGTTGCGAAATACCCGCCACCACAAAGCTAATAGAAATGAAAGGCAATTACCTATTACTCGTCATTTTCATTAAAATATTGAATTACTCTGAACTGAACAACAACGACGACGAGTACAAAGACAGCAACGGCAACAACAACAACAACAACAACAACAACAATAACATAATCAACAACACAAAAACGTCCTAAATTGTCCAAAACCTGGCCAAGTGTGTAGGTTTACCTAGGGGACAAAAATTCGACTACAAAATAACAAACATTTTATTCAGCATACTCGTGCGTGAAATCAATGTGTGTCAGAGGTGGGGCGAGTACCCGTCAGGCTACAACCAAGCTAATCGAGCTGAACGATGATTACCGATTATGCATGATTTCCATCAAAATATTGAATTACTCTGAATTGTTTTCCCCTCTGCCGCTTCCTGCACTGAAAACCGCCGGGCTAGAGGATGGTGGATTATCGAACTTCGTGAGGCGGTTGTGAATCGGGTTTTTGGCGTGTGAAGTGTCTTTGGAATGTCCCAACTGCTATCACCGGGTAACTGTGGTGGAATCAGCGAAATGTGGACTGCTAAAGCTACCTCTGCCTTATCGTGTAACGACTCGTTGCAGCAATAACAGCTAGATCTGTCCAGGCTATATGCATGGGATAAGATCTTCCTTCAAATTAAACACATACCACCAGTTTAAAATCGGGGTGCTCTCTGTGCAGTGTGTGTGTGTGTGTGTGTGAGTGTGTGTGTGTGTGTGTCTGGGTGCGAGCGTGCGTGCGTGCGTGTGTGTGTGTGTGTGTGTGTTTGTGTGTGTGTGGGTGTGCAGGGCCGGATCTGGGGAGGGGGGGTTCCTGGGTTCCGGAAACACCCCCCCCCTGGCCATCCGATGTACCTCTCAGAGAAAAGAATAAACAAAAATATGTGGACTTTTTAAGCTCTTTTCCCAACTCCCTTAGTTTATTTGGTCTTCTGAAACTATTTCAAATTATGAAAATGTGTAATTTTGATTCCCAGTTGCAAG
This sequence comes from Littorina saxatilis, assembly GCF_037325665.1. Taxonomy (NCBI): domain Eukaryota; kingdom Metazoa; phylum Mollusca; class Gastropoda; order Littorinimorpha; family Littorinidae; genus Littorina; species Littorina saxatilis. The sequence continues at coordinate 25,393,205 of NC_090249.1, forward strand.
GAAAGACCAAAAAATGACCTCACTAATGCAAAATGTTCTCGGCTTCTGGGAGGTTTTGCCCCCCAGACCCCCCAGCGGGGCGTTGCCCCTGCACCGTGCGTGCGTGCGTGTGTGTGTGTGTGTGGACTGCAAAAGCTACCTGCCTTATCTTGTAACGAATAGTTGCAACAATAATATATATAACAGATCTATCATGGGATAAGGTCATCCTTCAAATTGAACACATACCACCAGTTTAAAACGTGGCTGCTGCTTTCTGTGCATAGTGTGTGTGTGTGTGTGTGTATATGTTTGTGTTTTGTCAAATGAATTTGGCGGATTGATATGAGGTATAACTTACTGCTACACGATTAATTCTGTTTCGCTCACAGTTACACCCACAATCGCATTGTAACCAGCACGTTTTATCTCGTGTATCCCGATAACGACTCTGTCCGTCTGTTTGTGCGCCACCTTTAACATTGATCGCTCCGGCGAAGGTTGGCCGATTTACGCGGAATAGGGCAGGAGGCTTGCCATGGCTCTGGCAAATCAAATGCTAGTTCATGAAATAATAAACCCTGTTCCGGTAATTGCGCTTTAAAGATAACGTCCTTCCCGTGTAAACTACCTTGTAAAGAACCTTAGATCTCTCCAGGCTTTTTAGCTCAGTTGGTAGAGCACTGGACTTGTGATCGGAAGGTCGCAGGTTCGAATTCGGGCCGGGACGGACACGGGTCAACTTTATGTGCAGACCCAGAGACGTGTCACCACAATGGCACATAAAAGACCTTGGTCATTCTGCCATAAGTGCATGTGGCTGAATACACCTAATTAAACACGCAGACACCTGGGTAGCGCGACTCCGTTGCTGCTAGCTTTCCACTGGGAGGAAGCGACCCGAATTTCCCAGCGAATGGGACAATAAAGTAATGAAAATGAAAATGAAAATAAGAGCATCCTTCCACTTGCACACATTCCACAATCTACTGTCTGGCTGCTGTCTGCGATGAGTGCGATTTTTTGCCAAAATAATTTCGCAGCTGACACTTATGTCAATCTGCTTAAACTAATCCAGCAAAAACACTTCACTCTAAATAAAATCCGTCTACAATCTTGATTGTCGTTATGTATTCAAGTGAAAAGAAAGTTTTATTCCTGGACAAATATGTTGTAGTGAACATGTTCGTGGAGGTACGAATGAACGTACCTTTAAAATCCGTAAAGGCAAAATTCGCACTGTTGCTGACTTGTTGCTTTATTACGAATGAGCGCCGGTTGTCTATGTAAGCTGAGAAGGTCAAGTGTCTGAATATCACTTATTGGTCGATCAAATTTTCATAGGCCTAAACGTTTGTTGGAATTTGTGTCGCGTTTTTGAGTTGAATCCAGTGACGCACATTGCAAATGGGAGCAGGGCATTGACCTGATATTTTATAGTATGTCTGTCGCGTCAGCCATTTTGTTTTTGAAACAACTGTTCTACAGAACTGGAGCAGAAGAAAATGCGGAATGTGTATGTTTTTCACAACCTCCGTAGCTTCAGATCATTCGCCTTCAGTATCAGACTTACTAAAAGATGAGCCTGTTGCTATTCTGATCAGACTACAGACAATAAATGGATACTCTCAACGCAGAAACAAGTCATGTTTTCACAGTCTAAAATGGGTTCATACAAATGATTGTGTTTTCAGGGTAAGTTTCAGTCCACTAAAGTGCTTTAGACGCAGTTGAGGCAATAAGAGCTTGCATGGAATCCAACCTAATTTGGAAAGGGTCTCAACTACCGTGTTGAAGCACGAACATTGTTAATGAGCTGCTCAGCTCGTTGGTATCAATTATGAAGCCTACAAACCCAGTTCTACTCAACCTGTAAGTTCAAAGAGAGATGAGGTCACCTTTCTCGACACATGGCATATATATTTGATCAAACTTTATAAGCAGTCGTTCTGCATTCAACAGGAGATTATTTCAGCTCCTTTGGCCACTTGACCACTTGACATTGAATGAGCTGGTGGATTTGTACATGTTTCTCTAATGTTAGTATTGTAGTTTCGACAAAATAAATACTTCTATTCCAAAATCAATGTTTCTTTTCTTTTCCAGCAAAAACAAAAAGAAGCTCTATCACAATAATAAATTGTTTTCAACCTTCCCCCCCCCCCCCCCCCCCCCAACCCGATAAAACAAAATTGCCTTTTCTACCACACACAAAAGAAAATCAAATGCCTTTTTTGCCTCAGATCATCTCAGTCTTTCTTATCCACATCAACAGGACATAGCATTTCATCTACACTATATATATATACCCCCCCCCCCCAAAAAAAAAAAAAAAAATAAATTAAAGACCGTGTGTATTACTTATTCAGTTCTTCTGTCGCCGAAGGAGACAGTCCCTTCAGCTCAGGACTTCTTGCGCTTGAGAATGGTGGACGTTCTCTCGCCAGGGGGAGGATATTAGTCTTGCCGCCACAGGCATCTAACAGGGCAATGCCACCCACGGGAACCGCGCTGCTATGGAAATCATGGCCTCCTACAGACGTCATTCGCTCTCCCCAGCGAAACGTTTGATGAAAGAGAGGGCCTAGGGAGGAGGAAGTTGGAGGGAAAGGGGGATACAGGAAAGGAAGGGGGAATGGTGAAGGGAGGGAAAGAGAGATAGATAGAGAAAGGGGTAAGAGAGGGAGAGAGAGAGAAGGTAGAGAAAGAGACATACACATGCACGCACACACACACACACGCACGCACACACGCACGCACGCACGCACACACATACACACACACACACACACACACACACACACACACACACACACACACACACCCACAGTGAGAAATAAAAAGGTAGAAGGGGAAAAAGCGACAGAGAGAGAATGAAAGAAAGAGAAAGAAAAGGGTTTTGACAGTAAGAAGTCCCTCCGCAGCACCACCATCTGACACATGGATCTCTGTGACCTGAGAGAGAAGGGGGGGGGGGAAGAGAAAAAGAGAGAGAGAGAGAGAGAATGACAATGACAATTCTTTATTTACGAGGGTAATTGAATAAGCAGTGATTTGCCTTTTTACATCTCTTCCTCGCCATTAAGAAGGACTAGTCTACATGATTACAAACACAGAGACAGACAGAGAGTAGAAATGAGAGAGAGAGAGAGAGAGAGAGAGAGAGAGAGAGAGAGAGACAGAGACAGACAGAGAGACTGAAAGAGAGAGTGACAAAGAGAGAGAGATAGTGAGTAGAAATGAGAAAGACAGATTGACGGACAGACAGAGGAAGACACATACAAAGAGAGAAAAAGGATTTAGACAGGCGGAAGTCTCTCCGCAAGACCGCCAACAGAGAGGCGGATCTTGGTGACCACTCAAGGTCCATTTGCCGGCCACACAAAAAAAGGATTTCCGGTGCAGGAGTAATTAGCACAGTGTTCAGGCCTTCAGATGACAATATCAGGCACAGGCATTGTAATGTACAGTATGACGTTGAAATTCCGCATTAGTGAATATAAACGGCATCTGTCCATTCAGCTCTTTGCTGTTCTTTCTTTAGCTGAGCGTCATGGTGAGGTCTTGCACGTGATTTAAATGCGAGAGATTACCGATCGTGGTGAAGGAAAAGACACGTAACCTATTGAAGCAGAAAGTTCTCGTTGAACAGAGATGCATGTAAGATAAAAAAAATAAAAAAAATAACTGTAACGTTCATTTTATGAATACAAAAACCAAGAAAGTTAGGTTATTGGAACGTTTGTTTTTGACAAAACAATACATTCACAGATATTTCGACCCAACGGTCTTTTAAGTGAACAGACAAACAAATATTCACACAAAACTTATCTTGATAGTTCTTTCAGTTTACGTCCACTCGTCAGGAAGCCGAGAGCGAATGAATGATTGTATGATGAAATGAATGCTCATTTTATGTTTAAACAAATATGATTGTTTTTATTGACATCACTCAGGTGACAAATTTAAAGGTACAGACAAAATACATAGTTATGCAAGTATACGGCAATCAAGAATTGCATGAAAATATTAAATATTGACGTCATTAGTTTACGTGCGGGTCCTGATATGAGCCTGAGTTGTAAAGGGCCAAGTCCACGAAAATAAATTCTTTGAAAATTTCTCACGCTCGACAGAAAGCAGCCAGGATGTTCCCGTTCGGTGAGCGTTTAAATGGAAGTATGCTTGTACAGTATGTAGACGCTCGGGGAGCTCTGTGATGGTTTACGGGAGGCTTACTGTGCCTTTAAGAAATTCAATAAATATATATATATATATGCTCCGCCCTTTCGGCGAATGACCAAAAGGCGTAACTAGAATATCTATCTACTTTTTGTGTACCTTTTTTTTTTCTTTTTGTGTGGTCTGAATGACTCCGAAGAGCATTCATGAGTCTCAATGAAGACTATGCCGAATGACGTACTGCGGTCGCTTTTTGCCAATATGTGAGCCTGCATGGGAAAACCAGGCTAAATCTAGTGGTAAGGCGTCCGCCCCGTGATCGGGAGGTCGTGGGTTCGAACCCCGGCCGGGTCATACCTAAGACTTTAAAATTGGCAATCTAGTGGCTGCTCCGCCTGGCGTCTGGCATTATGGGGTTAGTGCTAGGACTGGTTGGTCCGGTGTCACAATAATGTGACTGGGTGAGATATGAAGCCTGTGCTGCGACTTCTGTCTTGTGTGTGGCGCACGTTATATGTCAAAGCAGCACCGCCCTGATATGGCCTTTCGTGGTCGGCTGGGCGTTAAGCAAACAAACAAACAAACAAACCAGGCTAAATGGGAAAATTTTGACTTTTTACTTTTTGAAATGACTTCAGACTTTGACAATTTTTTTTTTTTAAACACAGAATTGATCTAACTGTAATAGGTTTTTCACAGTGCTGTTTTGAAATACACAGGTGAAATCCTTTTGGGATGATGAAGTTGGATGATCAATAAAGCGATTTAGCAGTAAATCTGAACATTGATAATGTCATCTCTTCTTCTTTTTTTTTTTTTTTCTTTTTTTTTTTTTTAGCTTTTCCATATATCTATCGACTTTTTTTTCCCTTTTTTTTAAATTTTCTCCAAAGATGTTTTTATTCAGGCAATTGTTCAGTTGTTCATGCAATGCATAGGAGTCCAATGGTACTAGAATAGATATGACGGACCTATTTTCGCTCAGTAGACGAAAATGGCTCGCTGCGTCTTTAGCTGGGTTTTCCCATGTAGGCTCACATAATGCTTTAATCTTACCTAATGACGGCAGATTTCTATGTCTCCATACGCCCCTTTGTTCTCGTGGTGGCCTCATTGATTAGCTCCGTTGCTTGTTAAGAGGAGGAAATGAAAGGAAATAAGCCTTTGAATTCATCACTCAAAGCAGCAGCGTCTTCGGCAAACAGGTAATATGCATTAAAGGCACACTAGTTCCTGTGAAAACAACTGCCCCCTATCCCAGATCTGACCATCCCTCCACTTGGACACATACCAAAAATACACCCTGACTGCTACCGCAACACGGTGGCCTAGTGGGAAGGCGTCCGCGGGAGGTCGTGAGTTCGAACCCCGGCCGGGTCATAACTAAGACTTTAAGATTGGCAATCTAGTGGCTGCTCCGCCTGGCGTCTGGCATTATGGGGTTAGTGCTAGGACTGGTTGGTCCGGTGTCAGAATAATGTGACTGGGTGAGACATGAAGCCTGTGCTGCGACTTCTGTCTTGTGTGTGGCGCACGTTAAATGTCCAAGCAGCACCGCCCTGATATGGCCCTTCGTGGTGGACTGGGCGTCAAGCAAACAAACAAACAAACAAACAAACAAACAAACAAACCCTGACTGCTTCCTGTGCACAGTGGGAAATTTTAGTAATTCATTGAGGAAATTGACATTGATGGATTTTAAGACATCAATATACTCAAAATAAATTCCCTCTGCAAAGACAGCACCCAGGCTATTCATTATATTTAGTCAAGTTTTGACTAAATATTTTAACATCGAGGGGGAATCGAAACGAGGGTCGTGGTGTATGTGCGTCTGTCTGTCTGTGTGTGTGTGTGTGTGTGTAGAGCGATTCAGACCAAACTACTGGACAGATCTTTATGAAATTTGACATGAGAGTTCCTGGGTATGAAATCCCCGAACGTTTTTTTCATATTTTTGATAAATGTCTTTGATGACGTCATATCCGGCTTTTCGTGAAAGTTGAGGCGGCACTGTCACGCCCTCATTTTTCAACCAAATTGGTTCAAATTTTGGTCAAGTAATTTTCGACGAAGCCCGGACTTCGGTATTGCATTTCAGCTTGGTGGCTTAAAAATTAATTAATGACTTTGGTCATTAAAAATCTGAAAATTGTAAAAAAAAAATAAAAATTTTCAAAACGATCCAAATTTACGTTTATCTTATTCTCCATCATTTGCTGATTCCAAAAACATATAAATATGTTATATTCGGATTAAAAACAAGCTCTGAAAATTAAATATATAAAAATTATTATCAAAATTAAATTGTCGAAATCAATTTAAAAACACTTTCATCTGATTCCTTGTCGGTTCCTGATTCCAAAAACATATAGATATGATATGTTTGGATTAAAAACACGCTCAGAAAGTTAAAACAAAGAGAGGTACAGAAAAGCGTGCTATCCTTCTTAGCGCAACTACTACCCCGCTCTTCTTGTCAATTTCACTGCCTTTGCCATGAGCGGTGGACTGACGATGCTTCGAGTTTTCGGTCTTGCTGAAAAATGGCAGCTACTTGACTAAATATTGTATTTTCGCCTTACGCGACTTGTTTTTGGTATGTATCCAAGTGGAGGGGGTTGCCTTTTCTCACGTAGAAACGTGGCCAGATCTGAGATGGTGAGTCGAATCGTTGACACCGTCACAGGAAGGACAGAGCCTTTAAGGGCATCGCACACGGGCGGATTAGGGGCAATCTCCGCTCGATGGAAATTGTCAATGGACGCGACTCGTTTTTCGAAGAGTAGATTCAAGCTATTGTCAGCGTCTGTTGATGAGTCGCGTGTGCCCAGGCTAATCATGGTGGGGGATAGTTTGTTCAGTGCTGGTCTTTCCTTCGCCTTCTTATTCTCTAATCTTCCCTGTCCTTTCTTCTCTTATGCGTTCTCCAACCTTCTGACCGTAGTAAGTGAAACCCCATTGCAAAATAGACAAATCCCCCACCTTCATTTGGTTCGAAGCCACGCCGATAGTGACGAAATGGTTACAAAGCTAGCGCACTACCGAGTGAGCCACCACAAACCTGCCCGTTTAGTGTACGGCGCACGGTTTGCTCGTCGGTGAGAAATAATCGTGTGACTTGCCCCTTCGATAACACGCAGGAATAAATAAAATGGGTTTTGCCCGGATCGTTTTATTTGATTGTTTGGCCATTTGTCTCCTCCTATTATTCAAATATTTCTGGCAAACCCGATTTAGGCTTCATCCGCCATTATCCTTTCCTTTGCTTTCTTTTTCTCTCGTGTTTCATTGCGGGTGTTTTTTTTCTTGACATCGGTGTTTTACATATATCTAAATGCTGAACCTTTGAGTTGTATTTCGAACACCAATCTTTTCTATTTTTGAAAACTCACTGCTGCGATTATCTGCGTTTTGGTGGCAGGAAAGTAAAGTGTTCTTCCATGACATCGACAATACAAGTAAAAGCAGTGATAAAATTAACATCCACGGATTCTATGGGTAACATTTCAAAGCATGTCTTATTTTTTTATGCGTATGGTTCAGAAAGAAGTTGTTTCTTTTTTAAAAGGAATCACTGGTTGAATCAACTTTTAATTCCAAGAATACTATGGTTGTATATTTCATCTGGACACCAAGAGAGGAAAAACAGAACATAAAGGTCAGAAAGGAAATGAAGAACCGCAAGAAGACAAGATGTTGATAACACGAAAATAGTTCACGAAGGAAAACGTGAGTAAGAGAACAGCGAGAACGCGAAGAGGGAAGATAGCTGAAGACGACAAGAACAAATGAAGATGGAATAGGGGGCGTACAGGCTATGTGATTATAACGACGAGGGGAAATGGCTGAAGAAGACGAAACGAGGAGTCGCAATTTAAAGAAATTCCAGAGAAACAGTATAGATTTAAAGAGACAAGCATCATGTTTTAAAAAGATTTAAAATTAAAAGTACCAGCGCCGACGCTTCGGTCAGCAACATTCACGCATGAATAGAAAGTCAGACTTTGGTCAAGTTATTATATGTGACCCTCCACCACGGAACGAGTCGCATGTCACCTTTGCATGATTTTCATATTTTTACATTTTCATAAAGAGTGTTTTATGCTCTATCTAGTGGTGAAACCCGTTTTAGAAAAGAGCAAAAACTGTTTGAGTTATATACCTGTAACTAAGGTGACCCTCACACTGTTACCAGACACTCCCCGGACTTACATTAAGCCTAGCGCAGAACCGCGCGAGGTCTTCTTCTTCTTCTTGCGTTCGCCGTCACACCAACAGTTTAGTCTGCGAGACGAATGACGTCGTGGCTTCCAGGTCTTGTCTGCTCCCATAGAGTTTGGTGCGGAGAGGGACTGATGCTGGCCACACTTTGTCTCTGATTGGTTTGAGTTGGGGGCATGTCATTAAGACATGTTCTGGAGTCTGGTCTTCCAGACCACAGGGACAGGTTGGTGATGGGGTCAGCTTCAGCTTCCTGAACATGTGGGCGTTGAGGCGACAGTGACCAGTTCGTAGTCGCATGATCACTACTTGCTGCCATCGTTCTAGGAGATGATATGCGTCTCTCGTGGATTGTGGTCGCATTGCTGCCTTCACGAGGGTTTTATTCTCAGCGAAGCTGACTGGGTTGTCTGGTTGTTCCTCCCTGGCTCCGAGTTTGGCGAGCTCATCAGCTGTTTCATTGCCTGGAATTCCGCAGTGTGCTGGAACCCATTGCAGGACTACTCGTCGAGTCTTGGCAAGCTCCTGGAGTTTCTCCATCAGACGAGGAAGTTTGTTTCCTGCAAGGGCTTCCAGGGCAGACAGTGCATCGGAGAGGAAAACAACTTGGGGGCATTCGCTTTCCGAGTCATGAATCATGGAGGCTGCTTGCATGATGGCCTGAACTTCTGCTGCATAGTTTGAGCAGTACTTTCCTGTTGGTATCCCTGCTGTAGAAGTGTGCCCCTCAGGAGATCTGACAAGTACACCTGCTCCTCCATTGGCCACGGCGTTTGTTGCTGAACCGTCTGTATACGCGTGGATCCAGGCGTCTTCAGGGTACCATTCAGCAATCATGGCGAGTGTTAGGGTGCGCCTGGTAGTGTCATTCTGGGAATCTCTTGGGGTAACGTAGGGGACTGTGGTGGAGATGTGAAGATTCTTGTAGTCTTCATTCCATGGCTGCGGCAGATCTGAGAAGCTGATTGGTAGTGCTGATGTAGGTACAGAGGCTTGGTGCTCTCTGGCAAGTCTCTTGCTTTCATGTAAGAAGCTGCTGCGCTTGAGGCGGTTCTTTGTCAGGTTATCCATCCTCTTCTTCATCGGATGTGCAGGCAGGCACTTGAATTTCTCTGTCTGAACCATGACCTTGGCGTCTCTTCTCTGACTGAGGGGTTGAATGGCAGCAACTTCTTCCATGGCCTTTATTGGTGTGGATCTCATCGATCCAGTAATGATCCTGAGGGCTTGGTTTTTGGACCCTGTCCAGTGTCTGCTGGTGGGTCTTCGCTGCTGTAGACCAAGCTGTGGAGCCATACTCAAGATGGGGCCTGACTGCTCCCTGGTAGACTCGCTTGAGTATCTCTTCGTTTGCTCCCCAGCTGGTTCCGGCTAGCTTCCGCATGATGGCAAGCTTGCGCCTGGCCTTTGCTTCAGCATTGTGGATGTGGGGTTTCCAGGTCTGTTTCTTGTCAAAAGTGACACCAAGATATGTTGCCTCGTCATCACTTCTCAGGGGTGTGTCACCAAGCTTGATGGTTCCAGTCTTTTGTTTTGAGGATAGGGTGAAGAGTGTTGTGGAGGCCTTTTCCTTGTTGATGGCAACACACCATTCATCTGCCCGTGCTGCCAGCCGGTCAGCAGCCAGTTGCATCCTGTACGTGGCAGTTGTGGCGTATTCCTCCTTGCACCACATCACCAAATCATCAGCATATAATGCAGCGTGGATACCTTTGGGAAGAATTTGTACAAAGTCGTTGACCGCGCGAGGTGACATGCGACTCATTTCGTGGTGGAGGGTCACATATATAGATTTTCCTGATCAACACGCAGACGAATACATTTGCCATACACACGCACAGATCGGTGCACAACCCACAAACTAAATCTCCCTCAACTCTACCCCACCTCATGCCCATATATGTAAGAAACAACATGTTTTCTATGGGAAGGCTCTTTTGCTTTTCTCTGCTGCTGCTGGAACAAAAGCAAAGCGGGGGGCCAAGAAAACAAGAGTGCTGGGCAGAGTTGAGGTGGTTGACGCGATTTTTCAATTATTAATTTGTTATTATTATTATGTCACGCCCAGTGTTTATTCTCGGTCAAAGGTTGGTAGTGATCACCAATAACAAAGAGTTTTTTAATGTGAGGGAAAGAGATGACGCACAGCATAACAGAACAACACGAGAGAGAGAGAGAGACAGAGACAGACAGATAGAGGGATGGACAGACAAACCGAAAGAGAGTGAAAGAGAAAACGAACTCTCTTTTTTTAAGGATAAAGGCACAATGCCTTGTCTAACACCCTATCCTTTATGATAATAACATGCTAAAATACAACCTGAGTGGGGAAAAAATAAGGGATAAAGACCACTAACAGGCAAGAAAAATCAACAAACAAATGAACAAAAAAGAGAAATGGGGGGGGGGGGGGGGCAGCTACTCTAATATTGAAAGATAAGAGAGAGAAGGAGATATAAAGGGAGAGAGGGGGAGGGTGGTGAGAAACAGACGGACACAGAAACAGACGGACACAGAGACAGACGGATACAGACAGAGAGAGATTGACAGAGACAGAGGGAGGCTATCACAAAAACACTCAAGGACAATCAGAACCAGTTCAATGGCCCAGACTCCTTTGAAGTGCAAAGGAAGAAACTTTAGTTGGATGAGTATTTTCCCCCTTTTTTCTGCTCCTGTTCTTCTTCACACACACACACACACACACACACGCACGCACGCACACACACACACACACACACACACACACACACACACACACACACACGTACGCAAACACACACACACACACACACACACATACACACACTCACACACACACACGCACATACATACACACACTCACACACACACACGCACACACACACACACACACACACACACACATCTGTTTTCTTGTACCGCACGTGCGGCACAGTTTTCGTCTTACAAGGTCGCAGGAAGATAGATGCTGGGGGGGGGGGGGGGGGGGGGGAGTAGTGCGAGTCCATTTTCAGATTTTCAGACATTTAATGAGGTATGTTTCCAAGGAAACGGTTTCAGAGAACCCAATAACCCAGACATGCTTACAAGAAGAAGGGAAAATGACATTTGAGAGGTTGACTGCCACATCATTCTTTTATGTGTACACTTGGTCTGTCTTAGATTGTTGTGGGGCCGGGAATGTTGTTGTTTTTAAGAAAGCTTACTGATCTCACACAATAAGTGTGAGTTTTTATGGAAACTTATTTTTAAAAGCCCCTTTGTTTAGGCTAGAAGGAGCTACCCGAATTACCCAGCAATCGGATTATTGAAGTAATGGTTTTTAAATGAAATTCCGTTCATACATGTTTACAGGCAAACATGAAAAAATCTGTTTGTTTATCTGTTGACAGAACTACGCGGGTGGTGGCGAAGCTACAGTGTCCTCGTTCATCACTTTTATCATCATCCTTGCCGGTGTCATCGGCGGTCTCATCATTGTTGTCGTCGTTATCCTCGTCTGCAAGTACTGCGTCAAAGGAAAGAAAGGCAACAGAAGGTGTGTTTAAAACTAAACTAAAACTAAAATATCGGCCTGTACTGAGTGGGTTGATTCTTATTCATTTTGATCGCACACCGTTCTGTTTTTTTATTCAGGCTTATGAAAACTAACCAGTCACTGGGAAAACACTGCATGCAAATGTAAAGTGAAGAGCATTTTTTGTCTAAATTCGCAGTTCACTTAATATTTTTGAAGCGTATACCTTAAATACATTTTCCCTGCCAACAGACTTATTTTAATCTCAAAGTTCAACATATTTCGGCTTTTTTGTGTGTGGCCACTATAGTGTCTACACTCTAAACTGAAATGTTCCACTTTTGGACACACTTTTTGTGACCAGTTGCGAACTCTTTTGTAACCAGTTGTGAACTCTTAGTGAGATACAGCTGTACTATATAATTCTACTAGCAACAGTAGCACACTTTGTAAACGCTTTTTGGTGTTTACCATGTGTGCTACTTTTGCCAGTAGAATTATATTATCTCACACATATTTTACAACTGGTCAAAAAAAGGGTGTTCACAAGTGGAACACTTCAATTTACACTGTAAACATCAAACGAAAACCTAACTTTCTAAATTTAAGTATTTTGAACTTACTTTCTCTCTTGATATATGCACGACCGGTGTAAGACGAAATTTTTACTCCACGAAACATTTACTCCGGAGTAAATATTTCGTACGAAATTCTTACTCCGAGTACACTTTTCGTACGAGAAAAGAACTCCCCAAGGCACGAAAAAATTACTCCCTCCACGAAATGTTTACTCCCCATTTTTTTTACTTCCAGTAAAAATCTTGTACGCAAAAATGGGATGCGGGCGAAGGGATAATGCCAATAAGTGATCTCGCGCACACGAATGTCGCGCTACCCTCCTTCCACCCCTTCCACCACCAAGACTAACAGGGGACAAGGGAGTAAAAATGTCGTACACCTGGCATGGGAAGTTAAATTGCTCGTGTTGGGGTGAAGTAATTTATTCGTTATTTATTCGTCAGGGGAGTAACATTTTTGTACGAAATGTTTACTCGGAACTCACCTGTCTTGGGGAGTAATTTTCTCGTGCAATGGGGGAGTGCTTTTTTCGTAAAGGGAGTAACTTTTTCGTACGAAATGTTTACTCCGGAGTAAAAATCTCGTGGGAGTAATTTTCTCGTGTTACACCGGTCGTCACTGTAGACGCCAAAGAGTTATTTCCAGATTCTCAGGATCGGTTGCCAGATATACCTTTAATTCCAAAATTAATAATCACCATACTCATGGAGCATATTCAAACTAAACGGTACTACATGGCACATGGTGGCGTTTTTTTTTATCTTGTTGTAAGGACGTCAAATAAAACCGAAACCTGACGCCCCAAAGGTGCAAACCTTTGACAGAGTGCTTGCAGGCGTGTACGCCCATTTCACCCGGTTTGTTTGTGTGTGTGTTCAGATCACTGAGGGATGGGTACGAAGGAGGGCGTGCTGTGCGCGTGTTACAACGCTATGAGACCATCAACTCGGACGTGTTCTCTGAACCCAGCAGTGCCTCTATGGATGGCATACCTCTCAGTCCACGAAAACCTCTCGACGTTAGGTGAAGGATAGTTTTATCTGCCTGTCTGTCTGTCTGACTGCCTGCCTGTCTTTGTGCATGCGTGCGTGCGTGCGTGCGTGTGTTTGTATGTGTGTGTATGTGTGTGTGCGTGTGTGCGTGTGTGTCTGTGCGTGTGTGTGTGTGTGAGTGTGTGTGAGTGCGTGTGTGTGTGTGTGTGTGTGTGTGTGTGTGTGTGTGTGTGTGTGTGTGTGTGTGTGTGTGTGTGTGTGTGTGTGTGTGTGAGAGAGAGAGAGAGAGAGAGAGAGAGAGAGAGAGAGAGAGAGAGAAAGCCGAGAAGTGCATCCATAGACTGTAATCCTCCCGGTTCACAAAAACAAAATCTCTCGATATAATTATGTGTGTCTGTATCGGTGGGTAAGGGAGGGTGAATCGGTCAGTTTGTATAGCCATATGCGTGTATTTGTGTGGCAGTTTGACTGTTTGGGCATAAAATCCGTCTGTCTGTTTGTCTGCGTGCCTGCATCCCTGCCTACCCGCCTGCCTGTCCGCCGGTCTGTTTTTCTGTCTGTCTGTCTGTCTGCCTTTGTCTGTTTAGGTGATGCGGCAATCAGTATCTCCATAAGTGTCTTGCCAGACTGTGATTTACGTTATGCCTGTCTGTCTGTTGGAGGAGCATTTATGAATGTTTGCGTGAATATCTGGGATTCTGTTGATGCACCAGACTTGTATTTATGGAAGACTAAGTACTCTCTTAATGCATACGTTTGCATTCTTCAAGCTATTGTTCACGTGCAGGAATCGGTCGAGGAGGGATGACAGTGAAGATGTCAACGAAAGGACTCACTTACGCAGCAGCTACGAAAAGGGTGAGCGCGGAGTTCATTTCATATGTGTGTACATTCTTGATACACGATACTGGAAAATAAAGAAAAACATCAGGACAAAAACAAAATAGACAGTTAAAAACGTTGATTAATACGAACTGCTTCTATAAACCTGATCTAGGAAATGTCTCAAACTCAACATCACAGGGTGCGCAGAAATAGAAAATAGGAAAAAGAAAACAAAATCTGTACCTGAAAACCTGGCCTATCAAATGTTCCCAGAGCAAATGATGCGCAAAGGTTACAAGAATGGAAGGTATAGAAGACAAACTCTGCGATGTAGATCAGATGTTTTTCTCTCACATGTTTCCACATCACACTGTTCTGAAAGGACAGGAAACTGGAAGATGTTAATCAAAAGCAAAGCTTCGGCTAAAACATACTATATAATAGATACTTTAGATCACAAGGTCCTTAAAAATAAAACAAATGAAATAAGAAGACAACCACTCCAGCTTTAAACCCGTCCTACAAAGCGTTCTTGGATCGAAGGGTGTTACAAATACAGAACAAAAAGTTGTAAGACAAAAGCTGCTGGTGAAACATGCAGTGTAAATGCCCCATAAATCACAGTTAAGGCACTTCAAGAATACAAAAGGTTAGATAAAAACACAAGAAAACCATAGACAATACAAGTACTCCAGCTAAAACAAGCCCTGTACAATGTCCTGGTATCACATGGTGCTAAAGAAATATAGACAACTAGAGGAATACCCGGCTTCGCCGGGGTGAATCGCGAGACAGAGACAATCACCTTTGAAGGCGAAGTCCTGTCAAACGGGATTGAGAATTTTAGAGCTTATTTCTTAGCCCTATATTATCTGTTATGGCTTCTCAAATGCCAGAACATACAGACAGACAAAAGCCGCTAGACCACATCACAAACAGAACTCTACAATACACAGGTTTTTGCCCACACACACACACAAACACACATACACACAGAGAAACCGTATATATGTTACAGTCAAAACGGGAAATCAGTCATTACGGGTAATGACTAAAAGTTTTAGTCATTTCCGGAAATGACTGATTTGATCAGTCATTACCGGAATTGCCTAAAATCTTTAGGCATTACCCGTAAATGACTAAACTTTGTGAATATTTTTTACCCTTATTGCCTGACTGCTAGTCATGTTCAGTCATTACTGGTAATGTCTAGAGCATATTTTTAGTCATTTACGGGTAATGACTAAAGATTTTAGGCATTTCCAGTAATGACTGATCAAAACCGTCATTTCCGGAAATGACTGCTAGTCAAGAAAATGCGGAATGTGAATACTAGCTCACTCGGCTTTCTGTCGATTACCAATACACATTATGTGAACTCTTGTTAACTGTAGAATTTTTTCCACAATTATGATTCACGATCACACTCGCTGAAGCACAGAAAGAGTTTGTAGATCAACACAGCCAGTATGTGTGTGTGTGTGTGTGTGTGTGTGTGTGTGTGTGTGTGTGTGTGTGTGTGTGTGTGTGTGTGTGTGTGTGTGTGTGTGTGTGTGTGTGTGTGTGTCATTTACTTCAATTTTCCATTGATTTATTCTATTTTACTCCAGATTTCTGTTCAATTTATCGAATGTGTATTTGTCATTACAGCGTCAAAGTGTGTGTTCAAGACGGTTTAGTTGCAAGGGGTATTGACAGGGGGAGGGAGAGAGAGAGAGAGAGACAGAGACAGAGAGACAGACAGACAGGCAGAGAGAGAGAGACAAAGAGAGAGAGAGAGAGGCACAGACAGAGAGAGAGACACAGACAAAGACAGAGAGAGAGATAATTCCATTTTCTTTAAATTTCTGTTCATTTTATCTTTTCTTTATTCCAAATTTCTGTTCATTTTATCTAATGTGTATTTGAAATAAAAGATTGACAAATGTTTAACATCAGAGTTGCGAATAGATTGAGAGATTATGCGGTTCGGGGTTTGAGCGCTTTATGGCGAAGGGAGTGCGTTCTATATAGCATTTCTATTGGCCGATCTGAGAAGTACACGCATTTAGTGCGCGTTTTATAGCAATTGGCTTTCGCACACACGGGTACAACCTTCGTGTCTACCACTTTGTGTGTTTTATAGCCTTTACAACCAAATAAATTTAATGTGTTTTTGCTTGATTTTTGAATTATTACTAAGTTTAATATTGACTTATGTTAAATATTGTATGGAAACACAATATCATGCATAATTGGATAAAAATTAGATGATTGTGGGGGAGCAAACTATGAAGACTCACAATTTTTGTAATAATGGGATTCATCTCAGAACATTTAGTTCATGTTCAGTCATTACTGGTAATGTCTAGAGCATATTTTTAGTCATTTACGGGTAATGACTAAAGATTTTAGGCATTTCCAGTAATGACTGATCAAAACCGTCATTTCCGGAAATGACTAAAAGTTTTAGTCATTACCCGTAATGACTGATTTCCCGTTTTGACTGTAACATATATATATATGTATATCTAATCTATAAATATATAGAGATAGGTGACAGTGTATTTTTCGCGTGGCTATAAATTGATTCGACCTTTTCACTTTGACAGTAAGAACAACTTACGGGTGCAAGGGAAGCGTTCTGGACAGCGCAGTGACATTCTAAAAATAGTAACGTAGAAACGGGAATATGGATTGAAGCCACACGAAGGAAGGGAGATAAACGCAAAACACTGGAGAAGATAAGGAAGAGTTACTGGGAATGGTGAAATGAACAGAAAAACCAAAATCGGTTCAGCGCTGCGCGCTGAGAGCACGTGTTGAAATATCTCATCGATGATATTGTGTCCGGGGTGTAGCTGAATACGGTGTCCAAATTTGAAAAAGATCCACCGAGAACTTTGGCGTTGTGATGTGGTCTAGCGGCTTTGGTGTGTCGGTATGGGGGCCCGGGTAGCTCAGGTGGAACCAAAATCGGTTCAGCGCTGCGCGCTGAGAGCACGTGTTCAAATATCTCATCGATGAGATTGTGTCCGGGGTGTAGCTGAATACGGTGTCCAAATTCGAAAAAGATCCACCGAGAACTTTGGCCGTGCATCGCGAACAGACAGACAGACAGACAGACAGACAGACACTAGTCGTATATATATATAGAAGGCATATCAGACGCAATAGATAAATAGACGAGGCCAATATTGCACTTAAACTTGTCTCACTTAATATCTTCCAGATCACGTGACTGAGCACCAATCAGAAGGCGGCGGCTTTATGACGTTGGAAGGCAGCGTCTCAGGATCTCCCGTCAGCCGGAAATCCGCCACAGGAGAGCAACAACACGTGACCAGTCATGCG
The DNA here is from genome assembly GCF_037325665.1 of Littorina saxatilis. NCBI lineage: Eukaryota > Metazoa > Mollusca > Gastropoda > Littorinimorpha > Littorinidae > Littorina > Littorina saxatilis. Next base: position 25,410,818 of record NC_090249.1, read on the forward strand.
GCGGAAGATGAGGAAGACGAGAAAAGGAGGAAATCTCCAAGCGGCCAACAGGACAGAGCAGGGGGTGGTGGTGGAGGAGAAGGAGGGGGCAGCAGGCGAGTATCGTTCCAGCTGGACAAGAACATCTCCAGGCAACATTCGCAAAGTTCCAGGAGCAGCAGAAGGTCGGAATACCGTGCACTCTTCTTCCCTGTCGGTCCTTCTGTACCCTTCCACAGTCTGACCTCGTACCACTGAGCCTACTTACCCTTGGTGCGCCTGCACTCGGTGGTTGCTATAGTCACGTTCCCGTGTACTCCATCCTTCCTTCCTTTTCTTCCTTCCTTCCTTTTCTTCCTTCCTTCTGCTTTTTCTTTGTTGGTGCCCACAGTCAGTGGATTTTTGTTGCTGTTTATATAGTCCCTGGCGTCTTTTGTTCTTGGGCTGTTTGTGTACGCTGCTCTTGTACGCTCTTATTTCTTGGTTCCTCGGTGGCTCTTTGCGTTCCTGTGATGGCTCCTGCACTGATGGTTCGTCCAGTCGTCACCTCTTTCTCTTCTGTTCCTGTATGGTTCGTGTGTTCAATTGTATTGTGCCTCTTCTTTGAATGGTTTGCCTATTCCTTAAATGGTTCATATGTTCGTGAATGGTTTATCTGCTGATTGATGGATCATCTGTTTTTTGAAGATCAATCTAAATCTTGAAAGGGTTTACTGTTCATTTGTTGTTCAGATGTCTAAGCGTGGTTCTTCTGTGTATCGGTCATTCACCAAGCATTTCTTTGCTCTGTTTGGTTCCCTGTCTCGGCGTTGTTCGCTGGTATTCTTTCTTTCTCTGTCTCTCATTTGACTCCGGCTTTTGCAATGAATTATGTCTTATTTCTTTCCAATACCCGCTAAATAGACAGGACAACAACAACGTAGTAAAGAAGAACAAAACAAAACTAATCGTTGTTAATGTTCAGACACCATGGGTGGAGTTCTCTTTCGACAGGTAACCTACGTACGAATCTTTCTTCTTTTTTGTTGTTGAAAAAGCATCCTCGCTGCCAAGAATGAGAGTCGTTGAAAGGCACAATGTTTCTTGTGTCTATTCGGCTCACCATCTCAGCTCTTCCCGGGCTTTTAGGTGGGATTAGGCCATCCCCCCACTTGAACACATACCAACAGTCCACACCATGACTGCTTTCTGATCGAGCGAGTGGGAATTGTATTCAGTAATTGAACAGACTGCCACTGGCGTGCATACAAAATACCGGCACGGTTGGCCTAGTGGTAAGGCGTCCGCCCCGTGATCGGGAGGTCGTGGGTTCGAACCCCGGCCGGGTCATACCTAAGACTTTAAAATTGGCAATCTAGTGGCTGCTCCGCCTGGCGTCTGGCATTATGGGGTTAGTGCTAGGACTGGTTGGTCCGGTGTCAGAATAATGTGACTGGGTGAGACATGAAGCCTGTGCTGCGACTTCTGTCTTGTGTGTGGCGCACGTTATATGTCAAAGCAGCACCGCCCTGATATGGCCCTTCGTGGTCGGCTGGGCGTTAAGCAAACAAACAAACAAACAAACAAACAAGCATACAAAATCGATTCATAATTTTTTTTTTTTTTTTTTTTACTGGATGTTGATGTTTTGTATGTGTCCAATTAGAGAGGGTGGTCTTATCCCGTGTAAAAGCCTGGTTTGATGTGACATAATGAGCAGAACTGTTTTCACGGGAAGGACTGTGCCTTTAACTCAGGGACCTACCTCCTGTCCTTGACATCACTTAGAGACAAAGCGCTAGGAGGATCGATTAAAAACTGGATTTTTCTGTGTAATTCCCCAGTCATATGACAATGGTAAATGGTTTTCCATTTGTGTTCGAGTTTCACACTGAACTCAGCACGTTGGCATTCACTGCTGATCACGTTATTGCATAAACAATTCTCCTGTCGGCAATACTTCTGGGGTAGGCTTTTTTCCATTTATCCTTAATATTACTCTTTTCATGACTTCATTAGACTGAAGTTTCTTCCACAACTGCCAACATTCAGATGGATATGATTACAATGGTAACAGACGAGTTTTCTTCAGATGCACTAGGTTTTTTTCTTATTTGGGGGCCCTTGCTTTCTTGATCAATAATGCAGCAAAACAGGACTTTATGCAGTCCAACTTACTTCTAACAATAAACTTCTGATTTCTGGAGGTGGTTTTCTTCTTCTTAGTATATGATGGTTAAACAGGAGTGTCCCAACTGTTCAGTGCTTGGAGGCCGCAGGATACCTGGCAAATTCGTTGTAATGGCTTCTCTGTATATATAGGATTTCAAAGATTGTGTAGCGAATGTCCTGTTCCTGGGTTGATTTAGAACCACTTCACTCTTCAGCTTGTGGCTGGAGCACACCTTCGCAGGTTGGTCTCTTCTCTACGTTTTGGAATTCTTTGTTTTCCATTGCATTCTTTTGTCCTTGTCGAGAAATCTGATAATCCAGGATGTTTGGTTGATGTCTCAGAGTAGACGTCAGGATGGCGTCTCAGAGTTGACGTCAGAATGGTGTCTCAGAGTAGACGTCAGGTTGGTGTCTCAGAGTAGACGTCAGGTTGGTGTCACAGAGTAGACGTCAGGATGGTGTCTCAGAGTAGACGTCATGATTGTGTCTCCGAGTACACGTCTTGATGGTGTCTCAGAGTAGACGCCAGTATGGTGTCTCAGAGAAGACGTCGGATTGATGTCTCATAGAAGACGTCATGATTGTGTCTCCGAGTAGACGTCATGATTGTGTCTCTGAGTAGACGTCAGGATGGTGTCAGAAAAGACGTCGGGTTGATGTCTCAGAGTAGACGTCAGGATGGAGAGAAGACGTCAGGTTGGTGTCTCAGAGTACACATCTGGATAATGTCTCAGAGTAGACGTCGGGTTGATGTCTCAGAGTAGACGTCAGGATGGTGTCTCAAAGTACATGTCTTGATGGTGTCTCAGAGTAGACGCCAGTATGGTGTCTCAGAGAAGACGTCAGGTTGGTGTCTCAGAGTACACGTCTTGATGGTGTCTCGGAGAAGACGTCAGGTTAGTGTCTCAGATTACACATCAGGATGGTGTCTCAGAGTAGACGTCTGGTTGATATCTCAGAGTAGACGTCAGGATGGTGTCTCAAAGTACACGTCTTGATGGTGTCTCAGAGTAGACGCCAGTATGGTGTCTCAGAGAAGACGTCAGGTTGGTGTCCCAGAGTACACATCAGGATGGTGTCTCAGAGTAGACGTCGGGTTGATGTCTCAGAGAAGGCGTCAGGATGGTGTCGCAGAGTACACGTCTTGATGGTGTCTCAGAGTAGACGCCAGTATGGTGTCTCAGAAAAGACGTCGGATTGATGTCTCAGAGAAGACGTCAGGATGGTGTTTCAGAGTACACGTCTGGATGGTGTCTCAGAGAAGACGTCAGGTTGGTGTCTCAGAGTAGACGTCAGGTTGATGTCTCAGAGTAGACGTCAGGATGGTGTCTCAAAGTACACGTCAAGTTGGTGTCTCAGAGTAGACGTTAAGATGGTGTCTCAGAGTACACATCAGGATGGTGTCTCAAAGTAGACGTCAGGATGGTGTCTCAGAGTACACGTCCGGATGGTGTCTCAGAGTACACGTCTATTTGGTGTCTCAGAGTACACGTCAGGATGGTGGCTCAGAGTACACGTCAGGATGGTGTCTCAGAGTACACGTCAGGATGGTGTCTCAGAGTACACGTCAGGATGGTGGCTCATAGTACACGTCAGGTTGGTGTCTCAGAGTAGACGTTTATTTGGTGTCTCAGAGTAGACGTCAAGCTGGTTGCTCAGAGTAGACCTTAGTTTTTGTTGGAGCTAATGGGATCGTCCATCTTCAGTATCACCTTCAAGGTGTCTTGCCGGTGGTAGTGGGTTAGGGACGAATGTTTCCTTGCAATTGTGGGCGCAGATTGGGATGCCATCTTATTTATTTCTGCGTCCTTTGGCTTCCAGTGCTTCCTGTTCCACGATCAGCGTGGCAGCAAATTAGTTTTATTTTCCATTGTTTGGGTAAAATCTGTTCTTTTCAAGAAAAACAGAAGAAAGTGCATACCTGTTTGCAGAACAGCTTATGTTTAACCCACTATGCAGGGCCGGACCAAATGAGTTGTAAGGGGGGGGGTTCCTCCTATTTTTGGGGGGCAAATCAGCGAAGTGGCGAAGCCACAAGCGCGCGCCTGCTTAGGGGGGTACGGGGGCATGCTCCCCCGGAAAATTTTTGAAAAACGGTTAAAATCTGTGCAATCTGGTACATTCTGGGCCTTGTTTTGAGGGTTAAGAGCAGCATTGTTTTGGTGCTAAAACTAGTAAAAAAAAAAAAAAAAACACTCAAAGCAAGGTACATGCTTTTTCCAGGGGTGGGGTTCCGGAACCCCTGGAACCCCCCCCTGGGTCCGGCCCTGCTATGTATTATTTTCTGCATCTTGGTAAGGGGATTGATCAAATGTGAAAGTTTTAAAGGATGTTCCTTGGTGATGAATTTGTTTGTTTGACCATTTATATTGTAGCCTGAGCTTGTAATTTGCACATCTACCCATACCCGGTTTTTTTCATACACGCAATTCTCCTCCACCCCTCCTCCCCTCCGTTCCTGAGCACACCAAGAACTGTTTCCGATCCAACTCTCCTGACCTAGCACTAACTTAAATATCTGTAACCCCGAATAATTCCATTTCTTTACAATATGTATTTTCTTTCAGTTCATGTTTGTACCGTTCCGATTTGTCGTTATTCCTGACGTCTAACATCAGTATTTAGAGTCTTACAACCATTTACTTTTCTTGAAAACTGTCAGTAAAGCGAATACGTAACGTTTTTTGAAGTGTATATTTAGAAATGTCTTTGTATTTTACGACAAACTACTCATTCTAAAGTAATTGGATTTTTTCGTCACGCCAGGTTTTTTTTCCAGGGTAGTGGTGTTGGTGTTGGTATAATGTGTGTGTGTGTGTGTGTGTGTGTGTGTGTGTGTGTGTGTGTGTGTGTGTGTGTGTGTGTGTGTGAGTGTGTGTGTGCGTGCGTGCGCGTGTGTGTATGTGTGTGTGTGTGTGTGTGGCGGGCGTTTAACAAAACGTGTGTGCAAGATAACGCTGACAGCGTAAGTCGCGTTGTGGTCAGCGTCCAGTAAAGGTAGTCATTGATAGGTCCCGGTTAACTCTGTCTACTCGGGTACAATCTGTTTGCGCTTGGGAGTCGTGCCATTACTGTGTGATTTTCGGCCTTGCGTTTCGTTATACGGCTGGGCACTGTTTGAGACTCGTGCCATTTATTCGTGTCTGCTTCCTGCCTAACGGTTTTTGTCTGTGTGCGTTTCCTTGCTTGTTTTGTCTGTTTGTCTGTGTGTTTATCTTTCAGCTGATCGACTGATTACCGATTTCTGGATTGCTAGCTCCCCCCCCCCCACACACACACACACTCAATACTGCATCTGTTTACTTGCCCGCCCCCCCTCTCTCTCTCTCTCTCTCTCTCTCTCTCTCTCTCTCTCTCTCTCTCTCTCTCTCTCTCTCTCTCTCTCTCTCTCTCTCTCTCCCTCTCTCTCTCAGCAGTGCAGTAACAATCACAGAACTATGACAAAATAAGCCCAATAAAGGACAGGTGATAACTAACTGATCCCCGAGACACACATACACGCCACCCCTAAATGAGAATCCTTGGCGGTTCTTTCTCATCAGTTGCTAAAAATTTGGTTCCGGGTAATGAAATACGTCACATCCTCTCCGGGCAAAGAGGTAATTCTCCTCCAATCGGTTTTCATGTAAACGCTTTATGTGACGCAAGTTCTCACTCTCTATGGTGCATGCGTGGAATTTCTTGCTGAATGGAATGATCTTTAGTTTAAAACTAAGTAGAGTCAGTGTGTAGCCTACTAGGTTCTAGTGTGTGTCCTTTTTTTTTTGGGGGGGGGGTCTGTTCGTTCGTTTGTTTGCTTGTTTGTCTCCGAAGTAGTAAATAAAGACAGTAACATCTTTCCAAACTTACTGCTGGCTTTCCCGTTACAACAGTTGTCCAAATTTTCCAACAGAATTCTCCCCGACAAGAGGAAATCAAAATTTTAAAAATGTCACAAGACTTCACAAGGACTGACCATACTAGGTACGTTCTATGTGTGATAAATAATACATTCATCCCTAGCTTTGTGTAAACGAGTTTCGCTCGCAGTTCAATATTTTAAAAAGCAACTCGTGTAAATCTGGTACGACACAGCAAGCCATGTAGTATTCTCTATATGTACACCAACGATAATGAGTTCGTCTGACAACTTCAGCAGATGTACGACCTCAAAGTAAGTGGCATTACAGACATGACACCACCGATAATGAGTTCGTCTGACAACTTTCAGCAGAAGGAACGACCTCGCAGTAAGTGCCATTACAAACATGTGGCCTAGAAACTAAATGTACGCGCCATCTACCCAGTCTCTAAAGATACGTTCCTTCCCGTGTAAGCGACCATGCAAGCTGAGTAGCCCATGGTTATACTGGAGTAAGAGCTTTGTTCCGCTTGAAAACATAAAAACACGAATCAACAGCGTGACAGCTTTTTCCGCAGAGTCGGATTTTTTTCTTCGCCGAATTTGTTTCGGTACAGACACTCGGTCAAGTCATTGTGAAAAATTAATTCTAGAAAAAAATCCACTTCCCACAGGTAACAGTCACTGGTTGGTCCGGTGTCAGAATAATGTGACTGGGTGAGACATGAAGCCTGTGCTGCGACTTCTGTCTTGTGTGTGGCGCACGTTAAATGTCAAAGCAGCACCGCCCTGATATGGCCCTAATTCGTAGTCGGCTGGGCGTTAAGCAAACAAACAAACAAACAAACAAAGGTAGCAGTCAGGCTGTTGATTTTTGGTATGTGTCAAAGTGGAAGGGTGCTCTTCTTGTCTGTAAAACTCCCAGGTAGATTTAAGGGGGAGCATCTCGTTACTCCCCCGGCTTGTTACTAACCCTAACCCTAACCCTAACCCTAGCCCTAAGGGGGAGTAACGAGCCGGGGGAGTAACGAGCTGACCCCGATTTAAGGTGGCGTATGTGATCGCTTACACGGAAAGGAAAATGTCGTTAAAAGTCGTTCGGTGTAAGCACTTTTCCTTTCTGGTCAATTGTTTGTAATGTCACTTATTGCTAGGTCGTTCATTCCACGGAAAGTCGTTATTTGGACTCATTCTCGCCATCCCAGTGTCTGTTGTCTTTATACAATTTTCTTCAAAGGTCAAAATGGAAGAAAAAGAACTGTAACACGCGGCAAAGCGAACACAAAGCGATGGAAATAAAAATTATTAGTCATGTGTGAGGGTGCACGCGCGCGCGAGTGTGTGTATGTGTGTGAGCGTTCGTACGTACGTGCGTGCGTGCGTGTGTCTGTGCCTCGATGTGTGTCAATGAGTGCGTGCGCGTGAGTGCTTGTGTCTAACGTCATGATTTTGTTTACCTCTCGATTTATATAAATCGAGCACGACCACATAAATTAGCATACATATCCCATCCTACGTCACAGTGGTGAAGATGTTAGCATACGGCAACTGTTTATCATTCCACGAACATCAAAAGCGTGAAAACGTGACGGAACAGGGCATCATTCTGCTCATCCATGTCATTCTTTTCATCAGCAAAGTAGATTTACTAATTTTCTCTGTACAGTGCATATGTTGACCTTTAACAGCAAGAGAGCAAAAACGATGTGAAGGTTTATGTAAACAAGCTGGCGAGGCGTTCTTAAAACAAAAGAATTTAAGTTGAACATTGGGTATAGCGCCTTTCTAAAGCAGTGGGCAGAAGTATTCTGAATTTGTGTTCAACTATCAACTTTTGTTTCAACCATGAGAGGAGAGGTTGATAAGAAATAGGAGTAATTTCTGTAAAAATCGAATGGTTGTGTTGGTTGAAGTCTTTACTTTTCTGGCACAAAAGATCGAGTTGCATTCCTTGTTCGAGCCTCACTGATGTCATTCGTCATTCATGGTATTATGTGGAAACCTAAACAAAGGGTGACATGTGACGTCATTAATTGCTTCAGTGAGGCTCTGTGTGCCTTGGGAGCAAGTATTTCTTGAGTAAATTTAAGTTTTATTGTACATCGAGCTAAAAAAAATAAAAGTAGAAATAGTATGTGAGGGTTAGAGAAAGGCAATTCGACTTTTCTTAAGAATGAAATTCTCTTACAGTGCTATAACAAAATATGTTCCGTTTCCTTGTCAGTGCCTTGCTGAGTATTCAAAAAAATCAATGTCCAAAGTTTAAGGAAAGGCACTATAGTTCCGTGAGAACGCAGGTGATATATTGCAGCAAAATAATAGGAAATGGCAGTAATAATGTCTTCAAACAACGTACCCGATGTCATCTTAGACACTGAACCACCAATCAGTTGTTAGCTTGCACTTAACGAGTAAGATGCGCGGGTAAACTTTATGTCCTAAGGATCAGGGAAATGTCAACAACTTGTGACAACTGGTTCACTTCGGAAGACACGCGTTGCTTTTAGAGACACCGTCTTTCCTGTGTAAAGCATCGTGTTTACAACCATCACAGATTCATTCAGCCTTTCACATACAAAATAGTTACCCTTTTAAATACAACCATTCTTCGTCTTCTGCGTTCATGTGCTGAAACTCCCACTATACACTCGTGGGTGTTTGTTTGTTTTTTTGTGGTTTTTTGCACGAGTGGGTTTTTTACGCGTATGACCGTTTTAACCCCGCCCGCCATCAAGGCAGCCATACACCAATTCCGGGGGAGAACCATTCAACAATACACCAATCTGGCTTCACTACTGCACACTAATTCTGAGAAAAAGATCGTATCTTCGAGACAATGCCTGTTGCAACATAACCCGACACCCGGCGTATATACTTTATGTTACCCTTAATCCGACATCACAGTTCAAACAAAGAAAAAAAGATCGATTGTTTCAGTGGGCTTACTTTCTGCCTGGATTGCGCGTACAGCGAGACACGGCGGGGTTTTATGTGAGACGTGGGTCGATGTCACTGCTTTATGACAATGTCCTCAATGAAAATAATATTTGCTGAAAGTGTATTGATTGTATGGTAGGCTGTCTGAGGCAAGAGTTCACGGTTTGTTTGGTACGCGCGCGCGCGCGCGTGTGTGTGCATGTATGTGTGTGTGTGTGTGTGTGTGTGTGTGTGTGTGTGTGTGTGTGTGTGTGTGTGTGTGTGTGTGTGTGTGTGTGTGTGTGTGTGTGTGTGTGTGGGTGTTGTGGGTTGGTTGATTTTTTATGGTCACATACTAAACTGTGTTTTCTAGCTTTTTATATTAGGGATTTTGTAAAGTTCCTGATTTTGAGATTTACTGTAACATATATAAGGCGTTCGCTATTATGCACTTGTTTATTTGAATTAAAAAATGTTCTTATGGAACTTATGTTCTGGGCAAGCCTGTTTAGGGAAATGTACGTATATTCTATGACTTACATAATTATGGTGATTTAGATTAACATTAACGCCATCCTCTCATTCCTGTCTGTAAGAAGAAGCATGGTTACTGCAGACTCGTGTTAATCCAAAATACTGTGGTGATGTTATTTCTGTGTCGTTTTTCACCTCATTCCTAACACTTGAAGTGCCAAAATGTCAAGTGTATAATTATAGTTTGAGAATAAGCATTACAAAATGGAATCAAAAAACAAGAAAGGTAGGTTGTTGGAACGTTTGTTATTGACAAAACAATACATTCACAGATAATTCGACCCAACTGTCTGTGAATAAATAGCTGTGAATGTATTGTTTTGTCAATAACAAACGTTCCAACAACCTACCTTTCTTGTTTTTTGATTCTGAATTTTGGAACGTTGGCAGTCTCTTTGTTTTTGGATTCATTACAAAATGGGTCATTTTATCATGACTTTAAAACACAGGTACATGACGCTGACTTTGAAGCGTTTTCAGTCCTCGCGGAAAGACATTCAAGTTTGTGATATAGGGAGTCAATGGGACCACTGTCAGATATCGTAGTTGTTTTGTTTGTTTTTGTTTTTTGTTTTTGTGTGTGAAGGGGTGGGGCCGGGTTTATTTTTTTAAGGTTTTCTCCCAAAAGCGATGTCATGTGCCTGTGTTTGGAAGTTTTCACACAGTTTGGAACATAAGTTGGAAACCAACATTTTTACGATGGCAGACGTGTATGAAATTGACCACTGCAGCATTATACTCGTATAACGTGCTCACATTGTTTTGCTACAAACTTGCTAACGATATTCCTTTTCTTTTTCTCTCTCACCCTTTGCTTACCCCGGCGGTCAAGATACACAGAGGGGGACTTCCACTACCTGAAGTACGCCAAGATCACCTCTCTGCCTCGTCAGTATTCCCTTGGCCAACCTGCTCCCTGCACCGGTAACAACAGCAACAACAGCAACATGACATCTTCACGCCCGTCTCCGCTCCAGGGCTCTGCTGCTGCTTTGCCTCGACAACACTCCATCACCGTGGGCCCAACCAACAGCAAGACCACCCCCAATCCCACTAGACCGTGGCCATTGCTAGGCCTCACAGTTAATACGGGGACAAGAAACACTCCTCGCCGCCCTTCACCTTTGCTGGGGTCGGCAGAACTTTCTCGCCAGTATTCTTTCGGTGCAGGGCCTCCCAACAGCGCGCCCTGTCGGCGACCTTCACCCCTGCTGGGCTCCGTGGCTTCGGAGGTGGCTTTCAGGTACAGCCTGGACGAGAGACTCAAGATTCTCCGACAGGAGACGGAGAAGAGCTTCCCCCTCATGAACACTGCCGGTTCTGCGAATAGTTCTTCAAACTCGCTCAGCAGTCATTGTCGACCTCCTCCGCACAGCCCGGAGAAGTCCCCGAGGCTGGGCTCCAGAGCCGGGAGCAGACGATCTTCACAGGATACCACGCTGACAGTGTCTTCTCCCTACGAACTTGCTGTTGGTGTCGGTGGTGTGTCAAAGATGAGGTTGTCGCCGTCGCCGCCCCGATGTCAGCGTGGTGGAGGGGACAGGTGGAGGAGAACACCCAGCGCCTCCCCCTCCCCTCCTGGTGAGCCGGTGCACCGTCAGATCAACGTGGAAGTACACTACCATCAGCACGGGGATGAGAATCAGGTCTGTGACTGTGTGGGGTTGTGTTCTCCACAATGCCCTTGTTGGTTTCTTCCTAGGTTTTATTTTAGCATGTGTTTGTTTGTTTGAATTGGATTGTGTTCTGCATGCCTTTTGTCTTGCGTTCGTGCGCGCGCGCGCGCGCGTCTGTGTGCGTGTGTGTGTGTGTGTGTGTGTGTGTGTGTGTGTGTGTGTGTGTGTGTGTGTGTGTGTGTGTGTGTGTGTGTGTGTTGTGGGGGTACGATGTTTTGCTGTGTGGGCAAGGATTCGTTTCTACCCTGTCAAATTGCGGGCAAGGTGAGTGAATCTTTTTTTTCTCGAATGAATCCTTTGTCTGCATTAGTTCTCCTGACCCTGTGGTTTGATCTTGAGGTCTTTTATACTTCAAAGTGTTATTTCTACTCCGCGTTTAACATTTTGGATTGAATATCAGTGTCCATGTGTGTTCTCTTCCTGCCTCTGTCTCTATCAATTTGCTAGCGTTCGTTCGTCGTTTCTCCATCTTTGTGTGTGTGTAAGGGGAAGCAAAAAGTGTCCCGATAGTCATATTACCCTCGTATGTCCTCAGGGGTTGTCCTCAACCAGCGTTCACGAAGCAGGACCTCACTACCACCTGCCCCTACCACTACACGACAACGGAAACCACCACCATCAACAACAACAACAACAACAACAACACGGCGCCCCAGCACCATCAACAACTTCCTCAAATTCCTCCAGGAAACAACCACCACCACCAATACAACAACAACAACACGGCGCCCCAGCGCCATCATCAACTTGCTCAACTTCCTCCAGGAAACAACCACCACCACCACAACAACAACAACAACAACAACACGGCGCACCAGCACCATCAACAACTTCCTCATCTTCCTCCAGGAAACAACCACCACCACCAACACAACAACAACAACACGGCGCACCAGCACCATCAACAACTTCCTCATCTTCCTCCAGGAAACAACCACCACCACCAACACAACAACAACAACACGGCGCCCCAGCACCATCATCAACTTCCTCAACTTCCTCCAGGAAACAACCACCACCACCACAACAACAACACAGCCTGTCCTCACACGACTTAAAGCCCCCAGATCCCCGCTGCAGTCCTAGCGGTAGTAGCACTTCTATACACTCGCATCACGAAAAACTGAGCCAGCATTCCCCAGGTCCCTCGCAACAACAGCAACACCACGACCCTGTGAGGCAACAACAACAGGACACGATGAAGCAGCACAGCGTACCTGTGCACGTGCAAAGAACTCAATCCTACCAGAAGAAGGCCGCTTCACACAGTCTGGAGCTCGTGGGCTCGCGGAGGCGCGCGCCTATTGACCGTAAGGTGAAGAGTTATGAGGACGTGGCCGATTACGACGTTCTGCAGATCACCGAGTTCTCCCGAGGGCCCTTCTACAACACCGACTTTGACGTAATTTCTGAACTGTCTTCTCCTACGTCAAGCAAGGTAATCTATTACTTTGATGTCATTTTGTAAGCTAACCTCTCTTACGTCAAGCAAGGTAATTTGTGACTTTGATGTCATTTCTGAGCTTAATTGCCTCTCCTACGTCATGTAAGGTCATATATTACTTTTACGCATTTCTGAGCTGGCTTTTCCAACGCCAAGCAAGATAATCTATGACTTTTAGGTCATTTCTTAGCTTGCCTCTCCTACATTATGCAAGGTAAAATATATGACTTTGATGTCATTTCTGAGCTTGCCTCTCCTACGTCAAGCAAGGTAATCTATGACTTTCACGTCATTTCTGAGCTTGCCTCTCCTACGTCAAGCAAGGTAATCTATGACGTTTACGTAATTTCTGAGCTTGCTTCTACGTCAAGCAAGGTAATCTATTACTTTTACGTCATTTCTGAGCTTGCTTCTACGTCAAGCAAGGTAACCTATGACATTTACGTCATTTCTGAGCTGGCTTCTCCTACGTCAAGCAAGGTAGTGTGTGCTTGGCTCAAAACACAGGAGCTTGTATCAAGTTGTCGGTGGATTGAAGCATCCAACTGGTGGTATACCACTAAACTAGTAAGGCTAAAAGAGTAGGAAACAGAAAGACTGCTGGCGTTCCCAAGTTCATTGCTAATGTAATCACCCTTCACTTGTATGTCATTGTAATGTGTCTGCTGTGTATCTTGCTTGTCTACTTTTAAGATCAATAGATCGAGGTCGTATTGGGGCTGAGTTTGTTTTTGTTTTTGTTTGTTTTCTAAATGTTCTATAAACTCTACCTTGTTCGTCTGTTGGTCCAAAACAAAGTGATGTGAATGGATCACAATTATTCATTAAGGAATCGCAAATCTGGGGTTGTTTGTAAATTACAACTTTGATTACTTTAACCAAAATATATAATGTTGAAGGCGAGTTCACAATAAATGGGTAACATCGGGGTGGGCTTTTCGTTTTGTTCGTGTGTGTAAGCAGAAGATTTAAAAAGTATGAGACAAGATGATGTACAACTGTCACAACGGAAAATCGAGTAAAGCACAATATAATGCACCAAAGACAAAAGAAGGAATGACGCTGCGTTCAGCAAAAAATAATTATGAAGTTAAAATCGATTTGCAGAGAATCCATTAGATACAAGAAATGTTATATATTATGTACCCTCTGGAATGTTATCTCCTGTATAGTGTGTGTGTGTGGGGGGGGGTGTTATCTCCTGTAGAGTGCGTGCGTGCGTGTGAGTGTCCGTGTTTTCCTACTCGTCTGAATTTATCCAGATATTCACGTTCTTTTTTTCTCAGGTTGTTACTTTCATTTCACTAAAGATCTAAATTTCGCTTCGTAAGCTGAAAACCTCGGCAACGAAAATGGGTATCTTGAACCAGGATTTCAGAAACAACAAATCTCGAGCTAAAATCGAAAAAGATCTGCACGAGCACACCAGGTGTACTTGGAGCAAAAAAAAAGAAACCAGTAAGACACATTAAAATTGGATTTTTAATTGAAGTCATCTTGTCACGCTATTTTTCAATCGCAAGAGTGTGTAAGAGTAGGCCTATCGGGTTTCGTCTGTTATACTCTCTCTCTCTCTCTCTCTCTCTCTCTCTCTCTCTCTCTCTCTCTCTCTCTCTCTCTCTCTCCCTCCCTCTCTCTCTCTCTCTCTCTCTCCCTCCCTCTCTCTCTCTCTCGCTCGCTCTCTCTCTCTCTCTCTCTCTCTCTCTCTCTCTCTCTCTCTCTCTCTCTCTCTCTCTCTCTCTCTCTCTCTCTCTCTGTAACAGACATGAACGTTATAAGTTTCTTATCTATTTTTGCTTTGCAAGAAGCCTCTCTGGTACCAATTCACTTTTTAAGTGTCGTCGTATTTCTCATGAAATGGGCTGACGGTATTCTGCGTCAAACGTTCAAGAGCTGCGTCTTGCCTTATAGGACAAAATGTCTATGTTTTTCATGTATATTGCCTTTTCTATATGTTGCAGTGATATTTGTACCCATAACAGGTAAGCCAAGCAGAAAAATAATAATTTTTATTCTCATTTCATTTTGGTTATTCAACATTCAACGTCTTGTATGTATGTGTTTACAGGTACGCTACAACGACACAGGCAGTCTGGAGGAGCTGCAAGAAGAAACACCAGGGGAACCCTCTTGCCTAGCCCTGGAGGCCCTGTTACCACCCGACGACAGCGATACCTCCACTGTCAACGGTGGCAACCACAGAAACCGCGAGATCTGGAGACTGAGAGCCACGCTGGAAGAGGAAGAAGAGTGCAGTGACACCATCCGCATGGAGGACATGACGTCTCCAGACGACTCCCCAGACAGGGAGCAGATCCACACGACGTCTTTCGAGTCCACAGTGCCGAGTGACGCTTGCGCCAGCGACCAGCGCGACAGTGGTATTCAGTGGGAGAGGAAGGTGCAGGAGTGTGTGCAACCGCCACAGCCAGACGATGAAGGATGTGATAGAGAAGGAGGGAGAGGAGGTGGAGCAGGTGGGGGAAGAAACAGAGAAAGAGGAGGAGAAGGTGGTGGTGGAGGTGGTTGTCTTGAACGCCGAGGATCTCATCCGCCCCCTCCACAGCATCCTCATCACCAGCATCATCACCGTCATGCCCCCCATCCAGCGAGCTTTGACGTCAATGTGGGAGGCGGTGGTGCAGGTGGTGGTGCTAGCAGTGGTGGAGGAGGAGGAGGAGGAGGGGGAGGAGGAGCACAGCTCCTACACCCCAACTACGAAAACCGACGGCAGAGCTACCGCAGTCTTCTTGGCGGTCGCTTGGCCAAATCCCCGGCTGGAGGAGGAGGAGGAGGCGGACCGATCGGAGGAGCTGCCGCTATTCTGGGAGGTCCGATCAGCGCCGACAACAGCTTCGACAGCGTGGAGACGGACGGTGACGTCTCGGACACGTCTCGCCACGAGGTGACCACGACGTCGTTCGAGTCGACCACCACCACGGACAACACGGACAGCACGACCGAGTCCCAGCACAGCCGCCTGAGGCAGATGAAGCACGACAGCGGCTACAAGTCCCTGGAGACCCAGCAGTCCGGAGTGCGCGAGGCCGGCGAGGTAGCCGAGGTGGTCGGGGGCCTGGCTGAAGAACCCATGCTGGAGAGGGTCGAGTCTCTGGAGAATTACGAGCGGGAGGTGCCTCCCCGTCAGGACATGGCCAGGAGGAGCAGTAACGGACACGGTCATGGTGGGGGTGGTTGTGGTGGGGGTGGTGGTGTCAGAGGTGGTGGTGCGGGTGCTTGGGGACATGACAGTGGCAGGGGAGGACTCTGCGGTAACCACGGTGGTAACGGTGGCGGTCACAGTAACGGCGGTGGAGGTCATGGCAACGGTGGGAGTCATGGTAACGACGCAGCAGCAGTGGCAGGCGGGAGGCGGAACTCCAACGCCATGCACTTCGAGCGACGCGCGGGGCGCACGGCCAGCAAGAAGCGTAGGGAGTACAGCCGCGACAGACAGATCATCCACTTCAGTTCCAGCCTCCAGGAATCGGACACACTTTCACGCTCTCACCCCCACTCCAGCGACAGCTTTGACGACACCGGCCACCGCCGTCATCAACAACAGCAACACCACTCGGCTCCTCCCACCAGCAAACGTTCAGTGTTTACACGGTTCTTCTCTCACGGTCACTGGCGCGAGCCCCGGGAGAAGTACATGGTCCGCGACTACAGCATCGACGAAAAAACCAACCAGATCTTTAACGAGTTCTTGAGAACCGACTCGTCGACAGAGATCAGTTCTGCAGCGAGCGAAAGAGAAGGGGGGAGTGGTGGTGGTTGCGGCGGCGGCGGTGGTGGTAGTGGTGGTGGGTCGCGCTTGACTTTAAGGCGATCCCCTCGCCCTCAACATAGACCGAGGCTGCAGCGAAAGCACACAGAACCTGTCTACCGCTTCGACGACAGGCGGAGAGACAGGCTGGCCCCGGAAATGAGAAGCACCAGTCTAGGAAGCGACAGCAGCGCGAGCTCCGTGCGTAGACTATCCCCACAAGACAGCATCGAGGAAGAGTATGAGGAGGAGCTAAGCGAGGCTGAAAAACACTGGAAACGGACACAGTTACCTCCCATGATGGAGTTGGGGGATGGCGGGGATGTTATAGTATCCTCCGAAGTCAGGGGAGGGGCGGGTGGGAATGAGGGTAAATCCGTGCTCTTCTCCTCTAAAGCCGTTCACGACATTCCAATCATCAAACTACCGGAAGAGGAAGTGCAGGAGGCGTTGTGACTACGTGTGCGCCGCTGGTTATCGCGCACTTTCTGAACTAATTTAGACTTGCTGCAGATTCCTACAGACTCTAAACTCCTAATATGTTGCTGCAGATTTTAATGAATATAGACTCTCAACTCTTATCATACTGATTGATGTAAATTGTTTTGACGAGTCAAATGTTGAACTAAAACCCTAAAATTCATTTGAGTGACTGAAAATTATAACATCTGGACTTGCCATGAATATCACTCAGCGGGAAGCCGTATAGGTATTCACGTATTCACTTGCGTAACTCGTAATCTCCAGTTCAGTTTTATAGCATTTTATGAAAACCTCTCAAATATACTTTTTTTTCCTCTTTTTTTTTAGGGGGGGCATGTCTGCCGGAATTGCTTCTGGGGTGCCATAATGTGATTAAAAACGTATCAAATAAAATTTGATTTTATGGACAAACTGGAACATCGCTTAAGGGAACATGACTAACTTTGATTTGTTTGCATGCTAAACTTCTGCCTGACGTTATTTTTGTATTACCAAAACAAAATGAAATATGTGCGCAGAACTGTTGCGATACTTTAGTAATTTCAATGGGCGCCTCCCAGAACAATTCATCTCCATTTATTTGTCTTATGTGTGTTTTACAGCGACGAAGTTTCTGTAGAATGAGACAACATTTTTATCTTATAATAATGATTTAGTGTACCTGCAGACAAAACTGACAATTCTCACATTGACACGGGTAATGCAAGCCTTACAGTCCGGTGTTTTCGCGTACGGGACACACACACACACGTCGAAGCTCACGCCCATACGCCTTTGCTACCTGAGCGTGGGGGAAAAATGGCGGCCGCAACGGATTCCGGTTTGATGACATCACGTAAAAACAACAGATTATGGCTGCGCATTCGACAACGACCATGATGATGATGATGATGATGATGATGATGATGATGATGATGATGATGATGATGATGATGATGATGATGATGGTGATGATCATGTATTGAAAAACGTGCTTTGAACCCTGCGTTTTCTGTAAGATGTATACATGTGCATGTGTGAAAAAGGGGTGATTTATATCTGCTGAGATCATATTTTGTCAAAATCTAGTCAGTGTCAATATTCTCAGAGCCCATTTCACTTGACATCCACCACTCAAGATCACCGGTTTCAGGAATGATGTATCTAGACCTGAAAATGATTGACAACAGAACCAAAACAAAGTATAACGTAGTACATTCTTTGCATACACCAAGCTGAAAGGAGAAACATTTCCTGGAAAAGCCGGGTTAAAATGTAAGTGTCATTTTCCCCGTTGAAAACTGTGGACAAACTGCAGGTGTTGAGCTTTGATGCTGATCCGAGTTATATATTTAAATGGAAGCATCTCCGACAATAAATGTGACAGTAAGCTAACGGCATAATTATACGCTTTGCCTTGCCTTGATGGCTGTGGTTATCGGATCCATAACAGACCATGACCATGGGATTGTGCAATGTAATCTAGAGACGTCATCGCGTGTAAACAAATCCACCTTCAGCAGGCATAATGTGATACTGACATTAAAGCTGCAGCTTGGAGTGAACATGCGCGATGCTTAAAGGTCGTGTTACGTGCGGATAGTTAAACATTGTATTTCTGATCGCAACGACTATCATGGATAAATATATGCTAGACTTACTTACTGACTCACGCGTTTAAAGACGCATGAGGCAGTCAGGGAGCGCATATAAAATTATGCTGGACTTCTACAGTCGGCGAGCAAAGACTGGTATTGTCGCATTGTTCGTTTATTTACCCAAAGCGTAGAATCGGTTATAGAAATAATCATTTTCAAAAATGTATCACATAACTTGTATTTTATTCTGTCCCATAAAAAAACCAAATGGTCTTGTATGAAAACAAACGTTTAACATTATTTTAAATGCATTTCAAACATCAAAAAGGGCGATGTTTTACATTCACAATTGTTACTATATTATTCGCATTTTGATTTCCAAGCTGCCGTATTTTCTCACCATTCACACAATGTTTTCGAAACTGCTGCTATACTTCGTGCTTCAATTTGTCAGTCCTAAAAATAGTAGCTGGAACAATCGTGATATATTGGTATTCTTTACGAATAAAAGGTCAGTCACTGAAGATAAGCTTAGTCCCCCCTCTGCTTCTTTACCTCTGTAAACTTGTAGGGGTAGCTATTTTTCGATAATGACCCAGCAACCAAACAAATAACGACCCAGCAACAGCCTGAATCCTCGATAGTGCAATGGGTTGAGAAGTTGTTCTGTTTCGGTACTACTTTTTCACACCGTATAGAGTAGGCTAAGGCAAAATCGGTCAAGATTCACTTCCGGGAGCACGCACGGGCAGACGCTTGGTAAGTTTTTTTTCTGTTTTCTCAAAGTAAACCCCGTTTTACACCCTGTGCTGCACCCGAGCGTTTGTAGACAGATGTCAGGTAACACACCGGTGACACTGTGACGGTTCCCCTACGCTTTGTGTTCGGTGCCCTGACCCTTTGTGTTCGGTTCCCACTCGGTTCCCACACGCCAAAATTCGCGGACAAAACATCCATTTATGGTAGTATTACGCAATGTTGCTCTCTGAGAATGGTCTTGTTAGATCTGTGAGTGTTTACACTACATGCCTAGGTGCTGTTGGATTGAAGGTTTTTGATATTTTAGCCGTTATTAGGTAGAATGCCTTCCACTTTACTGCAAAACTGCATAATTCGTAGCATCGGCAAGAAATATCCTACCAAAAAATGCCTGCTTGGAACTGTCGTTGGTCCAGCAAAAAGTTCAACATGTCTGTAGCAGACAGCCCAAGTTTTAAGATTGTAGGGCCATCCAAACAGCCGTAATAATAAAAACAACAAAAGTAGTCAGTGAAATTGGCTGTGTTCGGTCCCCCCACACTTTTGTGACGTAGGCGTGACGGTTCCCATAATTCATTGTGTCGGTCCCCACTTTCTGTGTCGGACCCCACTTTCGACCTAATTTCTCTGTGACGGACCCCACAACCAGCCTATTTTGTGTCGGTCCCCACACCTTCTTGGATTTATGACTTGCCGGTTACTTGTATCATTGTATTCATTGAATCTAATTGTCTCGGAGTTATTTTTCAGCAAAAACCGGCAAGGCAGCACCTTTTGTGATACCAAGTAAGTCAGATGACATCAGTATGTGTGTGTGTGTGTGTGTGTGTGTGTGTGTGTGTGTGTGTGTGTGTGTGAGAGAGAGAGAGAGAGAGAGAGAGAGAGAGAGAGAGAGAGAGAGAGAGAGACTAACTTTATTAGTTTATGCCACAAATAATATATAACATTATTTATCTCTGGGACGGTTCCCAGTATACCAGCAAATTATGTGTTGATCCACCCACACCTTCTTGAACTGGCCTTCCCAATATCTACTCTTAGTCTTACGGCCTTGGAGATATGCAATTTGGCACATTTTTAAAATAAAAGATCCACCTGTCGTATGTGAGATTCAGTTTTCAGAGCAAAATGCTGCCCAGGGACTTCTAGTGGTGATTGAAAAAAAAAAAGAGTACTTGCCTATGTCAAGTATGTGTCTTTATCCACGCTTGTTGTAAGAGGCAACTTTTCCCAGCTCCTTGTGTTCATGACTGCTTTCTCTTAAAATTAATTACTTTATGACAGTCAGAATACAATGGAACAAGGCTACATAAACCCTGACAGCCTACGACAACGGCCCGACTAAGGCTCAACACCGCGCCAATAAATTCAGCATTGGGCCAATGTTGGGCCATGATTGCTCCGTTTTCGTAGGCTATCAGGGTCAAAGATACATATTGGTAAACTAGTAAAATACATGTTCAGCATCATCAGCAATACCACAAAAGGATTAAAACAAGAAATTCCTCCGATAGGAACTACACCCCCGTCAAAGGGAAATAACCTTCTCAGTTGGTGGCAGTGAGAATGGTTATTTCCCTTTGACCAACGGAGGTGTCCGTCTATACCAGGCCTTGTATAATTTTAATCCACCAATAACTCCCTAACCGTGTGTTTGACTGGTCCCAATTTTTGTAAGGACCGTCTCAGGAATGTATAGAACCTGTTCACCAAGTTTGGTGACGATCGGTCCGTTCATTCTTGAGATCTACTTGCGAACACAAACACATCGAGTGAAACCTATACACACCCCTATACCGGGGGTGTAAAAATCCTATTAGCTGTATGTCAGCGGCACAATGCAACCAGAACCAGCGTTTATGTGGAGTGATCGGGTGCTGGTCACTACTGCGAGCGTCACTACCGCGAGTACCACTACCGCGTCTCACACTAAAGTTGTGTTTCCGTACCCGCGACAGCGTTTTTCCAGCGGTGCGACGAAAATCAAGCACATAGAAAATGACCAGGAGTGTTTCCACACGCGCGACGCGTTAGCGGCGCGACAAGCGGCAAGCGACGCGATTTTTTTGAAAGGGTCCTGGAGCGATTTTTTCGCGTTGTCGCGCGGTAACGCGGGAGTTTACAGATTTTACCGCATGTTTAAAACGCAAGTACGGAAACACGTCACGCGTTTGCGCGCGTTTTCTTTTGTCGATGCCGCTGTCGCGGGTACGGAAACAGAACTTACCGCGAGTACGACACTACCGCGAGTACGACACTACCGCGAGTATAACACTACCGCGTGTCACACTACCGCGAGTATAACATTACCGCGTGTCATTTTATGACTTCCATGGCTGAAGGCAAAGGTTGAAATGTTTCCTTGAAAT
>NC_090249.1:25437315-25507315 GCF_037325665.1 Littorina saxatilis
CTCTCACAAAAAAACTTCATACACACAAAACACACACCCATACGCATTATGGACAGACGGACATACACACCTTTACAAACAAACACACATACACGCACACACATACACTTATACGCACACACACAAAATTTACACACACACGAGTACAGACTCATGCACGCGTGCGCACACACACACACACACACACAAATACACACACACACACCAAACACATACGAGTACAGACTCATGCACGCGTGCGCACACACACACACACACACACACACACACACACACACACACACACACACACACACACACACACACACACACAAACAGTAACACTAACACATGTGCACAAAATGAACACAAACACACACACTGCGCGAGAGAGAAAGACGTCAGGGAGGCATGACGTCATGATGCATTAATTGACGTCAAAGACTTTCGACCGTGACGTATTCTTCTTACGCGAGCTTTATCCATAGACTTGGAAACTACGGAATTTCTACCCGTCCAAAACGGCCTTGGGTGGCGTTTGCTGAAAAAATGGGGGCGACTATTGCACCCACCGTATTTTTGTTAGTATGGTCCCAATTTTTGGTGAACTTCCATCTCCACCTGTAGCACGTAGCCGGGCACAAAGAATCCTTCTTTATCATGTATTATTCGGTATGCACATTTCTCAAGTCGATTACAGTATAGCGTTCACAGGATACCTCCAGCTTCGCTGGGATTATGGGAACCGTCACGCCTACGTCACAAAAGTGTGGGGGGACCGAACACAGCCAATTTCACTGACTACTTTTGTTGTTTTTATTATTACGGCTGTTTGGATGGCCCTACAATCTTGAAACTTGGGCTGTCTGCTACAGACATGTTGAACTTTTTGCTGGACCAACGACAGTTCCAAGCAGGCATTTTTTGGTAGGATATTTCTTGCCGATGCTACGAATTATGCAGTTTTGCAGTAAAGTGGAAGGCATTCTACCTAATAACGGCTAAAATATCAAAAACCTTCAATCCAACAGCACCTAGGCATGTAGTGTAAACACTCACAGATCTAACAAGACCATTCTCAGAGAGCAACATTGCGTAATACTACCATAAATGGATGTTTTGTCCGCGAATTTTGGCGTGTGGGAACCGAGTGGGAACCGAACACAAAGGGTCAGGGCACCGAACACAAAGCGTAGGGGAACCGTCACAGTGTCACCGGTGTGGGTAACGTCTGCTATAATTTTATAATGGCTGATGCTGTATTTGTGGCAAAAACTTGCAATGAAACCGTCAGTCGGGAGCTAAAGTCCGGATGCGGACCAGATTTGGATGGCTACGGTCAAGATTGTTTACTTTTTAGGACCATTTTCGTCTGTTTTCTCGTTATATTTTGCACTCTGGCATATTCACGCATTAAACCCAACACTCTTCTCGCTTTTTGCATCAATAGAAAATCTATGTCTGCTTTAGATCTCCGTACTTGGGCATCAGCATTCACTTTATTCATTGCACTATGTATTGAAGGCTAAAGTCCATCTCATTTCAGCCCAGAACAGCTAAAGGGCTAAAGTCCAGAACAAAAAGAGAAAGACGTCTTTGTGTTTGATTTATGCGTGCTATAAGCCCAGTTTGATTGATGTGCAATGTATGACATACTCTTGAGAAAACACAGCAATGTCTTTGCATTGTAGTAATACTACTACTACTACTACTACTACTACTACTAATATAATAATTAAGTAGATGTGCAACGCCAAGGCACTGCATACCCCAGCGAAAGACACACCTCTCTCTCTCTCTCTCTCTCTCTCTCTCTCTCTCTCTCTCTCTCTCTCTCTCTCTCTCTCTCTCCCTCTCAAACACACACACACAAACACACACACACACACACCCAAGTTACACACGTACACACATACACACTCACTCACACGCACTCACTCACACACACTTCACTGTACACACAAAACACACCCCCATACGCACATATAGACAGACGGACATACACACCTTTACAAACAAACACACATACACACACACATGCACGTACGCACACGCACAAACACAAACCAACCCACCCACTCTCTCTCTCTCTCTCTCTCTCTTTCTCTCTCTCTTTATCTCTTATACAGACACACACCCACACAAACACACACACACACACACATGTACATACGCATGTACGCACGCACACACCCACAGACACACACACACACACATTGACTCACACAAATCTCATACACACAATACACACACTCATACGCACATACACGGTTGGCCTAGTGGTAAGGCGTCCGCCCTGTGATCGGGAGGTCGTGGGTTAGAACCCAGGCCGGGTCATACCTAAGACTTTAAAATTGGCAATCTAGTGGGTGCTCCGCCTGGCGGCTGGCATTATGGGGTTAGTGCATGCTAGGACTGGTTGGTCCGGTGTCAGAATAATGTGAATGGGTGAGACATGAAGCCTGTGCTGCGACTTCTGCCTTTTGTGTGGCGCACGTTATATCTCAAAGCAGCACCGCCCTGATAATTATGGAAACAAACAAACAAATACGCACATAGACAGACGGACACACACACCTTTACAAACAAACACATATACACACTCATACACACACAAACATACACACAAACTCATGCACACACACATTCACACACACACACACACACTCCGGTTGGTCCGGTGTCAGAATAATGTGACTGGGTGAGACATGAAGCCTGTGCTGCGACTTCTGTCTTGTGTGTGGCGCACGTTATATGTCAAAGCAGCACCGCCCTGATATGGCCCTTCGTGGTCG
The DNA here is from genome assembly GCF_037325665.1 of Littorina saxatilis. Lineage (NCBI taxonomy): Eukaryota > Metazoa > Mollusca > Gastropoda > Littorinimorpha > Littorinidae > Littorina > Littorina saxatilis. The sequence continues at coordinate 25,440,090 of NC_090249.1, forward strand.
GCTGGGCGTTAAGCAAACAAACAAGCAAACACCCACACACACACTGTACATACGCACGCACACGCACACACACACCGTCACACACACACACATTGACTGACACAAATCTCATACACACATAACACACACTTATACGCACATAGACCGGCACGGTTGGCCTAGTGGTAAGGCGTCCGCCCCGTGATCGGGAGGTCGTGGGTTCGAACCCCGGCCGGGTCATACCTAAGACTTTAAAATTGGCAATCTAGTGGCTGCTCCGCCTGGCGTCTGGCATTATGGGGTTAGTGCTAGGACTGGTTGGTCCGGTGTCAGAATAATGTGACTGGGTGAGACATGAAGCCTGTGCTGCGACTTCTGTCTTGTGTGTGGCGCACGTTATATGTCAAAGCAGCACCGCCCTGATATGGCCCTTCGTGGTCGGCTGGGCGTTGAGCAAACAAAGAAACAAATACGCACATAGACAGACGGACACACACACCTTTACAAACAAACACATATACACACTCATACACACACACAAACATACACACAAACTCATGCACACACACATTCACACACACACACACACACTCTCTCTCTCTCTTTCTCTCTCAAACACACACACACACTCACACACACACACCAAGTCACACACACACACACACACACACACACTCACTCACACGCACTCACTCACTCTCTAACAAAAAACTTCATACACACAAAACACACACCCATACGCACATATGGACAGACGGACATGCACACCTTTACAAACAAACACACATACACGCACACACATACACTTATGCCCACACACACACTTACACACACACGAGTACAGACTCATGCACGCGTGCTCACGCACACATACACACACACACACAAATACACACACACCACACACATACGAGTACAGACTCATGCACGCGTGCGCGCACACACACACACACACACACAAATACACACACACACACACAGTAACACTAACACATGTGCACAAAATGAACACAAACACACACACTGGCACTGCGCGAGAGAGAAAGACTACAGGGAGGCATGACGTCATGATGCATTAATTGACGTCAAAGGCTTTCGACCGTGACGTATTCTTCTTACGCGAGCTTTATCCATAGACTTGGAAACTACGGAATTTCTACCCGTCCAAAGCGGCCTGGGGTGGCGTTTGCTGAAAAAATGGGGGCGCCTATTTTACCCACCGTATTTTTGTTAGTATGGTCCCCATTTTTGGTGAACTTCCATCTCCAACTGTAGCACGTAGCCGGGCACAACGAATCCTTCTTTATCATGTATTATTCGGTGTGCACATTTCTCGAATCGTTTACAGTATAGCGTTCACGGGATACCTCCAGCTTCGCTGGGATTAATAATAATAATAATAAGAAGAAGAAGAAGAAGAAGAAGAAGAAGAAGAAGAAGAAGAAAAAGAAGAAGAATTAATAGCATTTATAAAGCGCATTTATATATGCTCACAGGCCTCGACAACAAGAAGGGTGGAGGGCGGAGGGGGTGGGGTGCTTCTGGTTTTAGTATACCTGAAGGTGTGACACACGGAATGTTTAGTCAGTCTCCTCACCCCCGGGAGTTGTAAACGCATGCGCATTGCATTGAGATGTGACGATTACGTGAACAACTTCCGGGGGTGAGGAGACTGACTAAACATTCCGTGTGTCACACCTTCAGGTATACTAAACCCAGAAGCACCCCACCCCCTCCCCTTCACCCTTCTTGTTGTCGAGGCCTGTGAGCATACATGTGCTTTGAGGGAGTGCATGTCACGCTGTATTGGCGTATCAAGTTACGCCTAGAGGCGGATAGAAATCAATCGCATATACTCACGGCTCTTGTCGTGAGAATAATAACTGCAACGAAAATGTTATTTTTCTGTTTGTGACTTAAAAACAGACACAAAAATACAATAACAATAACGGTAACGAACATTATTTTATTCTGTTTGTAACTTATTGAGTTACTTCAAAAAGGAGACAAAATGTCAAAAATAAACAAAAAATAATCCATCAACAAATTATTTTTGTTCATGGGACCATGAAAGTGCTGTCCACCTTTGCCAGTGAAGTCACCGCTAGCTCATTTTTTACATTTCTTTGAGTGCCTGTGAAGAGACGACTGGTGTTTAAAGGCACAGTGAGCCTCCCGTAAACCATCACAGATACGGTCAGGCTTTTACACACAGTACAAACACCCTTTCATTTAAACACTCACCGATTGAGAACATCCTCCGTGAAGAGCGAACAATTTTCAAAGAATTTATTTTTGCGTGGTTTATCTTACCCCTGAGCCATCGTGAACCCGTGTGATCCAGTTTCCCTTTTTCACAATGTAGTCGTCAGTTAGTTATTTGAATGCGACTATTTACAATAGCACGTTTTTATGCACGAAACAAACGGCTGTGGTTCACAAGAACTCTAGCGATGGCTTTTGACTGTTGAGAGGAACGGCGATATGCACTGATAAACCGGCGTCGTCTGCTACGACCCTTGCGTGACCCTGCTTCCGGGCTTTTCTTTTTTCAAACTTTCACAACTTCGAATTGTACTCATCTTGTCTTGATGAAAAAAGAATTATTTTATGATTAAAGAATGTTTGTGTAACAAGCTGTCAATTTATTATTTAGATTTTAAAAGTTAGGTCTAGCGCAAAAACGCACCACGGTCCAAAAACATTTTGATAATCATCGATTCACGGCTATCGCCAGTTTGCATCGATAGAATGAGACCCGAAGGGAAGTAACTCATGTTTGACCTGAGTTCAGGATGGGTCCAAAAAGTGTTCGAGACAATCTGCAAAATTAATTCTTTAAAAATTGCTCGCTATTTACGTAGGGCACCTAGGATGTTCCCGTTTGGTGAGCGTTCAAATGGAAGGGTGTTTGTACTGTGTGTAAAAGCCTGACAGTATCTGTGATGGTTTAGGGGAGGCTTACTGTCCGGGCGTGAATTCCGGTATTCATAACAGCCGTCCAGCACCAAAACGAGGCGCCATTGCTGTTGAGGCCAAGTCCACGAAAATAAATTCTTTGAAAATTTCTCACGCTCGACAGAAAGCAGCCAGGATGTTCCCGTTCGGTGAGCGTTCAAATGGCAGTATGCTTGTACTATATGTAGACGCTCGGGGAGCTCTGTGATGGTTTACGGGAGGCTTACTGTGCCTTTAAATCTTTTGAGGCAGGTGAGGCAGCGGTGCTGAGGCAGGTCATTATGACTGTTCATATGCTGTGTCAAGTAAGTCTTGCGGGGGAAAGTTTTAGCACAATCCGTGCACTGGAATGATGGTGGTTTCTTGACACCACAGACTTTCATGTGTCGTTTCAAGCACACCATGTTCTTGAATGTTTTGCCACATGTTGGTGTTGGGCATGTATGGGGTGCAATTTTCTTGTGCGCCTCGAAGTACACACGTTCCATGTAGCCTTTTCCACACTGTTCACATTCAAACGTTGGCCCATCCCCAGACCCATGTGCCATCTTGGCGTGCTTGTGAAGGTTGCTGGCAGTTTTGTACTGACGCCCACAGCCCCCACACAAATGCGCCTTGTGTGGGGTGCAGGGGTCGACACTAACTTATTTGGCCCAGGGCCACACTGGCCCCAGAGATGGAAATTGCTGGGGCGGAAAAAAAAATCTGGGGCCCACTCTCAGTATTCACGTGCGGCAATGCATTGTCTGTTTTTCTTCATCGTACTGAAGCCAGGGAAATTCTTTCAACCATTTGACATTGAAATTACGACAGCGCTTCGCGCTTTTGGCTGCATCGGTCTCCTTTTTTCGTTTCTCTCCACCCTGTTCTTCATCTTCATTCTCTTCTTCTTCTTCTTCTTTCTTGATGTGGACTGGGTTCATCAGAACGTCTGTAGTCCAGCGGCGGAGTACTGGGTGATTGGTTACTGGTGGTGGGTGACCCAATAACTCCGAGAAGATGGTTAAAAGTATAAAACTATTTACACGAAGAGCTGCAGGGTTACTGTGTCAGCGAGGCAAGTCCGTGGGTACGACCCAGACCAGTTTGGAAGGACTCCAGTGAAGGAGCAACTGTGGTCTTAGGGTCGAGCTTGTTCCACTGACGCAGTGTTCGGGGGAAGAAGGAGTTGAAGAGAACAGGATGGGATGCCCTCTCCTGGAACAGTCTCTGGGCTCCTCTGGTGCGGCTGTCGCCAGAGGTGTAGAACTCGGCCTTGTTGATGTCGACTATGCCGTTGTTGATCTTGTAGAGCATAGTGAGGCGGTTGGTGAGTCTTCTGTCGGCGAGTGGTTCCCATTGGAGGGTCTTCAGCATGCTGGTCACACAGCCTGGGGTCCGATCGCTGTAGTTGTTGTGGACGTAACGGGCTGCTCTGCGTTGGACTTTTTCAAGCTCCGTGACGTCTTTCTGAGAGATCGGGTCCCAGACTGGCGAGGCGTAGTCAAGGACCGGTCTGACCATGGCCTTGTACGTAGCAGCTCTGACGGTGGTGGTGCACTCCCGGAAGTTCCGCCGCAAGAAGCCCACAGTTCTGTTGCCCTTGTTGACAGTCGCTTGCACGTGGCTGCTCCAGGACAGGTCATCGGAGATTAAGACCCCTAGGTACTTGCTGGATGGTGTTGTTTCCAGAGTCTGTCCATGGAGGCTGTAGGAAGTTGGTAGGATGGGCTTCTTCTTGTTCCATGTCTTTTTACACCAGGGATGTGTCGCCACATTTTGCGTTTGGCATTTGAAGGCGATACTTATCTCTCACGCTAAAGAGCGCAATCTGGGAGTTATTTCCCTTACGACATTGTCCTTCGACGATTTGAATGTGTTTTTGTCTTGACTGCGGCATTGATCGTAACGCAAATTTCAGTGACGACTTTGACTGGCGATTTTTAGTGATTGGCTCTGCTGGCATTAGAATTTTTGGTTTGTCATTGTTGGAATTTATCCTGGGGCGGAGTGGGCCCCAAGCTTCGGCAATGTTTGGGGCGGAACACAAAACTCTGGGGCGTTCCGCCCCCCGCCCCCGCTAGTGTCGAACCCTGGGGTGGATGTATGTTTCGGTTCTCTCCGGCTCCTGGTCAGTCTGGTCAGTCTCCGCCGGCACACTGACAGCTTCCTCGACCGTTCCTGGCACAACTTCCTCGGAACAGTCGAGGAAGCTGTCTAAAGTAAGTACTGATAAATCAGCCATCTGCAAAAAGCAAAACCTCGCACAATGTTAAACATTTGAACTATCCAGACAAATGAAAGGGCTGAATCCCATCCCCTACAATGCAAAAACATTGCTGTGTTTTCTCAAGAGTATGTCATACATTGCACACCAATCAAACTGGGCTTATAGCACGCATAAATCAAACACAAAGACTTCTTTATCTTTTTGTTCTGGACTTTAGCCCTTTAGCTGTTCTGGGCTGAAATGAGATGGACTTTAGCCTTCAATGAATAAAGTGAATGCTGATGCCCAAGTACGGAGATCTAAAGCGGACATAGATTTTCTATTGATGCAAAAAGTGAGAAGAGCGGTGGGTTTAATGCGTGAATATGCCAGAGTGCAAAATATAACGAGAAAACAGACGAAAATGGTCCTAAAAAGTAAACAATCTTGACCGTAGCCATCCAAATCTGGTCCGCATCCGGACTTTAGCTCCCGACTGACGATTTTATTGCAAGTTTTTGCCACAAATACAGCATCAGCCATCATAAAATTATAGCAGACGTTACCTGACATCTGTCTACAAACGCTCGGGTGCAGCACAGGGTGTAAAACGGGGTTTACTTTGAGAAAACAGGAAAAAACTTACCAAGCGTCTGCCCGTGCGTGCTCCCGGAAGTGAATCTTGACCGATTTTGCCTTAGCCTACTCTATACGGTGTGTATTTGCGACTGAAAAGTTCCGAACGCTCTAACGTACGAAGTATACATCTCTGGAGCAAACAATACAAACATACCGCATTTAAATTAACAACTACAGGCCTGAACACATGAATCTTCATATAAAATCCATGAGTTCGGTTGTTTTCTGAATCTAGATTTGCCGTGCTCAAACGTTCATCACAAGCAATTTCCCGCAAGGCAAGTAACTCATACTTTGTCTAGCGACAAGAGTAGTTTCCCTTCTTTTCACTCAGTTTCTTCGACAACAGACTGCAATCCGACGGTCAGTTTTCAACAATATTTCATTTAATAAACAGATCACACGCAACCAAATGCACACATCTCATTATTTTCCCCAGAAAACTGAACTTCATACAGTTTTTAACGTTGGAACACGGGTGCAAAAGTTCGTCTGCTAGTCCCATTTGACGAAAGAACATTATCCTAAGCGATACCAAAACATATACAGAACACACAATATCTGCCTTTGCCGCCACAGCAGAATAACAGCATATCTGTGTACTTGATTTTAGTCCAAAATAGGAAAACTGACAAGAAGTGTTAACAGAATGGAATGATTTGCACGGAACTATACAACCGCGCATTAATCGATCGCCTGCGCAGGTTGACTGGTTGAGTGAATAGGATTCGATCAAACTTTCGCAAAAAAACCCTCCTCTTTTCTTTGAATAACTGAAGAAAGGAGGAATAAAGAGGTTACACACCTCGTCTCAGTGATTATAAAAAAATAATGGTCTCAGTTCGCGGTCATGAAAAAGCTCGCTAAAGCTCGCATTTTTCATGATCCGCAAACTTCGACCATTATTTTTAATAATCACTGAGACTCAGCGTGTAACCTCTACATAGTATGCCTTTAAGCGCGAGAAATACAAAATAAAGGTTTTACAGGGTCCCCACTGGTTTTTAGAAACAAAATTCCATGACTTTTCCATGACTTTCCATGAGCCTCAATAACATTTTCCATGACTAGATCCACAGGTCGCCATTTCCGAACACGCAAACTTTTTACGTCTTGTCACTGCCAGTTTTTACACTGGCTTGCTTTGCACTGAATTTGAGTCAGTTTCTTCGCAGTGTCTCTTCGACAAGCAAGTCAAGCATTTGCTACGCAGTCAGATTATCGGTAATGTTTGCTGGTCCTGTCATTTCACTAAACTGGACCAGCCACTGTTTGTATCCATCTGCACTTTCGTAAATTCCGTTTCGTAACCGTCACTGTGACTTGACGAACTGTCATTTTTTCACCGCGATATACAGTTCATTGCGAAGATCTTCCTCGGTAATTCGTTCCAATTCCGCATACTTTTTGTTGTCAAGAAACAACTCGAAAAAAAGTTTTAAACTCATCATCCTCCATCTTGCTTGTCGAAGCGCTAAAGTACTTTATCGATGCAAAAACAAAAGCAGAAAACTTCGACGAATCCAACTCAAATGCAGCGCAGACGACACGACGAGATAACGGAAGGAAGTGAGCCTCGCTTTGGCTCAAGTGCCGTTAAAAATACCGTTATTCTCGTATGCAAATACGAACGAGAAGTTGGTCATACGAACAAGCCTTGTGCTGGCGACGCAAATCGCTGCTGGCTGGCAAAAATGGGGGGGGGGGGGGCACTTTGAACTCAAAGCCATGACGTTCCCTACACAAGGCTGGGAACGTCATGGCTTTGAGTTCAAAGTGGGGGGGGGGGGGGATGGCTGGGCAACGAAAATCGCCGCTGGCGTGCAAAAGGTTAATTTTTCTTTCTTTCTTATTTTTGTTAAATTCCATGACTTTCCATGACTTGAATTGAAATTCCATGACTTTCCAGGCCTGGAAAATTAAAAATAAAATTCCATGACTTTCCAAGTTTTCCATGACCTGTACGAACCCTGGTTTTAAAGGCCATCGCTATTTTGGCCGTGCAGGCTTGATAAGCATGACTACCGCAATGGCCGTTTCAAGTTTGTTTCCATTGGTCCACGTGACCCCATGACGTCAAAAACATATTTGTCCGTAGTCTGCTTCTGAGCTTCACACAGGGTTCGTACAGGTCATGGAAAACCTGGAAAGTCATGGAATTTCATGTTTAATTTTCCAGGCCTGGAAAGTCATGGAATTTCAATTCAAGTCATGGAAAGTCATGGAATTTAACAAAAATAAGAAAGAAAGAAAAATTAACCTTTAGCACGCCAGCGGCGATTTTCGTTGCCCAGCCATCCCCCCTTTTTGCCAGCCAGCAGCGATTTGCGTCGCCAGCACAAGGCTTGTTCGTATGACCAACTTCTCGTTCGTATTTGCATACGAGAATAACGGTATTTTTAACGGCACTTGAGCCAAAGCGAGGCTCACTTCCTTCCGTTATCTCGTCGTGTCGTCTGCGCTGCATTTGAGTTGGATTCGTCGAAGTTTTCTGCTTTTGTTTTTGCATCGATCAAGTACTTTAGCGCTTCGACAAGCAAGATGGAGGATGATGAGTTTAAAACTTTCTTTCGAGTTGTTTCTTGACAACAAAAAGTATGCGGAATTGGAACAAATTACCGAGGAAGATCTTCGCAATGAACTGTGTATCGCGGTGAAAAAAATGACAGTTCGTCAAGTCACAGTGACGGTTACGAAACGGAATTTACGAAAGTGCAGATGGATACAAACAGTGGCTGGTCCAGTTTAGTGAAATGACAGGACCAGCAAACATTACCGATAATCTGACTGCGTAGCAAATGCTTGACTTGCTTGTCGAAGAGACACTGCGAAGAAACTGACTCAAATTCAGTGCAAAGCAAGCCAGTGTAAAAACTGGCAGTGACAAGACGTAAAAAGTTTGCGTGTTCGGAAATGGCGACCTGTGGATCTAGTCATGGAAAATGTTATTGAGGCTCATGGAAAGTCATGGAAAAGTCATGGAATTTTGTTTCTAAAAACCAGTGGGGACCCTGGTTTAGCTACGAAAGAGGCCGAAGAATGTACAGTTATAACCCATGAAAACTATCAAGGTTTAAGTGGGACGGAGGGGGGGGGGGGGGTGGAGTAAAAGATTGGACATATGGATGGGGTTGATTCTGCTGCTTGTATGAAACTCATGGGAAAAATTCGAAATCTACCGGTGTTGAACAGCACGTGACAACAATCACCTCATTATTCTGTCTGCACGATGGTCGTTTGCATTTCCCGCTCACACGTAAACGTTCATGGTCATGTCGTGTATGTATTGATGTCGTATCGGCTTTGTGGTGCTAAAAAATGAAAGCATAGAAGGAAAACTCACACTCACACACACACACACACACACACACACACACACGCACGCACGCGCACGCACACACACGCACACACGCATGCACACACACACACACACTCACACACACACTAACACTAACACTACCACACACACTAACACAAATGCGCGGGCGTACATCTTCCTTGCACTGCTTACTTTTCCCCTTTCTAACCTTCAGACATTTTTTTCATTCTTTTTAAAATTGTGTATTTCTTTTTTTTACACTCGTATTCAGCTAAAGGCTCAACTTTACTCTGCGATCCCATGGGCGAAAAAATGCACAAAATTAATTAAAGGCACAGTAAGCCTCCCGTAAACCATCACAGATACTGTCAGGCTTTTACACACAGTACAAACACCCTTCCGGTCCACTTGAACGCTCACCGAACGGGAACATCCTAGGTGCCCTACGTAAAGAGCTAGCAATTTTCAAATAATTAATTTTGCGGATTGTCTGTCAGACAATCGGACGGTGCTTTGTTGCGCTTCTGACCTAACTTTTGAAATCTAAATAATAAATTGACAGCTTGTTACACAAACATTCTTAAATCATAAAAGAAATCTTTTTTCATCAAGACAAGATCAGAACAATACGAAGTTTTGAAAGTTTAAAAAAAGATAGCCCGGAAGCAGGGTCACGCAAGGTCGTGGTTCTCGTAGCAGACGACGCTGCCTGGCGCCAGTTCCTCAGTCTGAACCGTTAACCGCCACTGCTCTAGTTCGCAGCCGTTTCAATGTTGCATTTCAGATTCAAAGGTACACAATAACGTGCTATTGCAGATAAGCTAACAGAGATTTGCATTGAAATGACAAACTGGCGGCTAAATTGTAAACCAGTCGCGTAAGGCGAAAATACAATATTTAGTCAAGTAGCTGTTTAAGGCAGTGAAATTGACAAGAAGAGCGGGGTAGTAGTTGCGCTAAGAAGGATAGCACGCTTTTCTGTACCTCTCTTTGTTTTAACTTTCTGGGCGTGTTTTTAATCCAAACATATCATATCTATATGTTTTTGGAATCAGGAACCGACAAGGAATAAGATGAAAGTGTTTTTAAATTGATTTGGACAATTTAATTTTGATAATAATTTTTATATATTTAATTTTCAGAGCTTGTTTTTAATCCGAATATAACATATTTATATGTTTTTGGAATCAGCAAATGATGGAGAATAAGATAAACGTAAATTTGGATCGTTTTATAAATCTTTATTTTTTTTTACAATTTTCAGATTTTTAATGACCAAAGTCATTAATTAATTTTTAAGCCACCACGCTGAAATGCAATACCGAACCCCGGGCTTCGTCGAAGATTACTTCACCAAAATTTCAACCAATTTGGTTGAAAAATGAGGGCGTGACAGTGCCGCCTCAACTTTCACGAAAAGCCGGATATGACGTCATCAAAGACATTTATCAAAAAAATGAAAAAAACGTTCGGGGATTTCATACCCAGGAACTCTCATGTCAAATTTCATAAAGATCGGTCCAGTAGTTTAGTCTGAATCGCTCTACACACACACACAGACAGACAGACAGACAGACACACGCACATACACCACGACCCTCGTTTCGATTCCCCCTCTATGTTAAAATATTTAGTCAAAACTTGACTAAATATAAAAAGGGAAACTGGATTACACGGGTTCACGATGGCTCAGAGGTAAGATAAACCACGCAAAAATAAATTCTGTGAAATTGCTCGCTCTTCACGGAGGGCACCTAGAATGTTCTCAAGCGGTGAGTGTTTAAATGAAATGGTGTTTGTACTGTGTGTAAAAGCCTGACAGTATATGTGATGGTTTACGGGAGGCTTACTGTGCCTTTAATATCCGCCTAGAGCTTGGAATTTACCAAAACGAATATTTTAAAAGAGATCTATCTGTCAAAATGTTGTTATTTTTCTGACGATTGTATGCTGTTTTCCCTCCTTGCTAAAGTTTGGTAACAAAGCATAAATTGCTGGGGCATACCCAAGAACGCAGTAATACATTTAATTACAAGTTTAAATTCAGTAGTTTTCACGTAATATAGAGATTTAGTAAGATCTAGCGGAGGTGTTTTAACGCACACAAAATTTATTTTGCGGGACTGAATTCTTGAAATGCCTTGAAAAACAAGAAAGGTAAAAAAGAAAGACTTGCAACATCTGAAAATTTACTAAAAAAACATATTTTTTTTAAGTTCTTCATTTCGTCGCTGTTTTCGTGAGTCCAAAGCAAGATAATGAATAGTACTTCATGTAAAGCCGCAGCAAATTCGAACTGATATATATATATAGAAATCATGAATGTAGCCTATTATGCATGTACATGACCAGAAATTTATTAGCATTTTCAAGTGCCTCTTTTTTATATTTCAATGATGAAAAATCAATGAATATAAATAAAATATAACATTGTAAAGCGGCGCGCTCTATTGCACATTCCCTGCTGCAGAGATCTCGAGTGTTTTCAAAAGAGAAAATCGATTCTACAGGCAATTTACACTGCTTCTGATGGGAAAAAATGGTAGGCCTGAAGCTGTCTAATGTTCGTCGCGGTCAAAAGAGAACGTTGACAGACACCTTTTTCTCAATTTCTTTCCGACCCAGTTTATTTCTTTTCTTTTTTTCTTTTAGCAGTGTCGGTCTCTCCTTGTTGATCTAAGGTCGAAAGCACAAGGACAAACGACATGTGGGCTGTTATTCTTGGGAGGGCTCGCTTTTAACCCATTCTTTGCCTGATACGTGTGAGTCTTTTTCTCTCTGTGTCTTCGAATACAACACTGTTCACAAGTCGTTGGTGTGTGTAACAACACATTGTCAGCCTTGACGTGTGAATATTTCAATCATTAAAAGAGCAGTTTAATATGCAGACGTCTTTGGGTTTAGCATGTGACAACTGAGTACGGACATGTGGAAGTTATATGTACAGTAAAAACGTCTGTTACGCGTGATTGTTCTGAAAAGTGACTATTACATGATTGTTCTGAAAGTCTACTATTTATTTCATCGTAAACATGTAAGCCCTCATACGTGATTGTTCTGAAAGCTTACTAATTTACATGATTGTTCTGAAACTCTACTAAAGGTAAACTTGCTTCACCCGTGAAATGTTGTCAGATATGGAACAATATGTAAACCCCAGCCCAACGAAGTTGGAGGGGGTATACTGGATTCACTTTGTCCATCTGTCTGTGTGTATGTCTGTATGTATATGGAACAATATTTTGATACAATGATACTAAATTTTAAGTGAAATTGATATTTATACCCCCGCCCAATGAATACAAACTCATCAAGTAGGCCTAATACGTTTCATACATTGAACATGTCTTCTTTATTGTTCTCAACTCAAAATTCAAATTAGATGTCCAAAGACAAAAAATATTTATAATCTTCAAAAATGTGATGATTCTTCTTGAGTATTCCCAACTCAAAATTATAATTACATGTTTAAAGGGACACATAGAAACTTTTGATTTTCCCTCTTTGCCATGCTTAGGTGGCGAGGTCACCAAAATGGATCGAAAGGCATGGCAAAGAGGGAAAATGGAAGCAAATTTTTGCCCCTTTAAAGACGAAAGGCACAACAAATAATTTTCACAAATGAAACTTTTTTTTTATGAACTAAAAATTCAAGTGGAGAGGGGATGAGAGACGTGAGGAGATGGCCGGGGTTGCGAGATGGGTGGGGAGTCTGGGCTATAAAGTTCTTGCACGCGAGACAATATACTTCTTTTGTGTGTGTGTGTGTGGGGGGGTTTGTTTATCAACTCTCTCTCTCTCTCTCTCTCTCTCTCTCTCTCTCTCTCTCTCTCTCTCTCTCTCTCTCTCTCTCTCTCTCTCTCTCTCTCTCTCTCTCTCTGTGAATATTTTTGTCATCCTAAATATTGGGGACATGTTTGCCCCCCACCCACCCCAGGAACAGCAGCTGTGCACTGAGTACATTCGCACACACACACACCACACATACACACACATGAAAGCTAAATTTATTAGCACATCTCTGTTTTCAGTAACACTTGTTTTTTTTATTACACAGCAATCACCAGAATTTTGTATATGAATTATTCAAATGGTTTGATAAAGTGTCAGTTGATATGAACAAACCTCCCCCACCCCCTACACCTAAAAAAAGGAAGTGGAGAGACGGATCAACTCAAACACACATCTGAAGCTGTCGCGCACACAGAAGACGGATCAACTCAAACACACTTCGTTGGGCAGGGGTATACATATTGTTCCATATCTGACTACATTTCACGGGTGAAGCAAGTTTACCTTTAGTAGAGTTTCAGAACAATCATGTAAATTAGTAAGCTTTCAGAACAATCACGTATGAGGGCTTACATGATTACGATGAAATAAATAGTAGACTTTCAGAGCAATCATGTAATAGTCACTTTTCAGAACAATCACGCGTAACAAACGTCCTGTCGTGTGAAAGTTTACTGCTTGGGAACATCCTGGCTGTTTTTCACAATAAGATGAGATTTTTGTGTGAGATTTAGTAAACCGCTGCAATTTTGCTGGAGCAAAACGATAGCAATTTCTTGCACACAATCTTTGCATTATAAAATAATAATGTTGCCTACGCAATTTTCTTCGTGAAATGCGCGTTCATCGTCAGACATGGTCAGTTTTAGATGTATTAAATACTGAATGATCACCGATTTTTTCAAAGAAAGAAAATGGCAAAGAGAAGGACAACTCTAAAGCTCAAGCACATTCGTGCAAAAATATTTAGATGGATGCCTTGAAATTGCCAAAACGCTTGTATCCACAAATAAACATTATTTTCAAAGAGAATTATATTTTATTCCCTGTGCCTGACTTATGTTGATGCTGTGTACTATATTTTGTTTGGGAAATACTTACATGAGGGAAGAATATTCAATTTACTTATTTATATCCCTCTTTAGACAAAAAATCTTTTTTTTTTAACAAATAAAAGTCAATATTGAAAACTTGCAATGTATTTTTTTATGAGTGAAACTTGCTGAAAATGTGATTTTTAATTAGAGTAACTGAGAACTTTGTGTGTGACATGCTCACTTTTGTACTCACGAAAGCTGGTGTTCTTATTTTGAAAGGAAAACTTGCTGACTTTGACATACATGTATCAAAAATGACTGAATAACAAAAACTCACGACACAAGTCACTACATAGATGAATGTCAAGAAACGTCATACATGAAATATACCGTTCATGCTGGGGTTTTCACACACGTATCCTGCGAACGAAGGAGCAGATCATATATGGCACCAGACTAAATATGTATGTCCTCCCATATGTTATCAGAATACGGATGAATTACTATTCGGTATTTGCGATCTTGAAGATACTATTCTGTGCATATTGCAAATATATCAATGTTCACCAGTATGTTATTAGAATACACACAGATTACTATGTATGAAGTCATGTTATTGGCCTAATGTTACGATCTTTAAAGACTCTCTTCAGTGCATTTTAGACATGTATGATCTTACCACAGTGTTTTATTGTTATCAGAATGCAGGTAGATTACTGAAGATATGTAATACAATTGTGAAATATTACACATGTACAATCTTACCACTGTCTTTTATTTTATCTTCCCAGACTGATTTCTGTAAATACTGGGGTTATGATACATTAACAGACGGATTGGACGAAGGCTAGCAGTACAGTAGGTGGGGTGCGTAAGAAGTAGGTTTGTACATGCGATAAGCTACGCACATGTTTTTAGACTAAAATACTGATGAATATGCATCATTGTTTTCGGACTGAGCATATTACTTACTACATGAATTTGTTAACGAAGGAGAAGAACACTTCTGTGGTCAGATTGAAAGGTACCAAAGATTACACATACTACAAGACTGGTGTTGTTTTCTTCGACGCCATTGTTAACACATTGACAATACGGCATGTTTGTTCAGACTCGCCATGGCATTGCCAGGACATCGTTTGTGGTATCACTCCAAACTTCTTTTTTTAAAAATTAATTTGTCTTGTTTATTTGTTGTAAATGTTATTTGAATTTCTGCTAAAAAGAAGGAATTTCGTTGCTTCAAATGCCCTGACAATAATTATCTCAGACGAATGTGAGTACTGATTGTAATTAGTACTGAACATAACTGTCTGTTAACCTATCCGTAATCGTTTAAACAGATTGCTGCAGAAAGAATGTTACTTAATAATATGTCGGTCTGTCTGTTTGTCTCTCTGTTTGTCTCACCGGCACGGTTGGCCTAGTGGTAAGGCGTCCGCCCCGTGATCGGGAGGTCGTGGGTTCGAACCCCGGCCGGGTCACACCTAAGACTTTAAAATTGGCAATCTAGTGGCTGCTCCGCCTGGCGTCTGGCATTATGGGGTTAGTGCTAGGACTGGTTGGTCCGGTGTCAGAATAATGTGACTGGGTGAGACATGAAGCCTGTGCTGCGACTTCTGTCTTGTGTGTGGCGCACGTTATATGTCAAAGCAGCACCGCCCTGATATGGTCCTTCGTGGTCGGCTGGGCGTTAAGCAAACAAACAAACAAACAAAATCTGTTTGTCTCTCTGTCTCGCTGTCTATCTATCACTTTCTAAAATCAGAGAGCTCAAAATCAGAGAGCTCAAAAAGCTTCCTTCTTATGTTGTAACATGTAGTTAAGAATACATTCTGTGTGCCGTGTGTTCTGTTCCTACAAGTACCCCCCCCCCCCCCCCCCCGCCCCAAACCACAACTCTTGAAGGGAGAAATCACCAACTGACCTAACCCTATGGTACCACGCACAAGGAGAAAATATCAAATGTTACCCTCAATAGATGAGCAGAGATTATCTTTATATTGTTTGTGTCATTGTAAATATCTCGTGGCTTTCACTCTATACGTTGTTACTGTGTTTATGTTGTGCCACATTGTCGGGTATGTGTGCCTGGGCGGTAGGGTAGTTGTGGGAAGGTGGGGGGGGGGGGGCGTTGGTGGTGGAGGGGGAAAAGCTGCGAACGTCACGTGCAGTGAACAATTGTATTTCAACGGTGTCAGTGTGTGTGTGTGTGTGTGTGTGTGTGTGTGTGTGTGTGTGTGTGTGTGTGTGTGTGTGTGTGTGTGTGTGTGCAGGAGCAGGAATTACCCAGTCAAGTTTATCTTAATTATTTGTTCCCCATTATGAAACGAATGTGAGCCCGAGCGCACTAGCCTTTCCTGTTCTCACCATTAGGACAGCATAAAATCATGTGTTCGTTCGTTTACTATGGTTTTATGAAAAAAGTATACATTCTACAAGGACCTTCAACAATGTGTAACACCCCACCCCCCTACCCTCTCTCTCTCTCTCTCTCTCTCTCTCTCTCTCTCTCTCTCTCTCTCTCTCTCTCTCTCTCTCTCTCTCTCTCTCTCTCTCGAGTTCATCTTGCACATGTGCCATTGTATAATTATATAAATATCATTCTTCACTCTTTTTAAAACTTTACCTTTTGTTCTTGTTCTTGTTGTTGTTGCTGCTGCAGCTGCTGTTGTTGTTGTTGTTGCTGCTGCTGCTGCCGCTGCTGCCGCTGCTGCTGCTGCTGCTGATGATGAGTCAGTGATGACTGATGAGTGATGAGTGAGGATGAGGATGAGGATCTTAAGATGTTAGTGATTGCGGCCGTCCCAGTGTGCTCTGTGTGTAATATGACATTGATAACCATCAACTAGCATCATCAGTCGCATCGATCCCATCTCTCATACCAAAATCTATATTAAATTTCCTAATTGTGTTACATTGATTATGTATTATGTGTGTATGTTCCTCTCTTCGGGCCGTATGAGTACGAGTGGGATATTCTGTCTCAATGTCAAGTTTTGCACACTTTCATCAGATGTTGTGATATATATTTTTTCTACATCCAATTGCAACCTCCTCTCGCCCCACGGCTGTCCCCAGTGTCAATTGATTGTGCAACTGAAGAACTCTTCAAGTTTCAGACTTTACTTTTTATACCAATCCTCCATTCAATGTGTAGTCTGTCTATATGTGAGCGTTCAAACTTCCACACAAAGCTTAAAAATAAAATTAATGTTCAAGAGCCAGTGTTCCCTTCGTGTTGTTTCTAATGTTACGCGCGTGTGTGTGTGTGTGTGCCAGTGTATGGAAAGCCGTTTGGCTCATAACCATTACACGCGTAATAAAAAATAAATACACGCGTAATAAATGATTAATACGCGTGTAATAAATGATTAATGCGCGTGTAATAATCATTTTTTACGCGTGTAAGAAATGATTAAATACGCGTGTAATAACTATTTCATGCGCGTGTAAGAAATGATTAAATACGCGTGTAATAAATATTTCATGCACGTGTAAGAAATGATTAAATACACATGCAGGAAATAGTTTATACGCGTGTAAGAAATGATTAAATGCACGTGGAATAAAAATGTCATACACGTGTACGAAATGATTAAATACACGCGTAATAAATATTTCATGCGCGTGTAAGAAATATTTAATACACGCGTAATAAATATTTTATGCGCGTGTAAGAAATAATTAATACACGCGTAATAATCATTTCATGCGCGTGTAAAAAATATTTAATACACGCGTAATAAATATTTCATGCGCGTGTAAGAAATAATTAATACACGCGTAATAATCATTTCTTACACGCGTATGAAATATTTATTACACGTGTATTTAATCATTATGCTATTCCATAGCATAAGAAAAAAGATAAATTACACGCGCATTAATCATTTATTACACGCGTATTAATCATTTATTACGCGTGTATTTATTTTTTATTACGCGTGTAATGGTTATGAGCCAAACGGCTTTCCATACAGTGTGTGTGTGTGGGTGTCACGTGTGTCATGTGTCACAGTTTGTGTGTCAGTGCCCCGAGTGAGTGCCGTATGCGTTTGTTTGCTGGCAAAAACGCAAATCTCTAAGCGGACTAAATAATGTCAGATGACATACGCACACACACACCGTCACAACCGACGCTGACACTGACACACTGACAGACACACACACGCACACACCGTGGCCGTGACACTGACACACTCTCGGACTCAGTAGTACGTACGGCGGCTCCGGCCACCATGCCGGCACCATATACACACAGGTGACACACGCGGTGACACACCGCACACACACACACACACACACACACACACACACACACACACACACACACTGACTTGACATTTAAACAAATAAACACACAGGCAGCACTTGTGTCCATTCTGACGCTCTAGCCGCACACATGCACTGTCATTCATTGATTGTCACAGTGAACGTGACTTGATTTATCATAGTCAATCCGGCTTAGACCGAAGTGCGTGTCGAGTCAGTCAGCGCAGGTCATTGATGCGAGACCTATCTACCCGGCGGTACATATTCACATACCCATTTAGTCCGTAGTATACTTCATACATCAATGTGTGTGCAATGATACTACAGTGGACGCCGCTTAATAAAACCGCGGTTAATTAATAGAGCCAGCCGCTTATAAAAGCCGATTTCAGACGGTCCGGATTTATCACTATATCTTATGTATTAGAAAAAGCCGGTTAATAAAACCAACCCGCCGCTTATTAAAGCCAGTTTTCTCATAGAAATCACGTAGTTTGTGACTAAAACTCACATTATCTTGTTGTGGAAGACGACCAACAAACAAACACTCATAAAATCGTTCTTCTCTGCCGAGTAATGATTCGTGACGGTGACAGTGAAATTATTGATGTACTGAAGTGATCAAAGTACACGTACATGTTCATAATTAAAACAAAAGTTCAACATCCTTCGTGAAGTTTTGTTTAGATTCAAACAAGTGTAAATGACGAAAGAAAGTGACTGAGTGACGTAAACAAAAGAGAAGATTTTTTTTTCTTTCGAAAATGACGTATTCCTGGACCGCCGGTTAATAAATCCGCCGCTTATTAAAGCCATTTTTCGTCGGTCCAGAAGTGGCTTTATTAAGCGGCGACCACTGTATTGAATCAACGGATATGCGGCTTACTGGGGTTGATGCTAGTGCTGTCGGAGGACATAAAACGTGAAAAGACAAGTACCACCTTCTCACTTACGAGTAGAATCGCTACAGTTCAATACAAAAATATAGGGTAATGGCTTCCATAGGTACGCCAGAACTTAATTCTCTGCCTTGAACAAGATTATAAGTTGACAGCAGGAGCAGACATTTGACAGACAAAAGAAACAGCTTTTTGTTGCATTCTAGTAAATAGTCATGCAAGCTCTTCTGTCTCTAAAGAGCAAAATTAATCCTAACCGGAAGTGTCTATTGGTGTGCTTCTTGGAGGCAACGTTGTCTCTTCAACAATCCTCAAATTCCCATCTTTATGTAGTTTGAGTGCTTAAGATAACAAAAACAAGATGGTACGTCTAACAGCCGACCTAATCGAACAGAGTGCTCAGTACACAAATGCAGTGAGGGACAGAGAATTGGACTTACGAGGTGAGACTGTTGTGTTTAGCCGAAGTTTACTTCACTTTTTGTGTTTTCCGCTACCTTTTTCGACAAACTTTCAATTTCATAAGTCGTTCAAAATTATAGCTTTTTGTAAGCATTTATATGTACGTTGTCGCGGTGAAATGTATTTAATTTACCTATTGTAATCACTTTTCCGACCCTTGTTCTCTTCATTTGTGAATACATCTGTAGCCTACTTGATCAATGATTCCTGCATGGTCAGGAAGGAACTTTGGAAGTCAGTGATTTTCATATTTTTAATCAAAATAGCGTCTTTAAATTGATTTGTTAACAAGCAAACTTCTTCTTCTTCTTCTTCGTTCATGGGCTTAGACTCCCACGTTCACTCATGTTTTTAGCACGAGTGGATTTGTACGTGTATGACCGTTTTTACCCCGCCATTCAGGCAGCCATACGCCGATTTCGGGGGATACAAGCGAACTATATCGTATGTCCTTGGTTGAATGTTTCAGGGTACAGAATTCCTGTCATAGAAAACCTGGGAGCAACACTTGTAAGTATCATTAGTATGATTGTATTGTTATTTCCCAGAAGTCAATGTACATCATGGCATTCCTGATGAATGAAGATGTGTTTGTTGACTTTGAATATCAACTGTAGAAACATGTTATTCAACTGTTATGTGTGTCAAGTTATATATTTGCTGCTGGAAGTAATGTCCAAGTATGCTTTTCTGTTCTTTGTTTATTTTTAAAACAAAATCTCTGAGTGTATCCCATTAGCTCTCTTTTTTACTTGATTGCACAGTAATCTTACAGTGAAACAGCTTTAGTTGGTCTTTTCTTTTTCAGGATCAGTTTGACACAATAGACTTTTCTGACAACGACATACGCAAGCTGGATGGGTTTCCTTTGCTGAAACGATTGAAGTCGCTACTCCTCAACAATAACAGAATTGTGTATGTATCAATACTATCATTCATTCATTGTATGAACTGTTTAACGTAATTTACAATGGTGGCTGTAGGATTAAGCCCCTTAGATTAGGCTATACCAGCAGTAAGAAAAGCTGTTGCTGGTCATTTGATTAGTGTAACCTTGACTATACAGTAAAACCTGCATCTAGCGGACCCTTATTTCGGCGGACACCTTTGCATAACGGACAATTCAAGTGAGGACGGATGTATTTTACTCTCAAAAACACCTTAAAAGAGCGAACACCTCAAAGGCGCGGACGCGGACACCCTTTTTTGGTCCCGATTGGGTTCGTTACTTGTCAACAACGGACAAACCCTTGAAGCAGACAGCTAAGTCAGCTTTTAGCAGACGCTGGTCCGCCATCTTGGTTCTGCAAATACAATCTCGCCGGCGATGTGAACGCGCGAGAAGCTTATTTTGTAAGCCAATGACAGCACTTGAAAGAAGTTGATTTTTGTATGGTGCACGCTCATTGGTCGATGCCGTGAACTCACAAACATTTCGGGTTTCTACTTTCTGTACTGTGATGCATCTTCGTCTCATCATGCCAAAACGAAAATTTTTGACTTCAGAAGAGAGAGTCGATGTCATAAAGACCGTTCGAAAAGTTGCTGATGAGCTGAATTGCGGAAAAACTCAAATTTTCAACATGAAAGCTGATCGAACACAAATTCTCAGTCAGTGGGACTCCGGTGCCAGATCGACTGCAAAATGTGTTAAGAGAAGAAAAACAACCTATGATGAGTTGAACGAAGAACTCTTCGAGTGGTTTTCAACAGCTCGATCAAAGAATCTTCCAGTGAATGGCCCATTGCTTCAGATAAGAAACCGATTGCACCTCTCTCTCTCTCTCTCTCTCTCTCTCTCTCTCTCTCTCTCTCTCTCTCTCTCGCTCTCTCTCTCTCGCTCTCTCTCTCTCTCCTTTTCTTTGAAAAAAAACCAAAACTTGCGGGCTTCAAAACTTTGAGTTTTAATAATCACTGTGGCAAAAAAGAATCAGTGACTGTTGGGTTTTTTTTCCCCAAAAAATGTTGGCACATTCATATTCATAAGAAAGGACACCTTGCTACAAAGGACAGTGGCAAGACTCCCCAAGAGCGTCCTTTGCTCGCAGGTTTTACTGTAGTGCACCTCATTATCTGTTACTAATGTTAGTGTTTAACCTGTGTGTTCAGACAAGCCTGGACAAGCTTGTCTGGGCTGTCTTTTCAGAACACACAGTATGTAAAGTTGTAATTTAGTCATTTCATTTCAAGTCAATCAATCAATCAATATGAGGCTTATATCGCGCGTATTCCGTGGGTACAGTTCTAAGCGCAGGGATTTTTTTAATTTTTTTAATTTTTTTTTATGCAATTTATATCAAGTGCCCTGTTATGCACAGGAAGTGGTTTGTGTGTGCATCTATCTATATATATACGACTTGTGTGTGTGTGTGTCCGCGATGCACGCCCAAGGTTCTCGATGGATCTGTTTCAAATTTGGTGGCCAGATTCAGCTACACCCCGGACACAACCTGCTCGATGAGATATTTCAACACGTGCTCTCAGCGCGCGGCGCTGAACCGATTTTGGTTTTTCTCTGGATCCATTCCCAGTAACTCTTCCTTATCTTCTCCAGTGTTTTCAGCGTTTATCTCCCTTCCTTCGTGTGGCGTCAATCCATATTCCCGTTTCTATTTTTAGAAGGTCACTGTTGACAACGCTCAATCCATATTCCCGTTATACTATTTTTAGAAGGTCACTGTCCCGGCGAAGCCGGGTATTACTCTTCTCCAGTGTTTTGCACGTTTATCTCCCTTCCTTCGTGCGGTGCGCCGGCAAACCCAGCGTACACCCGGCAAAGCCGGGTCCCCGGCACAGCCGGGTATTCGGCTCGACTACTTTCCGGCGAAGCCGTACCCGGCGAAGCGGGTATTCATCTAGTATATATATATATATTTCTTAATCTTTCTCTTAGAATTAGATCTTGTTTTAGTATGGCAGACATTTGCTATTGTGTTTTTCTCTCAACTGAAATGTGTATCAGTGTGTGTGTGTATGTATGTGAATATATATCAGTCTGTCTTATTATGACTCATTGACTGAGCATGATCTTGTATTTTATTATTTTGTTAAATTAGTTTCAAATCAGTATAGTGAGTTATTTTACAAATCTTTGGAACTCTTTGACTTTGAGTCTTTCTCTCTCTTTTGCACAGCCGTATAGCAGACAATCTGGGAGAGGTGATTCCCAACATCAACACGCTAGTGCTGACCAATAACAACATCCATGAGCTGGGCGACCTTGATCCTCTGGCGTCCTTCACCAAACTTGAACACCTCAGGTAATTAAAAAATAGCAAACGTGCGTCCTTAACTTTTGGGGAGCAAATAGCATAAAACAACTTGCCGCTGAAAATCTAGGCAACTTGTTTTTAACAACCATGGGGGAAAGTGAATGCAGTGTTAACCTTTTGTTGCTTGATCCCAAATGGTATCGGTATGGTAAAGTTGTTTGAAAATATATTCGTATTCTTGTCTGAAGTGGCTATTCGTCATATTTTGCTGTGTCTTTAGTCTTTTGTGGAAGATAGAATTAGATTATAAATTAGTGTTAAATCTGTTATAAATTTCTATTTGCAGTTTAATGCGGAATCCGGTGAATGCAAAAAAACACTACAGATACTATGTCATCTTCAGGATACCTACTCTCCGTGTCCTGGATTTTCAGAGAATTCGTCAGAAGGTATACATTTTCTGTCATAGAACTGTACCCGTGCATTTTCAGAAAAACAATGAATAGTGAAAACCAAGGAGAGTGTTTAATATGCAGGGACGGGGCGGCGTGAGAGTACACCGGAACAAGGAACAGGTGTAAGGAACAAAAACAAACACAAAAACAAAATTCTTGACTTGTAGAGTTATTTCTCTTTACCTAGGCAAAACGTCTTTCCGTCAAATAATTTCAAAATTTACTGAACCATATATTGGACCTATAGGTCACATGATTCGGTAGTGCCTCAATGAGCTTAGCGTCAGAGTAAAGAACTGTTGGGTTGAGAAGTTTTGAATGCACTTGCGACCTGATGGTTAACCGCCAGTTTCTGTGGCTTTTTAACTGCAGCTTGCATGCTTAAGATAAGTGGTTTTACATTGCACCTGCTTTGTCTTATCTTATGCATGTTGTGCCATATTTCAGGAACGAGAGCAAGCAGCCCGGCTTTTCAAGGGCAAGAAGGGTCAACAGCTTGTGGCAGAGGTGGGCAAAAAGAGCAAAACCTTTGTGCCAGGCGAGGCCTTGCCTGAAAAACAGGCTGCCCCAACTGGACCCTCCAAGGAGGACATCGATGCTATCAAGGTGAGCTTGTGTTTCATTTCAGGGCTGTGTGTTACTTCTGTCATGTGCAGTTAGACTGACATTGATACCATGTTCGAAGCACTTTACCAAAGAACCAGTATTTGAAACATTGCTTGCTATCTCAATCTTTAAATTTTTGTTAGATAGATGTCACTGTGTTTGTTTTTTTGGTTTTTTTGGGAATGTTGTGTACATTTGCATTTGATTTTTGAAATGATGGCATAGTTATAATGGTGATAGAAAAAGAGGAGAATTTTTTTTTTTATATAGACGTGAAGGCTTGTTTTGGTTATTTTTTCCATATTTGTTTGTATATATATATATATATATATATATATATCGTATGCCTTGTGATACAAAAACACTGTGAAACTCTACTTAGTTTACTTCCTTTAAAATGCTCACACCCCTCCCAAATAAAAACAAAAACAGGAGAATTTAGACAAACATCGGATGAGTTTCTTTCAAGTAAACTGCTATGAATCATGATTTAGTTTTTGTGCACACAGAAACATTCTTCACAACAACACGTGAGCTGTTGTGAAGTAAATTTCTATGACTTTATTTTATGTAATTTGTTTCTTCTTCACAGGAAGCTATTGCTCGTGCCACAACACTGGAAGAGGTGGAGAGGTTGAACCAGCTGTTACGCTCAGGGCAGATTCCATCCAGTTCCAACAAACCCTCACAGCCAGCACAACCAAAAGGTATGGAACAGTCTTCTCTTCTTCTTTGTTCATGGGCTGAAACCCATGTTCACTCATGGTTTTGCACGAGTGGGTATTTACATGTATGACTGTTTTTAACCCGCCATTTAGGCAGCCATACACCGCTTTCAATGGGAAGCATGCTGGGTATTTTCGTGTTTCTATAACCCACCAAACTCTGACAAGTGACATGGATTACAGGATCTTTTCTGTGCGCACTTGGTCTTGTGCTTGCATGTACACACGAAGGGAGATAAGGCACTAGCAGGTCTGCACATAAGTTGACCTGGGAGATCGGAAAAATCTCAAACCTTAACCCACCAGGCGGTAGCGGCTGGGATTTGAACTCACGACCTTCCGATTAGGAGGCCGATGTCTTATCCACTAGGCCACTGCACCCGTCTGTATGGAACGGTCAAACCCTCAAGATCATAAATATTTAAAATTACTGAAAGCAAAGCAAAGCTTATCATTGTTAGATGTAGGGGGTTACAGTAACCGAACACATCTTAGCAGACCCTATAGCTTTTTTCAACCTGTCAAAATTGAAAAGCAAGCACAATGTACAATAGAAGAACAACTTCAAGGGACATTACTTGCATGATCTGAGGTCACTTCAGTTTTCAACAGATTTGGCCTACCTGTCAACCCTTTTTGGTGGCCATGTGACCTTATCCACAACAAATCCGTTGTTGTTTGTTTTGTTTTTTTGTCTAACTGATAATTATTATTTGAGTTTTTCTTCGGATGATAATTTTATAATTTTATTTCATTATTAAATTTACCTTTCAGGCAGTGTTGATTTTGTTTGTGCCTTTGAACTCAACATTGAAAAGTAAAGATGTCTATGAAAGTCTTCAAGTTCAACTTTACTTGTAGTTTGATTTGTCTATTTGTCAGGGTATAGTTTACCTGATCTCCAGAACTATCATCGGTTCAGAAGGTTTTCTGTTGTGTTTAAATTTGCATTGTTGTTTTGTTTTGTTTTTTCAATATCCTTTGACAGGAAAAGACAAATTGGTTCTATGTACTTTTTTTGTATTCTGTTCTATTATGTTTCATTTTGTTATTAAGCGTTGTTGACTATGAATGTAGATGTAAATGCTTGTATAACTGTGTTTTAATTTTAAATGTGTCAAGCGCAAAGAGCATAATAATATTGTACAGTTATGATGTTGCGCTATATAAATGCTCATTTATTATTGACTCACATGCGAAGCAAAAGTGAGTCTATGTACTCACCCGAGTCGTCCGTCCGTCCGTCCGTCCGGACGTCCGTCCGGAAAACTTTAACGTTGGATATTTCTTGGACACTATTCAGTCTATCAGTACCAAATTTGGCAAGATGGTGTATGATGACAAGGCCCCAAAAAACATACATAGCATCTTGACCTTGCTTCAAGGTCAAGGTCGCAGGGGCCATAAATGTTGCCTAAAAAACAGCTATTTTTCACATTTTTCCCATTTTCTCTGAAGTTTTTGAGATTCAATACCTCACATATATATGATATATAGGGCAAAGTAAGCCCCATCTTTTGATACCAGTTTGGTTTACCTTGCTTCAAGGTCAAGGTCACAGGAGCTCTTCAAAGTTGGATTGTATACATATTTTGAAGTGACCTTGACCCTGAACTATGGAAGATAACTGTTTCAAACTTAAAAATTATGTGGGGCACATGTTATGCTTTCATCATGAGACACATTTGGTCACATATGATCAAGGTCAAGGTCACTTTGACCCTTATGAAATGTGACCAAAATAAGGTAGTGAACCACTAAAAGTGACCATATCTCATGGTAGAAAGAGCCAATGAGCACCATTGTACTTCCTATGTCTTGAATTAACAGCTTTGTGTTGCATGACCTTGGATGACCTTGACCTTGGGTCAAGGTCACATGTATTTTGGTAGGAAAATGTGTAAAGCAGTTCTTAGTGTATGATGTCATTGCTGTAAAGGTCAAGGTCAAGCATGTGAGTCGTATGGGCTTTGCCCTTCTTGTTATTATTATTTTTTTTTTTTTTCTGTTTTGCCTCCTTTTCCCAACCAGTAAAGTAGGATTGGCGTGTTCAGAAGTTGTTTTTGAGTCACTTGAGAAAAAGTGACTCTATGTAATCGGTCAGTGTTAGTCTGTCCGGCCGGCCGTCCAGCCGGCCGTCCGTAGACACCACCTTAACGTTGGACTTTTCTCGGAAACTATCAAAGCGATCGGGCTCATATTTTGTTTAGTCGTGACCTCCAATGACCTCTACACTTTAACGATGGTTTCGTTGACCTTTGACCTTTTTCAAGGTCACAGGTCAGCGTCAAAGGAAAAATTAGACATTTTATATCTTTGACAAAGTTCATCGGATGTGATTGAAACTTTGTAGGATTATTCTTTACATCAAAGTACTTACATCTGTAGCCTTTTACGAACGTTATCAGAAAAACAAGGGAGATAACTAGCCTTTTCTGTTCGGCAACACACAACTTAACGTTGGGCTTTTCTCGGAAACTATAAAAGTGACCGGGCTCAAATTTTATGTGAACGTGACTCATTGTGTTGTGAATAGCAATTTCTTCCTGTCCATCTGATGCCTCATATAATATTCAGAACTGCGAAAGTGACTCGATCGAGCGTTTGCTCTTCTTGTTCAGAATATGTTTGTACTTTTGCTTAGAGAGTAGTCCGAGTCAGACTTATTGCCCAGATGTGATCAGATGGTTTACACTCATAAAGGAAGGTAGTTGGAAAACTAGCAGTGGCATGCACCTGGTCGGTTAGTATTACCAGGTGTTATCTGAATTTCATTGACAAATGTGGCGTTGAGGCATCGTGTAAAGATATAGAATTATAAGTCAATTTGTATTGGATTTTTACTCATTCCATTGAAGTTAGGGGAATCAGGAAACAAGCCCAGGGTGGCAAATTAATTTCCAACAAATGTTAGTGACACATAGCTTCCTATAATAGAGCTCCATTTTTCATCACACCATCATACATGATCATGAACTGTTTACATCAAATGGTTTAAACAATTTATTCAGCAAATTACAAATAACAATCAAATCAAATCATTGCAATCAGATAAAAGATAAAGAACCTACAGTTTTGATCATCAGGCAAACATTTTAGTAGTTACCTATTTTAGTGCCAGAGATTTTACACTTTTATGATAAGCATATGTTTAAGAAAAAAATCACAGTTTCAATGATAAGAAATAGGGATGGGAATAAACGGTGAACAATCACCTAGATTTTGTATTTTCAGAATAAGCATAGGTTTAAAAAAAAAAAGTTAAACAATAAGAACTAGCGATAGTAACTAATGGTGAATGTTCATTACATGCAATGTGTTCCAGATTCTGAACCGGAGGTTGAAGTCGAAGAGGAAGACGAGGAGGAGGAGGAAGAGGTTGAACAGAAAATTCAACCACAGCAGCAACAACAGATGGAGGAAGAGAGAGAGGGAGAAGAAGAAGGAACAGAAATGCAGCAAGAAAACGAAAATGAAGAATCTGCAGAAGAAAATGGCAATGATGATGATGACGACGATGATGATGACGATGATGATGACCACAAAGGGGGCGACTTCAAATTGGGTAACGAGGATGATACTGATGATGATGCAGACATGGAAACATAATCTCATCACTCACTATCAGGGTCCGGGGAGGAAAGTCATGTCATTATCTTCATGGGACAGATGTCTAATTATTGTTTTTCATTTTCTGAATGTGTTCATTAGTTCACCATTTTTCATGTCTTTGTTTTCAGCTTCATTTGAAGATCACTCAAGTAAAAAAAGAAGTTAAAATGTTTCTGTTATTGTTGCTTTAGTGTAACTGTTCAATTGACTGTGTATATAGGTGTATGCATTTGTGTGTGTGCATAGTCTGGTATGGTTGTGTGTGCTTGATTGCAGTTTGGCAAAGCGCGGAAGAGTTCTAGTCTTTTTGGGTTCACTTTTTGGCTCACGCAAGTGTAGCCTATGCGATGATAAACTTTGTCTGTCTGTGCGTGCGTGTGTGTGTGTGTGTGTGTGTGATAGAAACTTTAACATTTCCGAGTCTATGGATAAAGCTCGCATAAGAAGATTACGTCTCGGTCAAAAGTGTTTGACGTGTGTGATAGAAGACGTCACATTATGACGTAAGAGGGTTAGACGTCACGCAAAGGAATTACTGAAAGTCTCGGTCATTGTTCAGGCATGGGAATTGTCCGCCAAACGGCGGATTTCCGCCGAATTTTTTTTTGTTCCGCCGAAAATGCAAAAGTGTCCGCCGAAAAAATAAAGGGGGGAGGCACACAAAAAAGGCACCGGTTACTTTGGCCTTTGCGCAAAAGCCCGCGAAAACTTTCCGTACTTTGTTCACGCACTGCTACCGCCCGCCTCAGTTATTGAACTTTTATGTTTGAAAGTAAACCAGATTGCACAGATTGTGTTACAAGTTACATTTTCCTGTTTGTCTCAACAGATCAATTTTTTTTTTACAAATTTAAACCATATAATACATGTATATATTTTTGTTCTTCAAAAAAGCAAAAATTGGTACATTTTTGTACTAAAAACTCTGATTCTAAAAACAGAATTTGATGGCAAACTTGGAGCTCAGATGACACCAGATTGCACCATCTGGGTTCTTTGGAGAAAAATTTGTCCGGGGGAGCATGCCCCCGGACCCCCCTAGTAAGGCTAGGCGCTTCGCACCGTCGACTTGACGCTTCACGTCTTCAGTTATACATTTTCAGCCTTTTTGACTCACATGCGAAGCAAAAGTGAGTCTATGTACTCACCCGAGTCGTCCGTCCGTCCGTCCGGACGTCCGGACGTCCGTCCGGAAAACTTTAACGTTGGATATTTCTTGGACACTATTCAGTCTATCAGTACCAAATTTGGCAAGATGGTGTATGATGACAAGGCCCCAAAAAACATACATAGCATCTTGACCTTGCTTCAAGGTCAAGGTCGCAGGGGCCATAAATGTTGCCTAAAAAACAGCTATTTTTCACATTTTTCCCATTTTCTCTGAAGTTTTTGAGATTCAATACCTCACCTATATATGATATATAGGGCAAAGTAAGCCCCATCTTTTGATACCAGTTTGGTTTACCTTGCTTCAAGGTCAAGGTCACAGGAGCTCTTCAAAGTTGGATTGTATACATATTTTGAAGTGACCTTGACCCTGAACTATGGAAGATAACTGTTTCAAACTTAAAAATTATGTGGGGCACATGTTATGCTTTCATCATGAGACACATTCGGTCACATATGATCAAGGTCAAGGTCACTTTGACCCTTATGAAATGTGACCAAAATAAGGTAGTGAACCACTAAAAGTGACCATATCTCATGGTAGAAAGAGCCAATAAGCACCATTGTACTTCCTATGTCTTGAATTAACAGCTTTGTGTTGCATGACCTTGGATGACCTTGACCTTGGGTCAAGGTCACATGTATTTTGGTAGGAAAAATGTGTAAAGCATGTGAGTCGTATGGGCTTTGCCCTTTTTGTTTACAATTTTCAATTCCCATGCCTGATTGTTATTGTGAGCGGGCCGAGACTAGTTGGCAGATCCAGGGTCTCGCTTTCTTGCACAGTTTCACATATAGATGCTTACTGTGTGTGTATGTGTGACGGAGTGATTGAGTTTGTGTTACTGTTTGTCGATTTCTTACGTGAGCCTTGAAGGCTTCGCCTCTTGTTTTTTAAAGGTATTTAGTATACACTGACACAAACATCCAAACCTCACATTACTGACAAACCATTTATTTAAAAGCCAAAGTCCTGAACACATTTTACAATCAATCTAGCTGATATCTAGTAATCTCATAAACATTTCACTTTGAATAAGAAAAAGGGCAAAAAGTGATATATAGCACAAACAATGTAACGACACAGCGGGAATAAAATTTGACACAAGTAATTAAACAAACTCAAACGTTAAAAAGCAGAATAAATTAATCTTGTACACACATACACAACATTACACACATCACATCTGAGGTGTAACAATTGCAGATTATAACCATAAAATTGAAGTCACTTTAAGGACAAATGAAATGTTAATGGTGTTTTTTGGACCAACAATTTGAGAACACCAAACAACTATGACACACCTAACAACAACAAAATATGTGTATCCTTGAGTTCTATGTACTGTTAAGTACCTTGTAAGTGCCAAAAAGAGGGAGGGGTGTTCATTAGATACTTCACCCTGTACAGGAGCAGTGCTTTATCAGAATGACCCAATTTGATCAGTTGCTATTATACCACGCTTATGCAACACCAACCTAGGATGAACAAGACAAGAAATTGTCTGGGTTTATCATATTTAAACAAATGTTCATGACTCAATAAAAACTGAAAAGAAGTATTCAAGATCTGCTGTTCAGAACCTACATCAGTTCAAGTGAATGAGGAAAAATCACAGAGAAGTAGGAAATAAAATGTAATTAGTCTATGAAAAAATGTTGTCGGTTCATTTGAATTAGATCTGAGGCTGCCAGCGACAGTTAGGGACGGCAACAGCTCAACCCAGCAATCTCGAACGCCATCTCGAAGGCCGTGAAAAGTAAATATTCGCCTTAATGGCTTGAGATTTACTGGCCGATGTGAATGCGTGATACACTACTCAAAAGAATTCAAGGGCCAGTGTTATTTTTGACATGGTTTGAACAAAAAGTGCAGACTGAAAAAAAAAATGTTTTTGCCAAATAAGCAACAAACAGTGTTACGCAATGTTCAAGACAACGTGTTTTTGAAAAGGGTTCAGATGAGCGTTTATCAAAGTGCTACACGGGGCCACAGAAGAAACGCAAAATTGACGTGAAAATGCTAACTTTCCAAACGCGTCTAGCTGACGCAGCACACCTGCGCAGACTAAAAACTGCAATGCACGTGCAAGCCGTAGCTTTTGTGAGCAGACGTCAACCAGTTTTGCAGACCAACGGGTATTTAAGGCCACGTTTCTTGAGCATTTTTAACCATGCCCCCAAGACGCCGACTGAGTGATGCTGACAGAGGGATGGCCGTGGCCTGGCTCCAGGAAGGCGTAGCAGTGCGGGAAGTTGGCAGGCGACTGCAAGTGACACATTCTGTCATACAGAGGCTGAGAGACCGCTTCAACAACACCGGAAGTGTGCAAGAACCAAGGAGGGCTGGGCGCCCACGAATGACGACCAGGAGAGAAGACCGCTACGTCATCGTGTCAGCCCTGCGTAACAGAACCGCCACTGCAAACACGCTCAGGGGGCAACTGCGAATAGCCACCAACATCCTGGTCAGTGACCAAACTGTTCGCAACCGTCTGCACGAGGTGAACATGGGATCAAGGCGGCGAGCGGTACGACCTCCACTCACTAGGGCTCATCGTGCAGCCCGTCTGGCCTGGACCCGGCGTCATCTGGCCTGGACAAGGCAGCAGTGGTCCAGGGTGCTCTTCTCCGACGAGTCTCGCTACACGCTGTCCTTCAACGACGGCCGAATTCGCGTCTGGAGACGTCCTAGAGAGCGCTTCAGCAACGCTACCGTTCTGGGGCACGACAGACATGGTGGCGGCTCCCTGATGGTGTGGGGTGGATTCAGTCTTCACCACAGGACACCCCTACACCGTGTCCAAGCCAACCTGACTGGCATCGCGTACAGGGATGACATTCTGCGTCCCATAGCCATACCAGTCCTTCAGGCCATCGGACCAGGTGCCACACTGCAAGACGACAACGCGCCTGTGCATAGAGCTCGGGTCGTCAATAACTTTCTGCAGCAGCAGCAAGTTATCAGGATGGACTGGCCCTCCCGTTCGCCCAATCTGAACCCAATCGAGCACCTTTGGGATGTCCTGGGGCGACTGATTCGAGCGAATCATCCTCCTCCACCAAACCTCAACGTCCTGTTCCACACTCTGCAGCAGGAGTGGCAGGCGATCCCTCAGAACACTCTTCAGACATTGGTCAGGTCCATGCGTCAGCGTTGCCTGGACTGCATCAATGCCAATGGAGGTCACACTCGTTATTGACTCTTGTGATTCCAATTGCTCTCTGTTCTGAATTTTAAAAATGGGGGTATGTCCATTCAAATGAAGTTTTCTCGATGAATAATTCGTGTTTGTTAATGAAATTGTAACCGATCGAACAACAAGTGAATAAATTAAACTTCTGATATATGTTATCTGTTGTTTGTCTTAATGGCTTTGAATGGTGAATGACCAACTGAGTGGCCCTTGAATTCTTTTGAGTAGTGTATATTGTGTAAAAAATTCCATCTAACACGGCAGAAATTAATATGTAAAGCGCTTAGAGAACGTCAAGCGCTATATAAATCTCCCATATAAATAAATCAATAAATCATTGAAGTGCTTGAATAGTACTCTCAGGTCGATGGCTCACGCTAGTGCGAAGTTGCCACCAATGACAAAAACAAGACAAGATCAAAGACCGGCTCATTTAAGGCATTCTTTGATGTTGAGCTTTGCAATGTAGTCTTTGAAGATAAAAAGCTATGCTAAAGGGTTGAGGATTCGTTGTACATGTATGTATCAAGTAGAGGAGTGCCTTTCTGGTCATCCGTCTGTTTCTTCTTCCACTCCCATTTACCCTGACTCCAATGATCCAAAGTAAGTGATGGGGCAATTACCAGGTACTGCACCTTCTGTACAATTTTGATTCCAAAGTAGGGGGTAGGCGTTTACTAGATTCTGGGCGCTAACAAGGTACTTCACAGTAAATGCAATTGCAACATGACACATCTGACTTTTTTTTTCTACTGACAAAAGACTAGAATTCAACACCAAAGTAAGCTACAAATGAGAAACACGTTTGTTATTAAAATGAAAACAAAAGTAAAACATTCTTTCACAAAAATATTGAATTGGTGTGAAGGAAGATGTCAAATACAACATGCCCTCTCTGAGCCAATATACAATGATTATTAGTTCATGTCAAATGTCCACAAATTATGTAACATCTTTTCATGTCACAGGTAAAACTGAAGACTAAATAAATCTGTATGTCATTAATCTGACAAGAACAACAAAAAATGGACCAGTTCATCACACAACCTTCAAAAACAGATTAAGAAATTCCCCTAATATAGTACAGTTGTACCTGCGATGTGGGGCCCCTCTGATGAGAGGACACCTCCCTTAAAAGGACACATTCTGGGGTCCCTTTGTCTATTATCTCTACCCAAATATACCTGTCGTGACAGGCCACCTGCAATGTAGGGACACGTTTAGCTGGTACCAAGGGTGTCCTTTCATCGCAGGTACCACTGTAGTAACATAAACAAAGTGAGTGTGTTTCATCTAAAAAAAAAACAAGTCGCGTAAGGCGAAAATACAATATTTAGTCAAGTAGCTGTCGAACTCACAGAATGAAACTGAACGCAACGCAACGCAGCAAGACCGTATACTCGTAGCATCGTCACTCCACAGCCCGTGGCAAAGGCAGTGCCCGTGGAATTGACAAGAAGAGCGGGGTATTCGTTGCGCTGAGAAGGATAGCACGCTTTTCTGTACCTCTCTTCGTTTTAACTTTCTGAGCGTGTTTTTAATCCAAACATATCATATCTATATATTTTTGGAATCAGGAACCGACAAGGATAAAGATGAAAGTGTTTTTAAATTGATTTGGAAAAAAAAACTTTGATAATAATTTTTATATATTTAATTTTCAGAGCTTGTTTTTAATCCGAATATAACATATTTATATGTTTTTGGAATCAGCAAATGATGGAGAATAAGATAAACGTAAATTTGGATCGTTTTATAAATTTTTATTTTTTTTTACAATTTTCAGATTTTTAATGACCAAAGTCATTAATTAATTTTTAAGCCACCAAGCTGAAATGCAATACCGAACCCCGGGCTTTGTCGAAGAGTACTTGACCAAAATTTCAACCAATTTGGTTGAAAAATGAGGGCGTGACAGTGCCGCCTCAACTTTCACGAAAAGCCGGATATGACGTCATCAAAGACATTTATCAAAAAAAAGAAAAAAACGTTCGGGGATTTCATACCCAGGAACTCTCATGTCAAATTTCATAAAGATCGGTCCAGTAGTTTAGTCTGAATCGCTCTACACACACACACACACACACGCACACACGCACACACGCACATACAGCACGACCCTCGTTTCGATTCCCCCTCGATGTTAAAATATTTAGTCAAAACTTGACTAAATATATAAAAAAGAAGAAAACAATCTAATTTTTGTTTCTAATAAAAGTTCATTGCATTGTTAAACTTATATGCATGTGTCCAGATAAAAGGGTGATTTCACAAATGGTAAGAAAAGTTTCATGTCAATATAACACTTACCTCGACAGTACTATTCTTGCACATTATCTATTATAGGCCGAAAAAATTGGACAAAACGCTGAGTGGGTACAATTATCTCCCATAACCATGCGCCACCGTGGATCCCAAGCACTGTCCGAGTGCTTCCCCCTTACAGGATGTAGGTGGCGCGTCCTCTTTCTTTTTTCGCGCGTGTCAGACCGGCTGTGTTTCTGCTACGCTCCCGGATTATTTTGGACTAAGAGGCTTCTTTTCTGTGTGGACTATCACCTGTTGGATTATTGTGTGTTATTCCACTTCTGGCTTGAGGCTACGTTGTGTTTCCTTCAACTTGTGCCTCCGTTTTTGTGTGGCGGACTCGGCGTGCCTCCCGTCCTACTTCGTGGTGACCGGTCGTCTGCTTCTCGTTTCGCCGCATTCACTTGAGTATTGACCTAAATTTTCTTTGAATTTTGTTAATTCTCGGTCTTTAAGGGTACGTACAGGGCGAGGTAGGATGTCTCGTCCTGTTTTGGGCTCTGGTTCTACGGAACCAGAGTCTGCCGGGGGCAACCCTTCTCCGGGCGCCCAGCGTCATGTTTTACGCACGGAGAAGGGGATCTTTCGGCGCTCCGACTCTCCCTCCCCAAACGCTTGCGTTTGCGGCGAGGGAGGGCGGAGAAAGCCTGTTTGAGCAAGCTCAATGCGAGCTTGCTCAAACAGGCTGGGCTTGAGCCTGGGACTTCGGGCGGGGCTGCGCCGTCGAAGGTTCGGGGAAGGTCGAGGGGAAAGAAAAAGCTTCTTTCTCCTTCTCCTTCAGTGGAACAGGCTTCCCCCCCTTCGACGCCGTTGTCCGGCCCTCAGTCTCAGGCTTCAGCTCCTCCCGGTTTCAAGCCTGGGGGGAAGGTTTCCTTCTCCTCCCTGGCTCGAATCCGGGGGCAGGTCGATTCCCAACCCTCTTTGGGGGTTGGTGAATCCGATCTAGGGGCTACTGGAGAGACTCAGGTTTTGACAGCCAACGGCCATACCACGTTGAAAACACCGGTTCTCGTCCGACCACCGAAGTTAAGCAACGTCGGGCCCGGTTAGTACTTGGATGGGTGACCGCCTGGGAACACCGGGTGCAGTTGGCATTAAAATCTTCCTTTTCCGGTGCCTCTCCTGTGCCCTCCTCGGTTTCCACCGCTGTGGAAGCCAGGAGGGACACGGGTCCTCCTCTGAACTCCCTCGCTGGGTCGTCTGCTGCTGTTTCGACAGTAGTTTCGGCCTCCTGGGGGGGGAGATCGGAGGAGATGACAGGGTCTCTGAATTCCCTCCCCGCTGGGGTTGGGATGCGAATTGACCCCGTTCAGGGCGGTCCTGTGGGGGCAGGGGTTTCAGGCTTCGTGCCTACGACCACTGCTACTACGGTTCCCTCTGACGTCCGTGTGACTGGTGGCTGTCCCTCTTGATAAGACGCTCCGGCCGACTAGTTTCTGGACGTGGAGGTGTTCGACAGAACGTGGTACTTCTGTCGAATGGTCAGGGCGACGGGAACATTGTTTCTGTTGCTCAGACCGACACCTCCGACCGGACCGTCTTGACCCCACGCCATTCCTTAGCGTCTGGTGTTCGGGTGACGGATGGTCCGGACCAAGGGTCCGGAACGTTCCAGGCTTACGGGTCGGGATCGAACCGGACCCACGGGTCCCGACTGGACTTGACCTCCGGGTTTGGTCCGGACGGGACCCATGGTACGGGACCGTACCGGACCTTAGGGTCCGGTGCGGGACAGTACCTCTGGCCCTTGCCGGACCCCCGGACCTACGGGTCCGGATGGTACGGTACGGGACCAGTGGTCCGGTCGGGACCGGACCACCCGACCACCTCAGTTGGTCTGGGTGGTCTGGCACCGAACCGGAACACACCGGACCACCGGACCTACGGGTCCGGATGGTACGGTACCGGACCAGTGGTCCGGTCGGGGCCGGACCACTCGACCACCTCTGTTGGTCCGGGTGGTCTGGCACCGAACCGGACCATGCCGGACCTACGGGTCCGGATGGTACGGTATGTCCACGTCCGACCGAGCCACCCGAACACTTTTGTGGGTACCGATGGTTCGGTACCGAACGGGACCTCCGGATGCTACGGGACCGGACCGAACCTACGGGTTCGGATGGTCCGGTACCGGACCACCCGACCAACTCTGTTGGTCCGGATGGTCTGGCACCGGACCACCGGACTTACGGGTCCGGATGGTACGGTAGGTCCACGTCCGGACCGAACCACCCGAACACTTCTGTGGGTACGGATGGTTCGGTGCCGTACGGGACCTCCGGATGGTACGGGACCGGACCACAGGACCGGAACACCGGACCACCCTATCGGATCGGTCCGGACCACCCGACGGTCCGGCACCGGACCGGAACACCGGACCACCCTACCGGACCGGATCGGCACCCCCGACCGGACCGGACCATTTCTTTTCTGATCAGACCCGATGGGTTCCTGTTCAGTCTATAAATGGCGGGGGTTCGTTGGCTGGGCTGACCCAACAGTCGCAGGGTTGTTTTTCTCCCCCTTCGGCTGCTGGAGACGTTTAGTCTTTGGGGCAGGGGTCTTCGCGGCCTCTTGCTTCTGTGGGCATTTCTTCACAGCCTGCTTCATCGCTTTCGGCTCTTCCCCCTCAAGCTCCCTACACTCCTGCTTTTGAGGAGTTGTCGGGAAGTGAAGAGGAGAGTGAGTCGGAGGACGATAGGGAGGAGGATCAGGGTCGCCCTGAGGTTAACACTGATCCTCTACCCTTGCCGGTTTCTGATGGAACTTCCGAAGCTATGCTTCGTACTTTCCAACAGTACATGACAGACATCACGCGGTGTCTTGACGTCACGGATGCCTCTCTTAAACGTCTAGTGTTGACACACAGGACCTGGACCCGGGGTCTGAGGACGAGAGGCAGGAGGCTCGTCCTCGCACAGCTAGAAGGACGTTTGAACAGTTTCAGGACGTCCTTCCCTGAGACGCCCTCTCGTCCTTTGAGTCCGCTTCGGCCCGGGCGCGGGAGGCTCACGCCGCGTCTGCCGGCGGCTCGTTTTATGAACGATCCGTCCGCCGGCAATTAGCGTTCCACCCTAGTCTTAGTGCCACGGTGGAAGCGGCAGCACATCGCCTGAGGAGTACAGATTCACGTGCAAACGCGACCTATGTTCCTCGGGAGGACGCGGGTTCAGTGCCATGCTTTCCTTCGGGAGGCGCACCTCCACTGTTTCCTCGTGTCCAATCTGTTTCGTCCCTCCCTTTTCCCTTTGACTCTCGAACTCTCCCTTTCCAGACTTCGAGTGTTTAGGGTGGGGCTGACGGTGATGTGTTCGTTGGGGAGGTGCCTTCGGTCAAGAAGGTGGAACTGAGCTCTGCTTCGTTCCACAATCTTGAGGCCACCGTTTCTTCCACAGTCGAGGCCCAATCACAGGCCTTGACATGGATGAGCACGCTGTCCACACTGTTGGACCCTCCCGATCGGGCAGAGTCCGATTCCACTCGGGTCCTTGACACGGTTCGAGTGGATCGGGCTTTGCATGCCGTGCGATCGTGCGTGACGTCTGCGGCAGAATTGGCCATTGGAACACGGGTCCACTTTATTGGCCCTGTTCCGTGATCATTTTCTGCCTACTTCTATAGTGCCTCCGGATATGAGGAAGAGTCTGAGGAACACGTTTCCTCAAACTTCTTCCCTCTTTCATCCGGACACTGTTCGTTCTGTGGTGGAGTCCACACGCCAGAGGAACACTGATTCTCTGATGGTTGGCCTCGCTGCTTCGGCGACGGCGGCGGGGAGTAAGAGAAGTGCTACAGTCACCTCCAGCTCCCAGCCTCAGAAGAAGAAGAAGAAGAAGAAGCCAGTTTCACTGCCTCCTTCTTCCTCCTCTTAGGCGCCTGTTGCGTTCCCAAGCAAGACGAAGGGTGCTCAGACAGGTAAGGGGAAGCAGCACCACCAGGGGGGGTGGTCGCAAGCCTGCGCCTGCCCGCCAGCAGAATTTTCAGTGAGTCCCGGCCCTACGTTGACGCCCCCTCAAGTTGCCCCTCTTTCGTCCGTCGGTTCCCTTTTTCGGGCCCGCGGCATGTGGGGCAGACTGGTCTCCAACCAGTTTTTCTTGAGGGTGGTGTGGTCGGGGTTTTCTCTACCGCTGTCGTCACAACCTCCATTGTCCGCTCTACCCTGGACGTTCCCCCCTCCTCGAGACCCTGCCAGATGGCAGGCTCTTCAGGACGAGGTGAACTCGTTGGTCGAGAAGAAGGCGGTCTACCCCCTTTCTCAGCCTTCTCCGGGGTTCTGCTCCCGCCTGTTCACCGTCCCCAAAAAGGACGGCCGGTTCAGGCCGGTGTTGGACCTCTCCACCTTGAACTTGTACCTTCACAGGTGCAAGTTCAAGATGGAAACCCCTTCGTCGGTCCGGTTGGCCATCCGGCCAAACGATTGGGCCATGTCTGGGACCTCCAGGATGCTTACTTCCACATCCTGGTGGCCCCGGGGTACCGACATCTGCTCCGGTTCGTTTGGGAGGGCACAGTGTTCGAGTTTCGGGCCCTCTCATTCGGCCTGTCCTTGGCCCCTCTGATTTTCAACGGGGACAACAACACCACATGCTTAGCTTACCTTCGCCACCAGGGGGGCACCAATTCTCGGTCCCTCTCCCTGTTGGCGGAGGAGATTCTGCTCTGGTGCCAGACCAATCAGGTCCGGATGTCAGTCCAGTTCGTTCCGGGGAAACTGAACGCCCTGGCCGACATTCTCAGTCGGGGCGATCAGGTTCTCTCCACAGAATGGACCATCGCTCACAACGTTCTACAGCGTCTGTGGGCAAGGTGGGACCGTCCTCTGATCGATCGGTTCGCAACTCGATTCAGCGCTCGGCTTCCCAGGTACGTCAGCCCCTTTCGAGACATGAATGCGTTCCACTTGGACGCATTCACTCTCTTGTGGAGGCTCCTCGATGCTTACGCCTATCCCCCGACATCTCTGATTCCGAGGGTGCTGGCAAAATATCTGCAGGAACGACCAAGACTGATTTTGGTCGCGCCTTACTGGCCAACAGCTCCGTGGTTTCCAGATCTTCGCGGTCTCACCCACGTAGACCCTCTACCTCTGGATCTGGATGGGGGAGGTCTGCTCCAGCCTCGATCATGCCTCCCTCATCCACGTCCAGAGAGTCTGTGCTTGAGCGCATGGCTCTTGTGCGCTCCAAACTGCTTGCACTAGGATTGCACAAGAGTTCAGTAGAGTTTTCCTTGAACGCTAAGAGGCGATCAACTAATCAGCTCTACGACTTACGCTGGAGAGCTTGGGCCACCTTCGCCTTGTCCAAGGGGATAAAGCCGCTTTATCCCTCAACACAGGACTTGGCCAACTTCCTGGTGGAAGTGTATCAAAAGAAGAGTCTTTCTTCTAAGACTCTTCTTGGATACAGATCTGCCATCGCTTCCACGATTGCGGCCGCTACTGGTCGCAGACCTGAACACTTGATCAGGTCCTCCCTCATCGCTAATGTCCTTTCGGGTATTAGCAATGCAGCGGTGTCTAAACCTCGGGTTTCATTTCCCAAGGGGGATGTCTTTCTGGTCCTCAAACTCCTGCGTAGCAATGAGTTTGAACCCCTGGCAGGCATCAGTATCAAGTTGCTGATTTTTAAGACTAATTGTTCCTCATCGCTTTAGCCACTTGCCGTAGACTCAGTGGTATTCAAGCTTTGAGTGGCCTGGACTTTGACATTGAGTTCACCACACAGCAGTGGTTGCCAGCACGGTCACGTCAGTCTAAGGTATGTTTCTTGGGTATATTTTCTTTTACGGTAGTACTGTTCGAAAATTGCCTGGGTATCTTAATCCTTGGATTTAAGTGATTTTGATTAAGGAGTTTAATACTCTACATATCACCCTCACACCACTCTGGTATTCTGTGCAAGAATAGTACTGTCGAGGTAAGTGTTATATTGACTGTAAGGCTTCTTTTTAAGCCTACTGTCTATATGATACTTACCGAGACAGTACTATTAGAGTTTCCCTCCCGCCTCCCCTCTTGATATGTTATGGGCTTTTTGAGGGTCTGCAGCTCATAAAGAAAGAGGACGCGCCACCTACATCCTGTAAGGGGGAAGCACTCGGACAGTGCTTGGGATCCACGGTGGCGCATGGTTATGGGAGATAATTGTACCCACTCAGCGTTTTGTCCAATTTTTTCGGCCTATAATAGATAATGTGCAAGAATAGTACTGTCTCGGTAAGTATCATATAGACAGTAGGCTTAAAAAGAAGCCTTACATAAAGGATCATGCTTACTAAATTTATTTCACCTGTGCTCCAAGGAAACTAGCCTTAAAAACCTTCAGATGGAATGATAAGTAGTTTTATCAAGTTTTGATAAATAACATAAATAAACTCACCTTGCCACCAAAACATCTACAACTTGAGCAGCAAGTTTAATAATGTTTGAGAAACTTAAAACAATTTCTCCATAAAAACAAATCTTTTGTCACTCTAATTGACATTCTTAAATGATGACAACCATCTAGGTGTATCATAACTACATAACCACTTATGCAATGGCGCTGTTAAATACAATACAATCTGGGATATAATCAAACATGCCATTATACATCACACACAAATTAAATCAATATTATAGTGAACATATCAAATGCCCTTATGGAGCAGAGGGTACACCTGCTTTACAGGATTGCAGGAAACTTTGTACAGAGGAACCCCCCTTTTAAGACCTCAAACAAATCTGAGAGAAAGGTCTTAAAAAGGAGGGAGTCTTGTTTGTTTGTTCGTTCATGGGCTGAAACTCCCACGACTTTTACGTGTATGACCGTTTTTAGCCCGCCATTTAGGCAGCCATACGCCGCCTTTCGGAGGAAGCATGCTGGGTATTTTCGTGTTTCTATAACCCACCGAACTCTGACATGGATTACAGGATCTTTTTCGTGCGCACTTGGTCTTGTGCTTGCGTGTACACACGGGGGTGTTCGGACACCGAGGAGAGTCTGCACACAAAGTTGACTCTGAGAAATAAATCTCTCGCCGAACGTGGGGACGAACTCACGCTGACACCGGCCAACTGGATACAAATCCAGCGCGCTACCGACTGAGCTACATCCCCGCCCGGAGGGAGTCTTAAAATGGGGGTTATGAACAGAGGTTATGAACAGAAAGTCTGAGAAAACAAGGTCTCAAAAGGGAGGAAGTCTTACATTGGGGGGTCTTAAAAGGGGGGTTCCACTGTAGTCATTTACTGCAAACACAATGTTTCACAAGTTGGTAAATTGACTTTCAAAGGTGCTGCAAGTACAATATGTGCTGTCGAGTGATGGCTGCAATGTTTCAGCACTACAAAACCAAGTGACAGAACATATTCTCTGTGATGTGTCGGAACTAAATATATATCACTGACAATCAGTGTTGCGTAGGTTATATCAAAGCCAATGTAAACCAGACAAATCGCTAACTGGTTTGTTTGAGAAGGGCAAGTGACATTACAGGGATGTTGCTGAGATTTTTTCCCCCAAAATGACAAAAAGAATGCGACTGTCAACAATTGTCAAAAGTTTCAGCTTGCCCTTTCCCCATGTGAAAAAAAGACAACAATTATGCCGAAATGACGGTAATGTTTTTGTTGATTCTAAATAACCCATGACGTTTAGGTGACTGCCAACACCAAACATTATCACTGCACTAACACACACAATGGCTGCAAAGTTTCAGATCAGTTGACAACGTGGACAACCACGCAGTACTGTTGATGGAGGGGTTTCAGAACGGCAGGCATTACTGACAGTATAAATTTTGCTGCAAACTTTCAAAAGTACTAGTTGCCATGCAGAAAGTGCTGCTGACTTCAATGTTTCTGAAAAACAGCACTGGTAGTGTTGAGAACGTCGCAAAGGGAACGCTATTAAAGTAGAGATTATCTTCTTCTACTTTTGTTGTTGTATGTGTTTCCCAAATGAATGCAGCATTTGCGAAGTGACTATGCAGGTAACACTGGTACATTTTGTCAGCACAGCACGTGGCACTGAAACTCGGACAGATACTGAATCAGGGATGAAAGCTGGGAATTTTTAACATCAGGAAAAATCAGCTTGAGGTACGGATGGCTCTTACCTGTACTGTCCATGACTATTTCTTTGACCCTTTCATCTCTGCTCAATGAATGCATTACAGTGGTACCTCAGTTTCAGAGCTGCAGGCAGCAGAGATACAGTGACATACCACTGGTGACTGCATTGGTTACAAAACTGTCAGTGCTTCTGATATAATCATACTGCTGACTGCATTGTTTACATAACTATGAGTGCTGCTGATATAAACATGATGTTGTATACGTTGTTTACAAAACTGTCAGTGCTTTTCATATGAAAATATTGCTCTCGAAGTTGGTGCTGGGCTGGTCAGATGGAGTGTGAAGGGCCAAAAATGGATCTGAATGAGATTGCCTGCAACAGAAAAAGCAACAATAATAATAAAAATAATAATGGACATATAGCACTTCTCCGCAGCTCGAATCGCTTTACAAGTTCAATTTACAAGTTCAATCAAATACACAACACGATATATACAACTAATACAATTTGTCTCAGATGAAAAGGAAAACAAGATGTTAATAATATCTGAATGAAAGATAAAGTCTAATTAAATCATTCAAAGATGAAGTATACAAACATAAACTGCAGACATGACTAGCAGGCTTCAGAACCAGCTCAGGCCGTGTACTGTCACACACACATGCACACACACACACTAAAATCCAGACAATACAGAAGAAAAAAAAGAAACACAAAATTAAAATCACCAAGCCTATCACAGCACTATACAATATTACTGCAACCATTACGACATACTATGTCACAGAGAAAACCAGGAGCACATGAATTTAAGAAAGATCAAAACTGCAGTTCGGTTAGCTGTCTACACCAGTATATCATTCTGACAAACTTTTGTTCAAATCCTGTACCATACGTCACTGATGAGCAACTCTAAAATAAACAAGAAGAGCAAACGCTCGATCGAGTCACTTTCGCAGTTCTGAATATTATATGAGGCATCAGATGGACAGGAAAAAATTGCTATTCACAACACAATACAGATGTAAATAATTTGATGTAAAGAATAATCCTATAAAGTTTGAATCAAATCCGATGAATAGTTTCAGAGATATGATATTTCAATTTTTTTCCTTCAAGACATACCTGTGACCTTGAAAAAGGTCAAAGGTCACCAAAGCAGACGTCAAAGTGTAGAGGTCACTGGGAGTCACGTTCACATAAAATTTGAGCCCGGTCACTTTTATAGTTTCCGAGAAAAGCCCAACGTTAAGTTGTGTGTTGCCGAACAGAAAAGGCTAGTTATCT
Organism: Littorina saxatilis; assembly: GCF_037325665.1. Lineage (NCBI taxonomy): Eukaryota > Metazoa > Mollusca > Gastropoda > Littorinimorpha > Littorinidae > Littorina > Littorina saxatilis. The sequence continues at coordinate 25,484,266 of NC_090249.1, forward strand.
CCCTTGTTTTTCTGATAACGTTCGTAAAAGGCTACAGATGTAAATACTTTGATGTAAAGAATAATCCTACAAAGTTTCAATCACATCCGATGAACTTTGTCAAAGATATAAAATGTCTAATTTTTCCTTTGACGCTGACCTGTGACCTTGAAAAAGGTCAAAGGTCAACGAAACCATCGTTAAAGTGTAGAGGTCATTGGAGGTCACGACTAAACAAAATATGAGCCGGATCGCTTTGATAGTTTCCGAGAAAAGTCCAACGTTAAGGTGGTGTCTACGGCCGGCCGGACAGACTAACACTGACCGATTACATAGAGTCACTTTTTCTCAAGTGACTCAAAAACCAGCTTCAAGTTCTGCTCTCAATAATACTATTCATGCTTGCTTTACTCAGCATACAATCTCTCATTTTACATTTAGTACTCAACCTTTTGCCTCCTGCCCAAAATGATGTCATCTCCTTTGCAATTCCCATGACATGGGAAGTATAACTTCACCAGTTTCATACCTTTTAAAAATCGTAGCCAGTTTTACGGAACAGTCAACACTCAAAGCTCACATGAAGCAGGTAAAAAGGAAAACAGATGTGCGTAATATTGCATTGTAGATAATATGAAAGCAAAAGTGAATGAAGGCAGCATGGCATATGTGGACGTTCTGGAATCTGCACATAAGTTCTCTAGCGGGCAATATTGGTTGCTCTAAGAGGCATTGGGTTAAAAACAAAAAATGATGCTCACCCAAAGATACGCAGAATACGCTGACGATGACGACGCTTTTTCCAATAGTAGTAACCAAAACAGCCGGCGATGGTGACGCCACAGAGGGCAAAGAAAAGCCCTAGCACCATGTCAGTCACCGAGTAACTGCTGTTTGCCGCCTCGGTGACCACCACGGGGTGTCGCCACACCTCTGTGTCATTCTTTTGCAAGTTGAGTTGTCTCAGCTTCTCCTCCCTGTCTTCCATTTCATCGTTGCTGCATGGGTAGCCTGTGGAATTCAAAGACAGGATATCATTATTAGATGTCAGTGTGGTACAAATCACAGTATTTTTAATGTATCCCCTTATCTCTTTGCTTAACCTTAAGTGTGTTTCTTTGCTTAACCTTAAGTGTGTTTCTTTGCTTAACCTTAAGTGTGTTTTGCTTAACCTTAAGTGTGTTTCTTTGCTTAACCTTAAGTGTGTTTTGCTTAACCTTAAGTGTGTTTCTTTGCTTAACCTTAAGTGTTTCAGTGTCAATGAATGAAAGCCTTTTGAGTTTTTACCATAACAGTAAGACAAATTCCTGGTACTCTAAGTCTAACTGGATAATAAGATATTCAGTATTATGTACCTTAAAATACCCACTATCCTCATATCACTGAAGCCACACAAAAAGTGCTTAATATTTGCTAAACGGGGGGGCAGTATAGAATTCCTGAATTTATTTTGCTACGGTACAACACAATGCACTTGTTTTCAGATTTTAAAGACTTGACCTTCACTTCATTTCCAAACTAGACAGGTGGGGTTTTTTTACTTCACAGTTTGCTCCAAATGGAGGCACTCTAAAATATGACATGGTGCAATGTGATTTATTCATGTGCCTGTGTGTGCGTGTGGGTGGGTGCATGTATTTGCCTGTCTGACTGTTTGCCTGTCTCTAAGCTTGTCTGTCTCTGTGTCTGTACGTTAACTTTCTTCAGCAATTTCAACCAAGTATACCAACTGACATTAAATCAACAAATGGCTAAAAACACATCAAATCACAGTCTGACCTGTAACAAACAGCACCGTGTCAGAGGTAAGGGTTTCGTTGCATGTCATGGAGGCAGCGTAATGCGTCTTTCCATCCAGATTGCTCAGACGGATTGTTCTTATGTCAGGGTGCAGAATCACCATCGCCAACTTAGCCAGATGCGAGCGTTGGTTCATGTAGGTAATTTCACACGAGGAAAAGTGAGGTGGACCAAAGGTATGAGGGAAACCCAAATTTGGGGAGGGGTCCCAGGAAAATACCACCCAGTCATCGCACGACTGCTTGACGCTGAAGATGAAGGGTACTGCTGCTGCGTCATCTTTCCCTCTGACTTGATACTTGGTGAAGGCCTGGACCAGACATACTGTCTGAAGGCAAGCTGAGAGAGACAAAGGCAAGATTTCATGTGAGAATTAAAGTTAACGAAATTAAGCTACTGTCAACTAATACATGTTCATCCTGTGAAAGGTTTGCTTTTCAAAACAAAGATATGTTGTAAACAAGTTGAAAGGGGAAAGGGCAAAACACAAAGCTATCAAGGTCTGTTGAATGCGTACTTTTGGTGATTCTTGAGTAACACATGCAGTCATGCACGGAGGTCTGGAGGGCAATTAAAGGCCCAGCATGGCTCAGCCATTTAGACAAAAAAAAAGGGTAATTGCTATGCAGGTGTGCCAGCAAAAAGAGCCTAGAAAATGTTGTCGGACAGCACGTGTGACATTCATGCGCCTCTGTCTTGCCATCCACGGGCGGGTACATATCTCTTACTCCAGTAACTAATACACACACACACACACTGCACACACTCACAGTGACACTGTCACTCACACACACGTACAGACTATAGGTGTCATGGGCCAGAGAGGGAGAGTAAATGCGTACCTGACACAATCAACGGAAAGGCTCGTGTGCGTTGTAACAGCATCTTGGTTTCCTGAACACGTTTCTAAGCATTTCTCAGACACGCTGCAAGATTGGTCATCTTTTGTCGTCTTCGTCTCAAAACAGGGGTCTGCTGCATGAGTTTTGGATTCACATGATTTCCAACGGTACATAAGGTTGATCAGTAAACAAAAAGCATGTGCAAGAACTGACTGTTAAACTAAAACTCGTGCAAAAATACCATCACTTCTGTACACATTTCCTGTACAAATAGTTTGAACAAAATACGTCGTTCCTTTGTTTGGATCGCCATGATTGTTTATTATTTGCTCTTCTTCGGTGAAGTCTTAAATGCTCCTGTAGTAAAGGGACGTCATCCTCGATTACAAAGCAGAACACTTGCAGCGAACCCATTGAACACCGTACTTCTGTGCACATTTGGTGAGCGTTGCATCATGTCATTGTATTAAACCTTGCACAAATAAAAAAATAAAATGACATTCTTCAGTCTGTCGAGGCAGTCGATGATTATTCTGTCCCACCGAAAATACACAGGTTTCTATGAGAGGGTTTGTTGCCGAAAAGCTAGCGTTACACTTTTTGACACTGCACTAATATAATTACTTATTAATTTGACCTTCTTGGCACCATGCATTGAGTACAGTGTTTGATCTCTTGGGCCACGTATACATGTACACAGTAAGGGAGCACCAAGTTTATAAGGCCATTCAAACTTCCCGGAGCACAGAACCAGTGTTGCTTGTCAAGCCTCTCTGTCTTGCATTATACAGTAAGTTTATAGTGCTTAAATTAGACCATAGACCTTTATTAGATAGGTCCCTGATTAGACTGAGAATCACAAAGTCTCTGTCTCTGTCTCTCTGCATTAGTTGTATCAAGAACTGTCATATAAGCCAACAAATACATAGTTTTAACCTCCCCACCTTTTTAATCTCCCTGTTTGCTGGAGCTAGCCACTCTCGTTAACACTAACAGTGACTCAACCGCAGGACTCTGAGACGTTCACAAGAACCCAGTCCTCTACGGAAGAAGAAGAAGAAAAAGGCGCTCTCCCACTCCCAGTTTTCGTTGCGACGATAGCCAATACTGGCGCCTGCAAGGTATCAATACCAGATCCAGATCCAAAATGATTGACGTGTGCATGAATACAGTAACATTTAAATCCAGAGATTGATACAACTGCAAGGCAGTCCAAATGTACGCTTGTGTTTGTGTGTTAGTGCATGCTACACAATTAAACCAAGACAAAAAAATAAACCTACATTTTTGCTTTGTAATTTGTGTTGCAGGTGGTCAAGTGACAATTAAGTCTATTGGGAAATAATTCAAAATGGGGTCTTTAATGGGCAAGGCAATGGATGACAACATGAAAAAGCAGCAGGAATTTATGCTGAAGCAAGGGCAGATGCAGGTCAGTAACTGTTATTAAGTGTGTGTTTTTTTCTGACAGTAGTACCTGAGTTAAAAGACTTTATGCATGGTTTTAGAAAACAGGGAGTTTTAAAACAGAGGTAACTATATACTGAGGTTATTGAGGTTTCAAGTATGGAATGTATGCATCTACAGAGGAACTCCCTTTTTAAGCAGCCCCCCCACCCCCACCCCCCATTAAAACTCACTCCCTTTTCAGACCTTGTTTTTTAAGACTTTCTGTTCAGGACCTCTGTAAATTTACCCCCATTTTAAGACCCCCTCCTTTTTAAGACCTGAATTTCTCAGATTTGTGGAGGTCTTAAACGGGGGGTTCCACTGTTTGTGAAGAGAATTAATTAAGTTTATGCAGCCAGAGTTTTAAAACTAGGGTCTTATAGCAAAGGTTTTACTGTATCAGCAGAACGCTGATTTTTAACTGCGTGGAATTTCAGTAGAATGGAACCAAACAAGCAATGAGGCAAACTTTATTGTATACATGTATTTCAGTGACTTTTTTTTTATACATAGAAATCTTTGAAATTATTTCTAATCCAGACCATTATAAACTTTGTAAAAACTCAATTTTTGTTGTTATTCATTTATTTATTTTTTAAAGAGAGGGAACACTTTTAAAACTGTCAGTTGGAATAATATAACAATTATGAAAGATATACATTATTCATATTATATATATATATATGCATGTTTTTCATTTCTCTCTCAAAATGTACCCAAAAAGATGGAGAGACAGATACAGATGCAGAATGCAATGCGTGAACGTCAGATGGCTATGCAAATAGCAAGAGGTCGTGACCTGTTCCAGTGGTGGGGTGCCTTCTATTCATTAGCAGCGCTTGGCTGTGTTGCAGGGTAAGTGCGTACGGAATGTATGCATCTAATAATTGAATGAGCTACCATTTTTTTTATAAAAAATTAGCTGTATGGACCTTATGCTGCAAAAAATGGTAAACTGTACTGCAAGAGGCTTTATTTCCAGATGGCTGAAGTTATTTTATTTCAAAGTTATATATATGCTAGGGCAAAATCAAACAAAAAGTTGAATGAGGGCAACGTACATGATCAATAATAAAAAGATCGGCAGGTTGGTTTTGTTGTTGTTGGTTTTTCCCCAAAATGTTTTGCTTTGCCTGTTTTAAACTAAGTGAAACTCCCTTCTGGTGGCAATTTTTGTTTCTCTTGGCTGCAACAGCAAAGATAATTCAAGACATGAGATGACTTTGCTTGTTTTCTTTCCAGCTTCCGCAAAAAGCGCAATCCTGTAGCACTGGTTCCACTCTTCCCTCTCACGTTCATTGTTGGCTACATGTATGACATGGGGTACGGCTCCAAGGTCGACAGAATGAGAGGTGAGCAAAGCTTGGGTCATGTAGACTTCAAACACCAATACGGTGGAACCTGTCAAAAAAACCTCTGAAAAACAGGTCTTGTAATGGAGGGAGTCTTTTAAGTCATGGTAAATTTACAAACTCTGTGAAGTTCAAATCTTGGGGAACAAAGTCTTAAAACGGAGGGTCTGAAAATAGATGTTTCACTGCAGTGATGAGATGATTGAGCCTCATATTTCTAGTGTTTGCACGGCTTCCTTTCTGTTTTGGAGTGTTCCTTTTTTCTTATTACTTAAGAAAAAAGATATACCATATCTTCTAAAACTGAAGAAAACCTTCAGATGTACAGATGGGTTTTCATTTTGTGTTGGCTTCACTGAAATGTATCACAGACATCTCTGTCTGTTTCATGCTTCCCTTTAGCTGATAAAGAACACTGGAGGTTGAGTTTACTTCACAAAAAACACTTTAACTAGCTTCTTTGACATTCAGGGGGAGAAGAAGTTTAGCGGGTAACCAACAAAGCATTATTTGTAAAATTTCTTCTTTTTTTTTTAAACAGCTGAAGCAGACCGTATCATGGATGAAGAAAGAGGCTTGCTCAACTTGCCTCACGGACTTCCCACCTTCGACGACATTGAGAAAGCGAGACACGCACAGAGAGATGCATCTGCTATCAAACAGGGCCATGATATCTTCCTATAGACATAAAGATGCAGGGAAGAGTATAGTCACTTATCATTATTGAGTCTGCTTTTGTATCTATGCTAGCATCATCTTTTCGTATTGTTTGGGATTGTACGAGAGCAAATTATGTAACAAGGTGAATAGTCAATAGGTTTTTAAAACATAGTCCCTCTTAATTACTACAGTAAAATTCTGTGTGATATTTTTGTTGTGTTCGTTGTTGTTTGTCATTAAAAAAATCATGTGGTTAGTACAATGTATTTGATTATTTGTACAACTTTACACAAGTCTACATTGATTGCTGTGATTTCATCTTTTTTGGTTATTCATGCATATTGTCTGTTACTGCCCCACTGGTTGGAATTCTGCAGATTGTGAATAGCACTGGCTCTGTTTATGGCATTTATAATTGTTTTCCAGTTACTGAATGAACAAATATGTATTTGTGTCTCTGTGTGTTATTGCCTTCTGTGTGTGATCTTATGCAGGTTGCAAATTGACTTTAACTTAGCAGCATTGAAAAGTGAACCTGGCTATTACAGAGCAGATAAAACAAATGTGACTGTGCCTAATCGAACACCAGTTTTATGGTGTTTTTTGTTTTTGTTTTCAAGATGCTAGCTGTCCTTAAAACATGTTTACCAGAAAATTAGTTTCAGAGGCTACCAAAAAGAAAACATCAGCGGGATCCTATGAAATCATCTGAGGAATCAAGCAGTGTGATATGATAAAAGTATTGTAGTCACCGGTGACAATCATGGTAAAGAAAATTATGTAATTCTAACTCTCCTCAGCAAGATCACAGGCTGTCTTTCAAAGGTGACTTTCACCAAAGCAGAATTCAACTCACACACACACACACACACACAAAACATTCAGTGTTCATGTTACATTTGCAAGTAACTCAAGGTGATTGTGATGGAAAGATTGGCTTTTATGAAGGCCATACCTCACAAGTCCTTTCTCTCAATAATGCAGACATTTTCACAAATGAGCTGATTGATGATTTTTCTCAGAACAGATATCGCTTGATGAAGACACTGTGTTAAAAAAAAACCAAGTAATTTGTTTCAGCTTGAGCGGTAACAAAAGTGTTATTTAAAATAATTGCAATATGGAATCAATAATAAAACTGTGCCTTCTTTTTCAAAAGAATGGAACTTGAGTGTGTCAGCATTGCTAGATGCTCTTTGCTATGTTCACTAGTTGTGATACTGTACGGCAAACTTGTTTAATTAAGTACATGTTTGTTACCTGTTGTGGCCAAATGTAGTGATCTCATAGTTATACACCAAAGAGTGAAAACTGTTGTGTTGTAACAAGTATGTAACCATGTGCACTGTTATATTATATGCAAAGAGAAATAATTGTATTGGTATGTAGATTGTATAATGATGGACTAACATAAATTATGAAACATTTCCATAAATCAAAAATGTCCATTATTTCTAATGATTTTGTTGTTGTTTGGGGGCAGGGGCTCCCTATAGCAGCTTCTGTATTCTTTCCCTATGCACTTTCTTGTTCTAAGGTCTTTTCCAATGATGACAGCGTAATATTTATGTTTCAATTCAGTAAAATTTGCTCAATAAATACAACCATTGGAAATTTGAGAGGAAGTGTAGAGGGGGGAGGGGGGATGTTCGGTTAAGATTAATCTTAAAAAGTAATTGGAAGTTTTATTCTGATAGGTGTTTGGCTACCGACCAGTAGCATAGTAAACTGACCCCCCAAAAATCATGTCAAACATGACTTCTCGAATGGTTGTTGTGCTTTTAGTTTTGAAGTACATGTAACAGTCCCAATTCAGAAAAACAGGTACAAAAAGCAAATTAACTGTTTTGCTTTGTACAGAGAAAAGTGACCTACATGAAGCAATGCAGTTTTGCTTTTGATATTATAGTTTACTTTAATTTGTGTTGTCTGTGTGAGAATCATTTAGCCCAGCCATAACAGGTTCTGTTTGGATAATTGCTGCTGGGACACCTCGTTTTTGCTTGGTCACTCGTCAATGCTTGTTTCTCAAACTAGAAAGTGTATTCCTGTGCATTTTCTGTGCGTGTCAGTTGTTTGTTGTGGGTATTTTGTTTGTTTTTTGCTACATCAAGTGTTATCTTTCCATCTTGTCTGCAACTATACCATGACATGGACATTTGAAAGGTTCAGGACATTATACTTTAATGTCAGTGAGTGCATTTGAGCTGGAGTGTGGTAGGAGATCGTATAGGCCGACCAAAGATATCTATTCTTCACGGATAATAGCAAAAGTTGTTCACAACTGAGCATGAAAGCATCAAAATTATTCACCGCCTTGCAGGGTAGAAAATATGGTTAACCATGTCAGATTAAAAGAACCTATAAGAACACTGCAGACATTTAGACATTGGCTTTTTTTATTTTAAAACATTTTCTTGTGGACTTCTTTATTATTAAATGTTTGATCAATCTGTACAAGTCTTCAACTTTTTGGGGCATTAAGTTATTGTAAAAAAAACTTTTTTTAAACTACTTTGTATGACAAAAATGTGTTAATTTTTTATGCATTTTAGGATTACTCACTATCTTTAAAAATAAAACGTATTAGAAAAGTATGTTTTAGCTTTCCTAACTTGATGAAACCTTTCAGACTATTTTCACTCTATATTATACCACCCTGAAACTTCAGTTTCGACCTTGTACATTTCGAGAAAAATGATTCGTAAAATCGTGGGGGCTTTATTGGAAACCACACATTTGAGGCCTCAGCCACCCATCCTGGCCTTGTCACACACACACACACTCCCTCTCTCTGTCCCACTCACACACACATACAGACAGACAGACACATCCACTCTCTCCCTTTTGTTTTGTTGCGCCTATACACCCTTCACATAGCAAGCATGTATGCACACACATCCACAACCCAAAGGACTTCTTCAGTGAAAATGCCAAATAGAAATGAATGCAAAGAAAAGAAAGAAGAATCTGAGAACAGAAGAAGATGGATGGATTTTCTTGAGTAACTATCTTGATAGTCGTTTGTTCCTGATGTTACAATAGAAGATGAAAATCACTGATTCCCCCTAAGTTCAAATTTTAGTCATTTGTTCCTGATGTTATAATAGAAGATGAAAATCACTGATTCCCCCTAAGTTCAAATTTTGCTTAACGAATTCTGTTTCTGGGACAAGTAGTACAGACAGGCAGAAAAGTAAACCATGGATGCCACAGTGTGTAAGACCGCAGGCACCAACTGGTGCATACTAAAGTGTAAAAGGAAAGACAACAACTTACACATTCAGGTGTGTATTTCTGTTAAAAATGTATCAACAAATCTTTTCTCACATTTGCAAAACACTGGCATTAGTGTAAAAACAAAGTGTGATAATTTGAAACAGTGCATGAGGATGTCTTTCTGAGTGAATGAAGTCAATATTTACAACACAACTTAACTTCTTAAGATAACAATTCTCCACTATTTTTCACACCATATACATTCATACAACAGACCACACAATTAAAATGTGCACAGCTATCAAGTCAGTATAACATTCACTGCTGATATGTTACGCATGTGACTTACAAAGAATGAAGATCCTAACCCCGCCCAATCCAATACTGACATACTTTCAGTTTAGGCTACAAGCATTGATACAACAGTACACAAAACATTATGCTGGTAAAACTGTAAGTTGTCTAAAGTTCTAGTCAGCTAAGTTGAACATTTAAATTAAAAATTTCTTTTGTAAAGGAAAATAAGAGTGTATGGTATGCCAGAGATTCATTACCTGCTGCATAGGTATAGAAACATGGTGTACCTTTTTAAATGTTGACATTCAAACCTTGGTGTGACTGAACACCCACCCACAAAGACTTAACATTGAATCCAGCTGAAAATTGAACAAATTACTATAAAAAACGCTCGCGCTGGACCAGAGTACTCTTCAGACATTCACACACACACCCACACACACACACACACTCTCTCTCCCTCACTCCCTCCCTCTCTCTCTTTCTTTCTTACTTACACACACACACACACACACACACACGAGTACAGACTCATGCACACACACACACACACACACACACACACACACAAACAGTAACACTAACACATGTGCACAAAATGAATCGAACCCGGATCACTTTGGCCATAGACTCTCTCGTGCTCTCTGTCTCTCTTTCACCGAGACCAAACCCTGCATTGTAATTTCTTTGCCGAGACCATTTCCCCACCCGTTGTCTGGCTTGCACTGAAATCATGCTTTTCTCGTCACTGCGTGACGTGTTTGCCGCTCAAGTCTCCCCTTTAGTTCAGGCTGTTCGCAAAGCGACCAGCCTCCCACCGCAAAAACTCCCACCGTTAAGAGTGGCTTTTGTGATTTATTTCGCATTTAGGTCCCAGGTAACATTATGAAGTTTTAATACGATCAATCGGACCTATTATCAAGTTAGTGTATCAACTTTTGAACGAACTGCGCCCAGTAGTTTCCCAGCAATAAGCTGTTAAGTCGAGACAGACACACACACACACAATTAAAGTCTGTTGGACCCTAGTACTGCGTACTCGGGGATAATCTTCAAATGTACATGTAAAATTCGGACAGCATTATCTTTAAACACGTCACGGCCAATCCGGCCTCTCCCATCATGCAACAGAAAAAGGGGCGGGGCTTAGGAAAAATAGCACAACGTGTGGCACGCGATGTAAACACGAACAGGCCAGATGGAAGGAGAAAGTGGCGAGCAGCGTTTCTTCTTTTAACAGCTTCTTCAGAGTTTTTCACATTTCGTTTCTGAACATTTGTGATATCTTGCATATTAATTGCGTATCATTCCTCAGAAAACGGCGTATGGCTGCCTAAATGGCGGGGTAAAACACGGTCATACACGTAAAATTCCACTCGTGCAAAAAACACGTGTACGTGGGAGTTTCATCCCACAAAAGCAGAAGAAGAAGATTGCGTACATGTATCTTGTTTATATTTACAATACAATTGAACTTTCACACAGAGAACCTTTGTGTCAAAGAAATCAGTCACACAGAGAAAAACAGAATAACAATGTCAAGGCTGTAGATGTCAGGCTAGTCAAACGGACAAAATGAAACTTAGTCTTGGTTGCTGTAACTCAAACACTGCTTATGGTACTTTCGCTGATATTGCAGAAAAACAACACAGAATCAGCCAAAACCGCTAACAATAAACAAGTTTAGTACGTCACAACGTCAATGAACAGAATTCTCGAGTCAATTTTTGCATCAGACTCTGACTAAGTGAGTGGGGCAAGCGTCAAACACCACTAAAATGAGGAGGGAAATCTTGGCGCATTTTTTTGGCGGAATACTTGAACAAACCAATCATTTTCAAACTGACCAAGGACAAAAACAGGCTTGTGAACCGAATGGTGAGGGGGGAGGGTACCTCGAAATGTGTGGGTGATGATTTCACAGCACCAGTCCATTGCTGCAGTCTTAGTATAGTAGCTCCACCGACCACTGTCCCCTCCCCCCTCCCGTTCGTTCCACCTTTGAACCCCCTACCACCTTGATATAAACGGCAGAAGACCATTTTGCATATCCTGAATTCTTCCATTTGTGTTGCCAGGGGGGACCCAAGATCCGAGTCCCGTTGTTTCCCATGTCCACTTAGAACAAACCGAGTTTAGATTTCCCCTTCCTGTTTTGAAAGTAAACTTGGCCATCCTGTGAGGCACTGTCAGGGACAGTAATTATAGTTAGCGGGACCATGTAGACGAAGTCAACGGTGATGATCTGCGTAGTGTATACGCATACTTTGGGACAAGGTCTGTTATTTCACCCAGCGAGAGCCTCTAACACAATCAGTGTTGTCGACAGATGCAGGCGGGAAGACCTGAGCAGTGTTTCACATTCCAACATCCGACAGTGATAGTAACTTAGTAAGGGCTAGGCTGCGGTCTGTAAGCTGTATTGCGGCACTGACATCTCTTTCTGTCTATGGAAATAAATGGCGACATTTGATTTAACACTTCTCAACATTAACAGTGACCAGGAGAACGCAATAAGGAGACACTTTACTGAGAATCAGTGGCCATTTGAAAATCGAAGGTGTGTAATAAAAGATTCAACTTGTGTACCAAGAGGTGCTGGGCCATCATCGTGTGACCTCGATACAGAGGCTGTCTCTCGTGTGTGTTGTACCGTCAGGGTGCAGACGTGGTTATCTGATCCTGGAGGCGATGGTGAAACCGGAGACACGGGTCCTAGTGCAGGGCTCTCCTCTGGGGTAGGCCAGTGTGCCTTTTGTTTTTGCAGCCCTTGTGTGACAAATCATCGCCAGAGGTGGCTAGGTACAGGCCAATTGCCACACCGCAGGAATTCCGGCGTTAGAAAAGTACTCTACAAGAAGTATTGGTCCATGCTAGACCGACGCGGTGCTTGGAATTGTGCATTGTACTTGGCGAAAAAGACGTCTTGCTTACATCAAGACAATGCAACACGGCCGGGTAAACATTAACCGAGAAATGATGTCCGACTGTGTGCTCAAACAAACTAATGAGAGAGCTTTATCCCAACCCCACAGGAATACCCTATCAAGGCCACAACTGGTGGTAAAGGTTAGTTGCATTTCTTTCTTCATATCCGATGTAACAAATACACATGCACCTGAGACAGCATGCTCTGGAACCAAATTGCCGCATGCCACGTGTTTTGCTATTTTTGGAACGCATGGTGTAAATCTGTGACGTCGGAGAGTGTTGACTCCGCCCTTTTCTTTGAACAAGATCCCCATTGAAATGTTTGTTTACAAATATCTTCTTTATTATGGAGAATTAACCTTATCTAAGCGCATAGGGCGGTAAATGTGTGAAAACCAGCTGTGTGAACAAAAAATCTGACACCGTAACTCATGCTTAACCGAGATATTAAAGAAAATGTAGGAACAGTATTTGTCCGTTGCCTGCAAGAGGTTTGAAATGATTTGCCAACGCAGAAGGTCAGGCTCCTTATATACTCCTGCCGGGCCTTTAAGCTCAGCAGCGACTGCCTTTCAAATTCAATAAACTGCTGATACTTTTTGACAAATTAATCAAATCACATGACCGTTCCCCTTTCTACCAATCCACTGTACATAATCATACAGTCATCCACAAAGACCATCCAATTTCAACACATCAGTCTGCAAGGAGAGGCCATCTGGCATGCATACAACAATAATTTTCCAAACTCCAATTATAAAATTCAAAAATAGTTTCACTTAGACATGCAGCATAATCCTAAAAGTAACATTATTTGGCAGTCAGTGAAGCATAGACATGTCACCCGTCAACAGAATTTGTGTTCACCAGTAGAAAGAATTGGTCAAGAAGCTGGCTGCAGCGCTGAACCATTTAGATGTTGTGGTCTCCCTTTCCGTTCCTCCTTTTGACAGAGCGCTCCTGTCTTCTTCGCGTGGGGCATTCTTCTCGTCCTCATCGTCTGACAGATACGGAGGCAAGAAGGTTTCGTTCTCTTTCCCTTGAGTCCCAGGCTCCATTGTTGAAAACCCACAGCTCACATTGAAGGAAACCAGGGACTGTGTACATAAACATAAAGTCAAATGTTCAATAATCTCAAAAGTAAAGCCATGAATAGACGAAACACACCACATAGTAATACACAAGAAAGATGCACCTAGAGACACACAAAAACTATTACAAAACAGGCAATATACTTGATGACAACAGAGACACCGAAGAAGAGTGGTTAGTAAGTACTTGACCAATGCTCAAACAAAGACTGAAATAAAATGTCTTCCTGTGTTCTGAGTTACATGTACTTTTAGTTCCACTTACTACGTTTAAAGCAGAGTATGTTGCATTCTTTTTGGCAAGATACTTACTTCAGTTAAGTTTCTCTACAACCCAAGCTACTACTCAATAGAGCCGAAACTGGCTTTAAGAAAAAATATTTGAAACCAGAAACATCTGATTACAATCATGGCAACCCGTGTGCAATCCGAGTGTGTTCTCTTTGCTGATGGGGGTAATTTGACACATCAGGAGCATCATTTAAGGCTTATTTTTCTAAAGAAAAATATGAAGCAAGCAGTCTGGTGCTATGTATGGCTTCATTGCACTGTCATGGGTGCAACTGCTGGAAAAGGAACAAACTGAAAAGGTCGTGGTCCAGGGGCAGGGGCCGTCAAGGCCCCGGCGGGGTGCAGCGCCCTTGCTGGGGGGTCCAGGGGGGCAGCGCCCCCCACACAAAAACAATTTTTTGCATTTCAGGGAGGATTTGAATGGCCTCTTTTGACTCTAAATCTATTTCAGAACAAACAGGCTTTGCGGATATGCATAATATGAACAATCTTGTAAACCTGAAGGTATTTGTAACCACCCAGCCGAAAATAAATTTTAGCATTTTAAGAGGGGCTATTTGAGCCTCTCCTGGTTTTAAAACTGAAAACAGCAATAACTGATAAAAAAAACTACCCATCAAGACTCTCATGCTAAAATGTCGGTAGGAAACAAGAAAACCAAAACAAAACCAGACTGAGAAATCGTGCCAGCACACAGCTCTGCCACTGAAATGTGCAAGCAGTTTTGACTGGCTAAATGGCACGAACTGAGCCTATAACCTGATAATGACAACGTCTTACAGCTCATGATACTCACCTCATCCCCATTTTCATTCCTGATAACTTGCTGTGCAGACATGGTCATGGACTTGGTAATGGCTCGCACCAGTGACTGTAAGCAGAAAACACACTTTACAATGAAGAGACATTGTGACGACCGCAAACCAACTGTTACATACACACACACAAAGAAAACTACATCAACACGCTTCTAAAACCATACCAATATGCATGAAAACTCGACTGACACCAGTTGCCCAACGCTGTAGCAAACATTCTCACAGAAGTACTCATTACAGATTGTCCTTAACAATGAAAGTATGGTGTGACGTGAACAACAAGAAACTTTCACTCCAGGGACCATCCTACAAACTCACCTCTGGTTTGACCTCCGGCTTGGTGCGCATCAGACACTGCTTTTTGTGGACATCAAAGGTAATGCTGACCACACCTTTCACTCGAAGCAGCAAGCGCATGCACAGGTCACGGTCCGCCTGCAACAATCAATGTTTCACACGATGGAGAACAGCTGAGGAACACAACTGGCTGGGGTACAGGCGGATGGCAAAGGGGGTCAACACCGTCCATCCGGAAACAAATGTGTGACACAACAAATATGTGACACAATAACTTCAAACACATCTCAGACCTGCCAAAATACCTCTCACTGAAGTTATACCAATTGGCCAACATAGAAAAAGAGACAAAAAGAAGGTGAAATTGCTTTTCTGTTTTTATAACCAAAATGTTCCAATATTTTCTTTCCACATGTCAAAATCAAATTTTGAATCAAGATGCAGACACATGCGAGTGATTTCATCTTTGATTAGTACTTGAAACAATTTATGACAGTTTAACTGTGGGAAACACACACACAGACATCATTGTGCTTGACGGGATACACACAAGCAGTCCAAAGATGGCCAAATGCTTGAATTCACCTTTTTTTCATTCTTTTTATAATTTAAATTTTTTTTTGTTACAAAATCTGTATGCTGCTTTTTGAAGCATGACAACTTACCTGTTGTATACTCACTATTTTCAATCCAGTTTCAGAATGGCACTTGTTTGTCACCAATACTGAAGAATGAACAATACAAACGAATAACTTACCTGATCGTGCACTCCTCGCACTTGCAGCACTACTGACTTTGTGCTCTTTAGGCTTGGTTTATTTTTGCCGGTCCCACTTGATCTACAAGAACAAATACACACACAGTTTTTAATAAGACAAATAATAGCAAACAGGTGTTTTTTTCTTACGTTACAGTTTGAGCTACAACGTATTTGGGGATGGCTCCAAACAGGGTTTTATACACATGACAAGTATACAGACAAACGTGAAAGAAGACACACAAAAATCTGTTCATCACAAATTTTCTGACAGAAAGGCTTCACTCTTAAAATTACTCTTGCCACTTGATTTTTGAGGCCTACAGTACATGTATGCATGCACACCTTCTCAATCTGATATTGTTCACTTTGACACAATGCACAGTTAAGTGCACAAACTAAACACAATAACAAGTCAGTATCCCGCAGAAATACAGACAGCAGAAGCCGTGAAAGACCAGGGTCATGTGATAACATTAACAAACAAGAAGAACAAGATTTGCACAAGTTATACCTGGGGAGTTGAGTGTTGCTGGAGTCACGGAGTGGGGCCTGTGGAAGAGGACTTTCTGTCAGAAGTCCGTACAGTTGGTCTGCAAGCTTCTTCACTTCTTCCCCATTCTGGGACCTGTCAGTAACATCACAAGAATCAGGATCTGAGTACACACTTCAAATGACAGAACAACAATAAAGCAGTTCTAGACTGGCTAACAAAACTTTATATGAATGAGATGGCTTAACACTGCTCATTACTAAGACTCTCCCAACTACTTAGATACGTCAAAAACGAATGCAAAACTTACCTATGCAGCACCATTTCTAACTGATCCAACATTCCAATGTGAGCTGCTATGAGGGGTCGTAATTCCTTTTCTTCTCCTAGCAGCAAGAGAGTCTGCAATTGCAAGAAACTATTGTAGATCATTTAGGACATTCAGCAAAGAAAGAAAACATGGATAAAATGTGAAAAGGGGAGAATACTATGCAGTACCACCCAACAAAAACAAAACACTAGGTCTACTCAGTACTTGGCTTCCACTCTTACGGAGGATGACCTTCCGTTTCAACACAAACAACAGCTGAAACTGAAGGAGGTTCGTAAATATGTCAAAGACAGTTGCTGCTACAAAAGCAACACACACAAAAAGGTACAGTTGTTGGAAACATTCCTTTGAATTCCTGCAACTGCAGCTAAGTTGAACTAAGTGTAACTAAGAAGTCGTCTTAGTTTTTTTCTACTCTAATGTGTACTTTAGCCACTGCATAAGAGTTATCCTTTTTTTTAGCATTGCGCTCTTATAATGCTAATCCACATG
Organism: Littorina saxatilis; assembly: GCF_037325665.1. Classification (NCBI taxonomy): domain Eukaryota; kingdom Metazoa; phylum Mollusca; class Gastropoda; order Littorinimorpha; family Littorinidae; genus Littorina; species Littorina saxatilis. Next base: position 25,501,365 of record NC_090249.1, read on the forward strand.
CACCAATAGACACATTATTTTATCCTAATGTGCATAAGACTTGGGATCACCAGGTGCATTTTATATCATTTCACACAAAAATCGACGAAAGGCGCCAGCATAGCGTATGCTCACACTGTCACACTCACCTCAAGAGCAAGAGTGACTACAGATTGTTGAGGATTGGACAGCACTAGCACCAGACCTCCCATGCATGTTGTGTCCTGGCAAAATCCATCGCATAAATGATAACGTATTTGTATTTAACAAAAAAAACCATGCAATAGTAAAATCACCTGTAACCACCTGCCGCTCCAGTTAGCTTTGACATGTTTGATGTCTTCTGAAAGTAAAAGTTACTAAAACAACATATTTTTTGGCTACTAAGATATCTTAGTTCTTACCAATATTTTGAATCCAGGTCCAACTGAGCTATTGTCTGGGAACAACACTGTAACTCTGGATTACTTTGGTTACAATTCTAAGGTAACACACACTTCAAAGTCAAACTATACATAATTATACAGTCAAAGCTGCCTTGCGACCACCTCTCCAACTCCAAGACAGCCACCTGCCCACAACGATCACTTCAGAGGATCCCAGACACGAGATGGATTTTTCTTCCATATATAATCCACTTCTCCAAAATGACTGCATTTGGTCAGTAGACAGGTTTAACTGTCCCTTGGGTGGTCATTGGAGACAGGTTTAACTGTATACCATGCATTTTTTTCTCCAGTCCTTCTCGATCCTATCCTTACTATTATGATTTCTCAAAACAATAGTCATGAAGTGTACACAAGTACAAGTATGCTATTATATTATGTAGTGGTAATATTATACCTAAGTTTGAACTCACTTTGACAAGCATCTGGCGCTTTTTGGAATCTTGTGCCATTGCCTTCATGGCAGCTATTGCATCAGTTGACACCATCCTCACTCGGTCAGTGTCTGCTCCAGCTAAATCATAAATGGACAAAAGCCAAAAATATGTTCAGATGTTCTACAGAAACAAAAGTAATCAACTGAGGAAAATATTCACAGCTTCTAAGGTCTATAATAATTAATTATGCATGGGTGGGACTGAAAAATGTCATGAATCCTGAAGAATTTTAAGGTGGGGGGGGGGGGGGGGGGGGGGGTCAGGGGGTCCCCAGACGCTGAAGGATTTGTATAATAAACCAAAAAACGTCACCACAGACATTACAAATCAGAATTTCTGAAATATACCGGAAGAATCCCACCCATGTATATGGACACACTAAAATAAACCAACCCATTAATCAATCAATATCAATATGAGGCTTATATCGCGCGTATTCCGTGGGTACAGTTCTAAGCTCAGGGATTTTGTTTTTTTTAAATTTTTTTATGCAATTTATATTGCGCACATATTCAAGGCGCAGGGATTCATTTATGCCGTGTGAGATGGAATTTTATTTACACAATACATCACGCATTCACATCGGCCAGCAGATCGCAGCCATTTCGGCGCATATCCTACTTTTCACGGCCTATTATTCCAAGTCACACGGGTATTTTGGTGGACATTTTTATCTATGCCTATACAATTTTGCCAGGAAAGACCCTTTTGTCAATCGTGGGATCTTTAACGTGCACACCCCAATGTAGTGTACACGCTGTCAAGTTCATCTTACAGACACACCCCTTCGCACAAAAACAGTTCGACTCACCATCTCGGATCTTTCCAGGCATGCACATAGGGCAAGACCATCCCTTCACTTAGACACTTACCAAAAATTCAACTGCAAGATGTAGTGAATAGTGATTATACTTAAAGTGAGTTGTTTAAAAAAAAAATGTCTTAAAAAGCCACCAGTTGCTTTTTTGAAATTAATTTATCATTAAATTCCTACTGTGCACAGAGCAACCATGCAGGCTGTCGTAAGTTACTTTTGTTTCCACAAACGCTTCAGGGAAAATGAATTGTCTAAAGTACTAACGCGCACACTTTACAGCAACAACATTATTTTGTATGCTGCATCATAACTTATTTAATTAATTGAGCAATAGATCTTTCAAAAATATCAATGATCGGCATAACACAGACAATTTTCCGATCTGACTTGGTTTTGTTTCCTTTTGTAATGTACGCAAAGCACACTAACTGACTTCACGCAGTCGACCCCACCCAACTGTCAATGTGTTGTGGTGAAATAGATGCTCGAGAACCTTCCACTTTTTGTCTTTGGAATATATCTAATTGAAAACAGGTCTTTTGTGTGTGGAAAAGCCTGTTTTAAGTTTGATTATTGACACTTTTTGTCAAACTGCTCATGTTCCATAACTGTTACCCATGCAGTATCATGGATTGGATGTGCACAATTGTATTATAATAATGATCAATGTTTCATTGTATGTTTCCCTTAGCAGTCATTAACACTGTTTGCAATACCATCCAGGGCCGGACTAGGCTAAGAGGAGGGGGGGGGGGGGGTGTTGCCAGTGGTGGTCTATGGGGATGTTCCCCCTGGCGGGGTCAAGGGGCAGAGCCCCTTGTAGGGGTCAGGGAGCTTCGCCCCCTGAAGCTGATGGGTAGGTCATATTCTGAGATAGGAAAATGGTCGCTCCTTGCATGAAACGGCATAAAATAAACAATAATAAAAAATGTTTTAAATAAGTGAGGTACATGTTTAGGCTAGGGGGGGGGGGGGTGCGCAACCCCCATAACCCCCCCCCCCCCCCCCCTGGTAGTCTGGCCCTGCCATCTGCCAGACAATAACATGGCAATAATTGGATTTGGCCCTGTGTGAGGTTTATGGTCCAAGTCCAACTGAGTGAATTACTACTGAATAGTGAATATCAAGCACCGAAACAGTTGCTGTTCTTTCACTTTCTGCACATGTAAATTAAGTCACTTGCAGTTCCATGGGGTTTATTTCCGACTACGTCATGAACACAATCAATTTTAATAATGTAAGATAAGTGACTGGTTGTACATAGCCAGGTTACGAATTCAAAAGCTGTTGTAAGATCCAACCGTCCATTGCTACCTGGACCAAAAGTCAACTTGCAGTTGCAACAAAATGTTTAAAGTGACTCACTGACTGTGTCACGAATCTGTTTCTGACAGTGACATAAGTGATGGAAAGGAAGAATAGCACGACATGGAACTACCTTAGCAGTGATGCAGTGATGTACATTTTTCTAGCAGCCTTTAGGACAATTGTCCTGAAGACTGAAAATCAATAGGACACAGTGTCCTGAGATTGCAATTTCAATAGGACAAAAACACGACTCGTAAAACCGCATTTAAAAAGATTTTTCAGTTTAAATTTTTCCACCTTCCGCGACTCTCATGACTAGATAGTAGATACTCAAAGGATTGAATCACATTTCAAAGTTATTTGAACAGTTGTCGGGTTTTTTTCACTGCCCATCTGTCAATGTTTTTCAGGTAGGCATCTGACCGTTCTGCGGGTCCCTCAAGTTTTGCTTTCAGGATCATGTCCTGGGTTTTGACACACAATCGGTTTCTTCGAGCCGTACACACCAAGTTCTGTGCACTGAATCCTCTCAACGATTTATTGCTGAGCCAATGAATGCACTCGAGGCACCATATGGGTTCGGTTTTCTTTTTTCTTCTTGATCCAACTTGAGGATAAATTAATTCAAAGAATCAGATCCCATATGGTGCCTCGTTCACTCAACAAACTGGTCACACGCAGTGCATACTTTCGCTTGGCAAAACCGAAACCAGCTTTCCTCACGCAGTGTTTTCTTTCGCTTGGCAAAACCGAAACAAGCTTTCCTCTTGAAAATTGAACAGTCCGCATGTCCGCTTCATTGTCAAAAACGATCGGACCCTTGACCACTTCTTCTGTATGTTAATCGGACCTGTGTCCTGCTGGGGTTAAAGCTATAGGTCCTGGGGAAATTGGATCGGTCAGAGACCGGAGACCGACTAAAATGTACATCACTGGTGATGTACATTTTTCTAGCAGCCTTTAGGACAATTGTCCTGAAGACTGAAAATCAATAGGACACAGTGTCCTGAGATTGCAATTTCAATAGGACAAAAACACGACTCGTAAAACCGCATTTAAAAAGATTTTTCAGTTTAAATTTTTCCACCTTCCGCGACTCTCATGACTAGATAGTAGATACTCAAAGAATTGAATCACATTTCAAAGTTATTTGAACAGTTGTCGGGTTTTTTTCACTGCCCATCTGTCAATGTTTTTCAGGTAGGCATCTGACCGTTCTGCGGGTCCCTCAAGTTTTGCTTTCAGGATCATGTCCTGGGTTTTGACACACAATCGGTTTCTTCGAGCCGTACACACCAAGTTCTGTGCACTGAATCCTCTCAACGATTTATTGCTGAGCCAATGAATGCACTCGAGGCACCATATGGGTTCGGTTTTCTTTTTTCTTCTTGATCCAACTTGAGGATAAATTAATTCAAAGAATCAGATCCCATATGGTCCCTCGTTCACTCAACAAACTGGTCACACGCAGTGCATACTTTCGCTTGGCAAAACCGAAACCAGCTTTCCTCACGCAGTACGGTGTTTACTTTCGCTTGGCAAAACCGAAACAAGCTTTCTTCTTGAAAATTGAACAGTCCGCATGTCCGCTTCATTGTCAAAAACGATCGGACCCTTGACCACTTCTTCTGTATGTTAATCGGACCTGTGTCCTGCTGGGGTTAAAGCTACAGGTCCTGGGGAAATTGGATCGGTCAGAGACCGGAGACCGACTAAAATATACATCACTGCCTTAGCATACACTTCAAACAGTAAAACTAAAAACGTGCCACACAAGACATCCATTTGATGTTGCATAGTCATTGTCAACAGAAAGACAAAGAAATCTCGTGCATGGTCAGATCAGGGATTTCCTCACGAACATGAAGAAGAAGAAGATGCGGCTGTGACTTTTGGCTCGTAACGGCCTCATATGAACTTACACAGGCTGCAAAAAAGGGCCTACTTTTGACAAACCATTGATAGATTCGTTAAGATTCAAGGGAAACTAAACTATCTGTTTTAATTAAGACTTACACGAACCACAGATGTCGACGAATTGAAATTTTGGGATACGCTCTTTTGTCGAAAAATCCGCTACAGGAAACGGCTGTTGCTGATTGGCTATTTGGAATAGTTTGGAGTGCACTCCCCTACTTAGGGGAACCTACTCTTTCACGTCTGTGCATTTTCTTCTCCGTCTTTGCCGCATTGCCCTCCCCTGAACAAGCAATTATTCTTGTGTGTTCTCAAGAGCGTGTATGTTTTCAGTAACTTCACGTAGGTTTACACATATATAATTTTTAGTGTTTCTGTAAAGACACTTTATTTATTTTATTTTATTCACTTTATTTTATTCACTTTTGAGGATGAAAGTCGCTTGTTCATTTCAATGCTTGTTATTCTCTCAGGTGCCAGGAGAAAAGGTTCCGTACAACTCTCGTTTACTTTATTACGCATGTCGTATGCATAAAGACTGAGCGATTACTTCCCTTTGGTTATTTGATTTCTGTAAAGCCGTTCTGGTGTACATATTCCTTTGATTTCGTCACCCCCCCCACACACACACACACACACACACACCTTTTTCTCTTCACCTATTCCAAACGAATGTCACGTCTGTATTAAATCATTATGCGATTATAGTACTAGTGGTCTCTCTCCGGGTGCCGAAGGCCGGCTGATTGAAAAAAGCTCGCGTGTATGCTTATGACACAACCCTCGGTAATGAAGATTTTGTCTTGTCTTGTCTTGTCTTGTCCTCTCTCTCTCACTCATTAATTGATTGTTAAGCTTCCATGCTGAAATGCAATAACAAAGTCCGGGCTTCGTCGAAGCCGGATTACTTGACTAAAATTTCAACCAATTTGGTTGAAAAATGAGAGCGTGACAGTGCCGCCTCACCTTTCACAAAAAGCCGGATATGGGGACGTCTTCAAAGACATGCATATAAAAAAAACGGAAAAAAACTTGTGGGGATATCAT
>NC_090249.1:25509815-25512315 GCF_037325665.1 Littorina saxatilis
GTGTTGTGTATTTAGCTTGCCACAACCTCATACATGGTCCTAAAAGTTAAAGTTGAAGAAAATACTAAAGATAAATGAAAAAGCTGACGCAGTGTCATTCGCACCGTGAATCCCCCCATGGGAACATACTAAAGTCTGGTTCCAAATAGGCTCAATTTCCTTCTATTTCTTTGTATTTCTGCCTCGTAGGGGTAGGGGTGTTCAAACCAAAGGCACCTTTAAACCAAAATTCAAATCACACATCTTACAATACTAAGACACTCAGCAGTAAAAGGGTGTCTGCTGGTAAAAAATTCCAAACAATCCTAAAAGTACTTCACTACTAAAAGTGCTTTTAAAAAGAGCCGTTATTTTTCCCTCTATATTCAGTATTGTGTTTTCTGCGAACATGTAGTCTATTTAGATGGTTGTCGTGTGCACTTGAGTTGCTAAAGCATTTTCAGTTGGGCATATGTCGAAAAGCAAAGAATTAGCCCTTTGAAAACCATCAGAACTGTCACACAAAAATAACATTTACCTATCTCACCAACTGACCAAACATAGGGCTTTTCCTTATGTATTATGTATTGTCGTGTTTTTTGTAGCATACTTGTGAAAACAGCCACCACTGTTGTAAATGATACTTTAAAGAGCATTATTTCATTTTTACAGTTGAAGGACAACCTGGACTGCCGTATATTACAGCTGTTTTACAATCAGCCAAAATTTTCTTAACAAACGTATGTTAAGAACAACTCCCACAGTGAAATTGAAGGAAAACAAAGTGAAAATCCGCCTGCCATAGAGGAGCTAAAGAATCAACAATAAACGACTGCATGGATAGCTTGATGCACGAATGCATTGCGGACATGTTTGTCTCCAACCAAGAGAAAGTTCCAAAAAATCCCTTTTGTGCTTCTTATTATACAGTGACGTCAAAGACAGCCTTTTCTGCTGTTCATACATTCAGGGGTTATGGTTACACTAAACGACGTAGTTGTAGCCATACTGCCATCCAGATTTATTTTTTCCTTGCGAGCAGTCACAGGGTGTTTGTGCTGTCTGCCAACCGTTAGATGACCCCGCCCAAGTCTGTTAAGGGACCGTTTGACCGTTATAGAACGCGTCTTTTTGATTTTTTGGCACAGTTGGAAACGGTTGATTTTTATCCCTACCATTGTTTCCAAACATTATATAGGAATGTTTTGTGAACAACGGATAATAGCCGCTACTCGCATGTGTAGCAAAAGTGAGCGTACATACTCACCCTGGTCGTACAGCCGTTGTCCGTTGCCCGTCTTTATCTGTCTGTACTGAACATTACCTTTGGATATTTCTCCAACGCTATGAAGTGAAGAAACACCAAATGTTGCAAAATGTTGTATGACCCCAAGAGCTCAAAAAAGATACTTGAGAACCTTGACCTTACCATAAGGTCAAGGTCACAGGGAGAATTAATGTGGTCTAAAAACTGCAAAATTTCACATTGTGCCAGTTTTCTGGAAAACAAATTAAAAACAGCGGGCTTAGTTTTGTATGGTATACAAGAAAAAGAAAGCCTTATCTTCTGATACCATTTTGGTTGACCTCGCTTCAATGTCAAGGTCACAGGAGCCCTTCAAAGTTGAATTGTAGACATATTTTGATGTGAGCTTGCCCCTTTAACTTTACTATGGACGATATCTCTTACAAACTTAAACACTGAGTGGGGCGTTTGTTAGAATTTCATAGTGAGCCACATCTGGTCACATATCGTTAGGGTCAAGGTCACATTGACCCCTATGAAAAATGTGACCAAGCCGGGTAAAGAAATCCATGTGTCTTGGTAAAAAATCTTAACAAAGCAAAGCCCATGCGACTCTCATGCTTGACCTTTGTCTTAAAGTGACCTTGACCTTCAGGTGACCTTGAAGGTGAAGGTCTAACAACTGAAGCTGGCAAGGACATTGTACACTATTAGAACTGTTTTACAGATTTTTCCTACCAAATTACACATGACCTTTGGCCAAGGTCAAGATCATCAAAGGTCACACATCACAAGGCTATCAATTCAAGACATAGGAAGCATAAACATACTTATTGGCACTTTCTACAAAGAGACATTGTCACTTTTAGTGATTCAATTGCCCGTTTCAGTCACATTTCATAAGGGGCAAAGTGACCTTGACCTTGATGATATGTGACTAAATGTGGCTCAATATCAGTATATAACATGTGCCCCACACAATTATGAAGTTTGAAAGATTTTTTTCATAGTTCAGGGTCAAGGTCACTTCAAAACATGTATACAATTCAACTTTGAAGGACTCCTGTGACCTTGACATTGAAGCGAGGTCAACCAAAATGGTATCAGAAGATAAGGCTTTCTTTTTCTTGTATACCATACAAAACTAAGCCCGCTGTTTTTAATTTGTTTTCCAGAAAACTGGCACAATGTGAAATTTTGCAGTTTTTAGACCACATTCATTCTCCCTGTGACCTTGACCTTAAGGTAAGGTCAAGGTTCTCAAGTATCTTTTTT
>NC_090249.1:25519815-25579815 GCF_037325665.1 Littorina saxatilis
ACGAAAAAGATCCTGTAATCCATGTCAGAGTTCGGTGGGTAATAGAAACACGAAAATACCCAGCATGCTTCCTCCGAAAGCGGCGTATGGCTGCCTAAATGGCGGGGTAAAAACGGTCATACACGTAAAAGCCGTGGGAGTTTCCGCCCATGAACGAACAAACAAACAAACTGCAGTTTTTCTGAAGCATAATGTCCATAATGTTTACTTAATTTTCTGCAGCATTATTGCGATTAACTTTTTCTTCAGAATAGTCTGTGACAGTTTTTCTGGAGAAAAACGAACGACCTTGTAAAGTAGCGTTTGTATTCGTCGCCCCCTGGGATAGTATAATAGTTTGTTCCGCAGTGTACCAATCAGAAGGCGTGTAGCATAAGGGCATTATATTCAACTTCACAATGGCGGCCGAACGTGAACAATTTCTGAAGCAAATCGAACACGTAGTGGACTACTGCGTTCGTCTGGGAAAATGTGACAATGTTGCTGACAGGTGCCATTGTTTAATTTGAAACTTTAAACTTCCGGCGGAAAGACAAAACACATTCGTGTCACGCACAACTATTGGTAATTCTGGATGAGTCCATCTCTCGACAGAGGGGGGCTCGCGTGCTCCAACATTATAATGAGCCAGTACAAAATGCTGCAGAAAAAGTGTAAACAGGTATTCTGCAGTAAAACAACAGCACCGTTTTACTGCAGCATTCTTGATTTCAATTTTACTGCAGTAAAATGTTTTGCTCCAGAAAAACCCGTTGCTTCGGCGAAAGATGACATTATGCAGAAATGCTGCAGTTTTTCTCCAGCATTTCTGTTTTTCTGCAGAATAACTGAATAATGCCAAAATGCTGAAGAAAAAGTGTAAACAGTTTTTCTCCAGTAAAACAACATCACCGTTTTACTGCAGCATTCTTGATTTCAATTTTACTGCAGTAAAAAAAACGTTGCTCTCGCGAAAGATGACATTATGCAGAAATGCTGCAGAAACAAACAGTTTTTCTCCAGTATTTCTATTTTTCTGCAGAATAACTGAATAAAGTCATAATCCGCTAATGATAGTTCTCACCTTGACATAATTATACTGTCAGGTCAGGGGGAAATGACAACGTTTGTGCAGCATTCAGTCCTGTTTTGCTTTGTTCACAGATCAGCAAAGCACACTTTTGGGAAACTGACGACGTCGTCTACGTCTGCGTCGGATACGCCCACATCCTACGCCACAGACCCGCCTTGATCTCAAAATGGCAGGAAGTAGAACAGACGCTCACGGACGTCGGCCTCATACTGTCCGTCGTGTGTCTGTCTCTCACTCTGCTGCTGTATTCCGTCTTCAGGCCCCTCCGCAACCAGCACGGGCAGAAAGTGATGTGCATGGCGGGAACACTGCTGTTGGCCAAAGCCTCGTTCTGGCTCAGCAACGTCCATGATGACGTCATGTGTCAGGTGGTGGCCATCTTGCTCCACTTTCTGTGGCTGTCTGCCTTCAGCTGGATGTCCACTGTGTCCCTGGACCTGGCCCAGACTTTCATGAACAATGTCCCTAGTAAAGGTATATGTCATTATGTATGTTTCCCAATCTGTGTGACGAAGCCGGTGCAAGCAAAGTACCATGTTTGTATTTATATGTTCGGATAAGAATACCTTCCTTGCAAACCCTAATGTACGCCAGCACAAATCAGTACAATCACAGATGACGTTTGGCGTCGGCAAGCAGCGACACGCCGAAACTTATTACAAATCGCCGAAAACGTTCCCGTTGTCTGGGCAGAATTGCAATAGGCTCTTTCACATTGAAGGAAATGAAACGCTAAGGACTGCCTAAAACTTCAAAGAAAAAGGTTTGTCAACATCTATGTCTAAAGTGATTTACAATTAGAAATCTTGAATATCATCTTATCATTTGTCTTGTGTCTCATGAATCAACAAACAAGAATGGTAGGTCATTGGAACGTTTATTATTGACAAAACAAAACGTTACATTTACAGTACGTCGACCTAAAGGTCTTTGAAGTAGACTGACAGACAGACAGACAGACAGACAGTCAGTCAGACAGACAGACAAACAGACAGTCAGACAGACAGACAGACAAACAGACAGACAGTCAGTCAGACAGACAGACAGACAAATTGACAGACAGACAGACAGACAGACAGTCAGTCAGACAGTCAGTCAGACAGACAGACAGTCAGACAGACAGACAGTCAGACAGACAGACAGTCAGACAGACAGACAGACAGACAGACAGTCAGACAGAAAGTCAGACAGACAGAAAGTCAGACAGACAGACAGACAGACAGACAGACAGTCAGACAGACAGACAGACAGTCAGACAGTCAGACAGTCATACAGACAGACAGTCATACAGACAGACAGTCAGACAGACAGACAGACAGACAGTCATACAGACAGACAGACAGACAGTCAGACAGACAGACAGACAGTCAGTCAGACAGACAGACAGTCAGACAGACAGTCAGACAGTCAGACAGACAGTCAGACAGACAGACAGTCAGACAGACAGACAGACAGACAGACAGTCAGACAGACAGACAGACACTCTTGAAACAGATATGAACTTATATCTCAAGATCGTGTGGCTATACTCGCTTGCAACATGTCTTGTGTCTCATTGTCTCATGTCTTGAGGTCCGACTGACTGCTGTTCCCGTGGCCTACCTCGGCAAGCGCTGAGGAGCTTTTTCCCGCCGACTGTTCTGGTGACCACCTTCGTCATCCTGCACGTGCAGCCGGACATCAAGGGTTACGTACGTTACGGCCGCAGCAGGGACGGTTGCAGGCTTACCACGCAGGTAATGGGGGCTGATGTGTGTGTGTGTGTGTGTGTGTGTGTGTGTGTGTGTGTGTGTGTGTGTGTGTGTGTGTGTGTGTGTGTGTGTGTGTGTGTCTTAGTGTCTGTATGTCTGTCTGCCTGTTTGAGCCTTGCGTTGAAGCCTTGCGGCCTCGGTCGATAAAGCTCCCCCTCGGACCAACAAAAATGCTGGTCTGACAAAAAGACACCAAACATCTTATAACATCTTAAAAACATTAGGCAAAACAAACAAAAAATGAGGCGTCCAGGCAAAACGGCTTTATGAATATGAAAGATTAGACGCCACGAATCTTTAAACACCCCGATAACGCCCGGCAAATAAATCGTGAAAATATGTAATCAGGACATTTAGATCACACTAACAATGCAAATAGCACCATTATCGATGAGTGAGGGGAAATAATCAAAATCATTTGGTCTGCTTTGTAAGTCGTTCTGTCATACGCTGAAAACAGGCGTCTCATTATTGTACTAGTGATTAGCAAGGATTGCAGAAGCAAATGTTTGGCAAACAGCGATGTGCTCCGAATTGGACTAGCTGCATTTAATCACACTGGACAGGCTATATTTACATAAACTGCCGGCGTTGTATTGGTGGTTTGCGCAATACGTTCAGAATATGACTTATCCAAAATTGATGGTAACGTTTAAACTTTGGGTAGTCCCTGAAGTCGTTTACGTCAACATGATCTGTATGATTTTAAACGCGTTTGAACCTACATTAGTACTTGTAAGCAAAGTTCACACAGTGGAAAGTATTTGCAATAAAATCTGCTCCCTTCTATGGCTTTGTCTATATATAGGAGTCAGATAAGGCGACTTAAAGACGCATTTCTTCTCGGTAAACTATTCAGCTCACCATCTCATACTTGGCCCGGCTTTTATGTGGGATAAGGCCTCCACTTGTACACATACCAAAAATCAACAGCTTCAGTGCTTGCTGTGCAGAGTAGGACATTTTAGATGAATTAATTTGTAAAAGCCACCCGTGGTAATCTGTGATATGTATTCTTCAAAGACTTCTCATATTTCTGCTTGGGAATCAGCCAGGATGTTGATTTTTGGTATGTGTCCAAGTGTAGAGATGGTCTCATCCCAAGGACTGTGCCTTTAATTGACTCAATCTGATGTCTGGTCACATTGCTGCAACTGTTGTTGTGGTGTATTCACATTTACGCCATTTTGGTTTGTTCAAAGGTTGGCCTGTTGGCGGGAGTGATCGTTCCTGTGGGACTGAGCCTCGTTTTCAACCTGGTTTGTTTCGTGGTGGCGCTGATCAGCATTGAGAGGAAACGGATGTCGAAGAAAATGGGAAGGTATGGTCCCATTTAGGTCACCTACGCTAACAAGATGGCTTCAAGTTAGCTTTGGCAACGAAGGATTTGGGACGTCATCGAATAGTCATATTACAGAAAGAAATGTACAGCTGGTGAACGTAGTGCATTTTGGCTCGACTTTATAGACGGAGAGGCTTGAAGACAATAATAATAACTAATTCCGGACCCGAACCCAGACCGCAATGGTCGTAATAACGCAAAATGTATTGTTTTCTGATGTTTATAACCGGAAGTTCATAGGGCAGGCAAATCCCGTGAACCCTGCACTACAGTGACGCCCTTTTTGTTGTCATTGATTACATGCCCGATTGAACGACGTGATCACCGAAAGCTCATCCTGCAATTCAGTGATAAGAACGCGTTTAGCGTAGGTTCCTTTGTTTGGTTGTTCGTTCATGGGCTGAAACTCACACGGCTTTTACGTGTATGACCGTTTTTGCCCCGCCATTTAGGCAGCCATACGCCGCTTTTGGAGGAAGCATGCTGGGTATTTTCGTGTTTCTATAACCCACCGAACTCTGACATGGATTACAGGATCTTTTTCGTGCGCACTTGGTCTTGTGCTTGCGTGTACGGGGGTGTTCGGACACCGAGGAGAGTCTGCACACAAAGTTGACTCTGAGAAATAAATCTCTCGCCGAACGTGGGGACGAACGCTGACAGCGGCCAACTGGATACAAATCCAGCGCACTACCGACTGAGCTACATCCCCGCCCGCGTAGGTTCCTAAATGGGTATGGTCCATCCTGGTTCGCTCGTATTCTTAAAATACTCTGACACTGATCGAACTACAATTAAAGGTGTAACAATTCGCAAGATAAAAGACTTCAGGGTGGCTGCTGCCGTGTGCTGCTGTACCTGAAACTGAGCCTGGTCATGGTCATGGGAGGTCCCGGGCCTTTGTCATACCTCGCTAAATCTCTCGCTATTACTCGGCTCATCTTTTTGTGTATTAGTGTGACTCGTTTATTATTATCCCTTCTGGGTATTCAGGTTATAAAAGGTTTCAGGGTGGCTGCTGCTGTGTCCCAGGGCATCCCTTGGCTCCCCATTATCTCTGCTGCTGTCAGTTCATTGCCTCTAATGTCGTGTTTCTGAAATGTTCAGGTATTCAGGTGAGAAAAGGCTTCAGGGTGGCTGCTGCCGTGTGCTGCTGTACCTGAAACTGAGCCTTGTTATGGGAGGACCCTGGCTTTTGTCCTACTTTGCCGAGTCCCTGGCTACCCCCTGGCTCCTTGTCATCTCTGTTGCCCTCAGCTCCCTGCAGGGTGTCCTCGTCTTCTGTGTCTACACGTGCAACAGAAATGTCTACGGGATGTTTCGCCGCGCCGTTCTGGGCTGCAAGAAGCGGAAAGCCAAGAAAGACTGTCTTGAGATGCGGGAGAAAAAGTCTGGCAACTCTGTCTGTTGGCAGCTACGATCTCACCAGCACAAGGTCTGCTGCTGCGAAACCCGTTTCAAATGTGTCGCTTTCTAAACTGAAAGCCTGAGTAGAACCGGTTTCGAATTTGTCGCTTTTCTATAATGAAAGCCTGATCAGAACCGGTTTTGGATTTGTCACTTTCTTAAAAGAAAGCCTAAATAGAACTGGTTTAGAATTTCTCGCTTTCTCGACGGACAGCGTGAGTAGAACCAGTCAGTTTCGGATTTGTCGCTTTCTAGACTGGAAGCGTTAGTAGAGCGTTAGACGGGTTCCTTTCCTGTTTCTTATTCTTCGTCATTGTCGTTGTCATCGTCAAAGGAAGGGCGTACAAATATTAAACTATTAGAACACCACCAGCACCCAAAATAATTGCTGTTTGAACAAGCTCTTAAATACGCAGTAATGTGGATTTTTGAGAGGCAAAGTTTTTTGTGATTTGAGATATCAGAAGGTTTATGTTTTGCAACACATCCCATAGACAAAAGGAAACATTTCAAATGATTTTTCGGTGAGTTTCTCGGACGTTTGATCAAAGCTAGGAACTTACCAAAGTTTGCTCTGTCAACAGGTTCAATAGTCGAAACATGGGGACCGATTTATGCCAACACTGTACGTTGTTTATCTATCTGCATGGTATTGTCCATAAGTGGCTAATATGTTGTTGTAAGTTCATTGTTACGTTATACTGCTTGAATGTATTTGTATTTGATGTTATGTTAAATAGTATGTTTTTATTCACAGTTAATATGTAAAGCGCGGAGAGCATAGATTACTGTGGTTCGTGCTATATAAGCTGCCATTATTATTATTATTATTTAGACCTAATTGTAGTTGTCTTAATTGTCTCTTCTGCCACACGTACACAGGCAATCGGTGGTCCAGATAAACGCCCCATGGTAATTAGAGAAAATGATCGGACTCATATGCTGTGTCGCCACACAAACAGGCTAACAACAGGCTGAACTAATATGTCCACGATTATTGGGCGATTGATCAATGACACAAACGTCTCAACTTTCGCTTTCTCATAAAGCTAATTAGTCAAAACATACTGAAGAAATACATCCAACGCCTTCTTGTTCTTTTCTCCATTGTTTCTTCTGGCACACACAGACAACTCGCGTGTTTTAATTGGTATCCAAAGTTTCAAGAACTTGTCATGAATTAAAACCCTAGGGCAAGAGAGAATGGATTATATTCATATTATTACACCCCCGGTATAGGGGTGTGTATAGGTTTCGCTCGATGTGTTTGTTTGTTTGTTTGTTTGTTTGTTTGTGTTCGCATATAGATCTCAAGAATGAACGGACCGATCGTCACCAAACTTGGTGAACAGATTCTATACATTCCTGAGACGGTCCTTACAAAAATTGGGACCAGTCAAACACACGGTTAGGGAGTTATTGGTGGATTAAAATTATACAAGGACTTATAGAGGGACATCTTCATGGTCAAAGGGAAATAACCATTCTCACTCAGTCACTGCCACCAACTGAGAAGGTTATTTCCCTTTGACGGGGGTGTTTTTCCTACCTCGTAGGAATTTCTTGTTATTATTATTATGGGGAGCTTATATGACTCACCTCCTTTGCCGCCATGCAAACAAGGTAGTAAAAGGCTGAATGTCCTAAAGGAATAAAACCTCGCTCGCTTACTTGTCTCTTGTGTCTCTTCTGGCCAACACAGACAAGCTGAATCTTGAAGGCTTCCAGAGCTTATCATGGCGTGGGAAGGCCTCAAGGCAAGAGGGAGGAATTTGGGCTCACTCCTAGTCAGCGTGGCAGCACACATAGGCTCACAAACACACACACACACACACACACACACACACCACACACACACACTGACGCGAGCGCGCGCACACACACACATACACACACACACACTCACACAGACTGACACGAGCGCACGCACATACACACACACACACACACTGTTAGGAAACGCTACCGTTGCTGAGCTTTGGTTCAGTTTTGTGTGTTGCATGTAGTTGACTTATTTGTACTTTGTGGGAAAGTACCGATATTATATTTTGTAAACACAATATTTATGCTTGGACGAGAATGCAGGTGAACTTTCTAGTCCTGTCAAAACAAGTTGTTTACCATGCTGTTTTAGTCGTGAGTTCGTGGCGTTCGTTCGGATTAAGTGCGTCGGCGCTTTTTGATGTACGTCATAGAGAATGTCGCTAGTTTAGTCCATGCACGGCTCGTATAATGTAGTTGTATCATGTTCGGTCTGGAATATTCTCGAGATTGAGTATTTACTATATATGCCAGCGCGATTTGTATGTAAAAAAGCTTCTATTTGAGTTCTGCTACGTTGTGCAGTTGTATGTATTGAATGCTGAATAAATCCTCGAACTCAATTTGACGAGTTGTTTTCTGCTGCTGCGAAGACGGGCGACGTAGAATAAAAGAACACAACTATACGACGTTTGAGAACTTGTGGCAATCTCAAGTGTCGTGTAACAATTGGGGGCCAAGCCAAGGATCTACGTTTAACGCCAAGGGTTTTCCAGCAACAAGGACCAGTGTCAAGACAGTCACAGGAGGTAGCCATCAATCGGGTGTATCCTGAGGGATCAGTATTGAGACTACGGAACCGTGGATTCGGTGTGACTGGTGAAGAGTTTGGTAATCGCCGCAGCTCGGAACGGTGAGCGACGCCGGAGTGTATCGGGATTACAGAGGTTAGCTGCCGTTTGGACGAGACGGACTTCGTCGCGGAGCTAGTGCATTAATACTACGAAATACGACTGGGGTACGTCGTGTACGTATCGTGAGCAGAGTGCGCCGTCACGTTAGACGAGGAGGGTGGCAGCCTGCGTCTACGAAGGTGAACAGCGACGAGAGAAGCATCGGAGGTGCAGTAGAGACTGTGTTCTTTTAGAAGACTACATTCGTCTACGTTCGGGGCTGTGAAAGAATACAGACGAACGCACCGGAAAAGACCAGAATGGCTGAGTTCTGGGGAAAAGGAATTGAACTGGGACTAAAAGGCAAGCAGTTGACGGAGTTCGTCGAGTCCCAGACACGACTGCTGGCGCAGCGTGAAGAAAGACAAGCGCAGCGTGAGCGAGAAGAAAAAGAAAGACAAGCGCAGCGTGAGCGTGAAGAAAGACAAGCGCAGAGTGAAGAAAGACAAGCGCAGCGTGAGCGTGAAGAAAGACAAGCGCAGCGTGAAGAAAGACAAGCGCAGCGTGAAGAAAGAGAAAGGCAAATTGAGCTGAAACGCTTAGAGCTCCAAATAGAAATGGAGACGAAGCGTTTAGAGCTTCAGACAGAAATGGTGCGTGTTCAAAATGAGCACGAGGCACCACGCCAAAGAGATAACCAGCAGCAAATGTTACACAGGGCACCGAAACTTCCAGCATTCGCTGACGGGAAGGACCAGATCGACTGCTACCTTGCAAGATTCGAGAGGTTCGCTGAGAGTGCTAGATGGCAGCGCGACGACTGGGCGATTCAACTCAGCGCACATTTGACTGGGGCAGCACTTGAGGTCTACACTAGACTCTCAAATGATGACGCCAGAGACTATGATGTACTGAAGGAAGCTCTGTTGCGTTGCTACAACTTCACTGAAAGGGGCTACCGTCAACGCTTCCGCGAATGCCAGCCATTGTCTGGAGAGACACCGAGCCAGTTTGTGGAGCGCCTGTCGTCATACCTGCAGAAGTGGGTGGAGTTATCAGGTGAAGAGCAGTCATACGAGAGTCTGCGGGACTTGATCGTGAAGGAGCAATTCCTTAATGCCTGCCCGAAGGACCTGGCGACCCGCTTGGAAGAGCAAAAACTGCGGGGTTTGAAGGACATTACTGATGCTGCTGAGCGTTATCTCATTGCTCATGGAAGGACCCTGGGGACGTCAAAGTCATCAAAACCTTTCCAGAAGAGCGGGAACCAGGGAAACCAACCTGCCAAGGGACAAACTGAGTCCGCACCATCATCCAATGAAGGGCAGAACATAACGTGTTTCCATTGCAATGCCAAGGGTCACCGAGTCGCCAACTGTCCCCAAAAGAAAAATAACGGACATGTCAATGACAAAGCGCAAGAACATCGACGGAGATATTACGACAACAAGAGGCAAACGAGTGGCTCGAACCAACAAGTATGTGCGAGCAGCGTCATACTCCCAAGGGCTGCCGAGCAAGTGGATACACCATCGGACGTGGAAGAATGTCTATCTGATGGCCAGTTTCTACTCGCTAATGGCAAGTCAATCTCTGTCGTCGCCAGCGCAGCTGTGTCAGTGTCGAACATGCCCGTGTCGAAGGGATTTGTTGAGAAGCAGGAAGTGACTGTTCTCAGAGATTCGGGCTGCAATGGAGTCATTGTCAAAGAGGATCTGGTGCCAACAGAGAAGTTCACTGGTGACTTCAAGTGGACGCTCATGGCTGACAGCAAATGCGTGAGGGCACCAGTGGCAAAGATCCAGATAGATACTCCATACTTCACCGGAGAAGTTGAGGCCGTCTGCCTGAAGAAGCCCTTGTACGATCTATTAATTGGGAACATTGGGGGTGCGAGACGTCCTGATGACCCTGATGTCGAATGGAGAATGGGCGCAGCTCAGCCTGCTGTTGAGGAGGAAGACCCACTGCCATTCGCGAATGAAGATATCAGCGAACTGTTACGAGATGACAGAGCAACTGTGCATCGCCGCGACCAGCCGCAGGTTGTAAGCGCTGTGACGACCAGAGCCCAGGCGAAGAAGGACAAAACAACTACGCCACTCAGGGTCACCAACAGTTCTGCAACTGCTGTCGTGGACAGGGATCAGCTGATTCAGCTACAGGAAGCTGATTCGACCTTAACAAAGTACAGGAGTCGTCCTGTCAAGGAGATGACTAAGGGCGAAGGCACTGTGCACTTTGAAGTAAAGGCCAAGATCCTGTACAGAGTGTTCCAGCACCCGAGAGTCAACGGTGGGAAGCCATTACGTCAAGTTCTGGTGCCTCAACCACTTAGGCGCCAGGTGATGGAGGTGGCCCACGACTCTATTATGGGAGGTCACCTGGGTGTCAAGAAGACATCGGACAGAATCCAGGCTGCGTTTTACTGGCCAGGACTGCATGCAGATGTGACTCGATTCTGCCGATCGTGCGATATTTGCCAGAAAACCATACCTCGAGGAAGGGTCCCGAAAGTGCCGTTGCAGAAGATGCCTTTGATCGACCGACGTTTCAAGAGGGTGGCCATTGACCTCATCGGCGAGATAAAACCGCCAAGTGAAGCGGGTCATCGTTGGGTTCTGACCCTGGTAGACTATGCAACCAGGTACCCAGAAGCCGTGCCTCTGAAGAAAATTGACACCGAGACTGTTGCCGAGGCACTTGTGGACATTTTCAGCAGAATTGGGGTTCCTGAAGAGATCCTCACAGACCTGGGGACACAGTTTGTCTCTGAATGCATGGAAGAGGTCAACAGGCTGCTGAGCATTCGTCACTTGACTACGACACCCTATCACCCGATGTGCAATGGGCTGGTCGAAAAATTCAATGCGACGCTGAAGTCCACGCTGAAGAAACTATGCAGTGAGCAGCCAAGGCAGTGGCATCGCTACATCAATGCCTTGCTGTTTGCATACAGGGAGGTGCCACAAGAGTCCACTGGATTCTCCCCGTTCGAGCTGATGTACGGGCGGACCGTGAGAGGCCCGATGCAGATATTAAAGGAATTGTGGACGAAAGATGTGGACACACCTGAAGTGAAGAACAGTTACCAGTACGTGTTCGAGTTGCGAGAGAAACTGGAGGAGACTCTCGAGATTGCGAGAGAAAACTTGAGAAAGTCTCAGGATAGTGGAAAGCACTACTACGACCGCAAAGCCGTAAACAGGAAGTTTACACCAGGTAACAAAGTGCTGATACTGCTTCCCACTGATCACAACAAACTACTGATGCAGTGGAAAGGCCCATACGAGGTTGAGGCCGTGGTAGGGATCAACGACTACAAGGTGAATGTCGGCAAGAAGTCCAAGATCTACCACGCTAACCTCCTGAAACTGTATGTGGAGAGACCTCTGGAAGCAGTACAGGTCGCAGCAAGTGTGGAAGAACTAGACGAGTTCGACGGTGAGGAACTACTGGAGTTGGGAGACCTCCACAAGAAAGAGGGAGTAGATGACGTCAAGCTAGGACCTGACCTGACAGAAGATCAGCAGAAGGAGCTGCATGATTTTATGGGCGACTTCACCCATAGGTTCTGTGATGTTCCAGGCTCTACGTCCTTGGTCGAACATGAAGTCCACCTCACATCTGACGTTCCTGTTCGGTCAAAACCATACCCTATCCCGTTTCAGGCTCGGGAATCCTTGAAGAAGGACATCGACAACATGTTGAAGATGGGGGTCATCCGTGAATCATCATCCCCTTACTCATCTCCCGTTGTTGTGGTCAAGAAGAAAGACGGCACAAACAGGGTATGCATTGACTTCAGGAAAGTCAATAAGATCACCGTGTTTGACCCTGAACCAATGCCGACGGCAACTGATCTATTCCGACAGTTAACCGGCAGTAAGATCTTCTCAAAGATCGATCTCAGCAAGGGATATTGGCAGATTCTTGTGCGCGAAGAGGACATACCAAAGACCGCCTTTGCAACTCCAGACGGAACATATGAGTGCCTGCGGATGCCTTTTGGCATGGTGAACAGTGGTGCTACCCTGAAGAGGGGAATGCAAAAAATGCTCAAAGGAATGAAGAATGTTGTGTACTACTGGGATGATCTGCTAGTCCACACGGAGACCTTTGCGGAGCATCTGGAGACTTTGAGGGAACTGTTTTCACGCCTGACAAAAGCCAATCTGACCGTGAGACCCAGCAAGTGCATTTTGGGGACCGACAACGTTGACTTCATAGGTTATTCACTGAAGGAAGGTCAAAAGGGGCTTTTGTTGGAAAACGTCACCAAGATCCTCAATGCGCCACGTCCTAAAACCAAGAAGCAGGTGCGATCCTTCCTTGGATTGGCTGGGTACTACAGAGAGTTCATTCCAAACTTCGCCGCCATAACGGCGCCTTTGTCGGACATGACCCGAAAAGGATGCCCCAACCGAATACTTTGGGGACCAGCTCAGGAGAAGGCATACCAGACCGTGCGCGACCTGATGTCACGAGACCCGGTGCTACGCCTTCCTGATACTGCCAAAGAGTTCATCTTGCGTACAGACGCATCGGACGAAGGGATTGGCGCCATGCTGATGCAAGAGCATGGAGGTAAACCGTTTCCGGTCAGCTATGCCAGCAAGAAGCTGTCAGGAGCCGAGAAGAACTACTCGACCATGGAGAAAGAGTGTTTAGCCATCGTGTGGGGAATCAAGAAATTTGAACTCTACCTCCAAGGGGTGAAATTCGTGCTTCAGACTGATCACAAACCCCTCACCTACCTGAACTCTGCGAAGTTTGTGAATAATCGTATCATGAGGTGGGTGATGTACTTGCAGAACTTTGATATGCGAGTGGAATCGATCAAGGGTTCAGACAATGTTGGAGCAGATTTTCTCAGCCGAGTATGTGATTAAAACTGTGTTCATTCTCCAACAGACTAATGTACATACCTGGATTTCAATCTGTTATGTATACATAATATGTGTACAGGTAGCGTTTCAATGATTGAAAGAAATTAGGTAAATTTCTTCTGGTGTTGGGGGTAATGTTAGGAAACGCTACCGTTGCTGAGCTTTGGTTCAGTTTTGTGTGTTGCATGTAGTTGACTTATTTGTACTTTGTGGGAAAGTACCGATATTATATTTTGTAAACACAATATTTATGCTTGGACGAGAATGCAGGTGAACTTTCTAGTCCTGTCAAAACAAGTTGTTTACCATGCTGTTTTAGTCGTGAGTTCGTGGCGTTCGTTCGGATTAAGTGCGTCGGCGCTTTTTGATGTACGTCATAGAGAATGTCGCTAGTTTAGTCCATGCACGGCTCGTATAATGTAGTTGTATCATGTTCGGTCTGGAATATTCTCGAGATTGAGTATTTACTATATATGCCAGCGCGATTTGTATGTAAAAAAGCTTCTATTTGAGTTCTGCTACGTTGTGCAGTTGTATGTATTGAATGCTGAATAAATCCTCGAACTCAATTTGACGAGTTGTTTTCTGCTGCTGCGAAGACGGGCGACGTAGAATAAAAGAACACAACTATACGACGTTTGAGAACTTGTGGCAATCTCAAGTGTCGTGTAACACACACACACACACACACACACACACACACACACATACACACACACACATAGGCTGACAATGGGCTGAAATAGTCAAATATGCTGGAAGAATAAAGCCATTACATACTGACTTGTCTCTTTTGTCTCTTTTAATACAGACATGTTACCTGAATTTTGAAGGTTTCCAAACCCAACCAAGTTGCCTCAGGGAAAAACATTCTAGGCATATAATAGGCTCCCCCACGGTCAATGTGGCCGCACACTCAGGCTGACAACAGGCTGAATAGTCGGAATATGCAAAAACGAATAAAGCCATCGCCTACTTCAAGATATCCAGAAGGTCCTGAATCGTGGCCAAGGATTTCTAGAACTTGTCATAATGTAAAACACCTACAGGGTAAGAAATAAGCAATATGATTATACAGGCTTGAACAGTCAAAACATACTGAACAAATAAAGCCCTCGCTCACTCGGGTGGCTCGCCTCCTTCTTATACACACTTCAAATGTCACGAAAACATGTTCCTTAAAAACCAGACCATCTTCAAAGTCAGAGGCGTCATACAAACTCTTTCAAAAGCGGAACAGGAACAAGCGGATTTTATTTGCGTCACTAGAAGGGAGTGCAGTCAGAATATCTAGGTAAAATGTGAACAACACTGCGAGCAGTTTACATTGCTGTTGAAGAATACCGGGGAGTTGATTACAATATTTGTTTATACCATTGACAAATATTGTGTATTGTTCAGTTTTTGAAACGAAATCTTTGTCGCCCGCAGTTTGTCAACTTCTGGAAATGCACTGCAATTAAAAATGACGTGTGTTGCAAGGAAACGTGCGTGAGTCCACACGCTTGCGCATATAATCTGTGTCTGTGTCAGTCTGTCTTTTTCTCTCTCTCTCTCTCTCTCTCTCTCTCTCTCTCTCTCTCTCTCTCTCTCTCTCTCTCTCTCTCTCTCTCTCTCTCTCTCTCTCTCTCTCTCTCTCTCTCTAGCTCTCATTTTCTTTTACAAACACACACACACACGCACACGCACACACACACTGACGTGAGCGCGCGCACACACACACACACACATATTCACTCACACACTCACACACACACACACACACACACAGACTGACACGAGCGCACGCACATACACACACACACACGCACACACATACACACACACACATACACACGCGCGCACACACACACACACACACATACATACACACTCATGCATGTAAGCTCGCAAGTGAACTTTGATTGCTTTATGATTATTTCGTAAATGTCGTTTTATGTGTTTACTCATTTCGCATCGAACCCCGAAATGCTGGGAACAAATGGAGATGCACGCATGCTTATTCATTTTGTGTTTTCAAAGGTCCTTCTATTTGGTTAGCAGGATTTGACTCGTTACCACACACGCACATGCGCACACACACACACACACACACACACACACACACACACACACACACACACACACACACACACACACACACACACACACACACGTAGGCTTACGCACACACGAGCACACACGCCAGCACGCGTGACTGTATGCAAACACGAGCTCGAGAGAACCTTTTTTTGGTATTTGCTGTATAATTGTCTCGTTAATATCGTTTTATTTGTTTTCTCTTTTCGTATCGAACCCTGAAAACCTGGGAACAAATGTGATGTACTCTTTCTTCTTTAGTTTGCTAGTACACACACACACACACACACACACACACACACACACACACACACACACACACACACACACGTACACACCAACACTAACGACACGCGCGCGCAAACACACACACACACACACACACACACACACACACACACACACATGACAAAACAAAACAAAACAATACAAAACAAAACAAAGAAAAACAAAACAAGTCGCGTAAGGCGAAATT
Organism: Littorina saxatilis; assembly: GCF_037325665.1. Taxonomy (NCBI): domain Eukaryota; kingdom Metazoa; phylum Mollusca; class Gastropoda; order Littorinimorpha; family Littorinidae; genus Littorina; species Littorina saxatilis. Next base: position 25,535,485 of record NC_090249.1, read on the forward strand.
ACTACATTTAGTCAAGCTGTGGAACTCAGAATGAAACTGAAAGCACTGCATTTTTTCACAATGACCGTAGTCCGCCGCTCGTGCAAAAGGCAGTGAAATTGACGAGCCTGTTTAGCGCGGTAATGGTTGTGCTGTTCTGCATAGCACGCTTTTCTGTACCTCTCTTCGTTTTAACTCTCTGAGTGTGTTTTTAATCCAAACATATCATATCTATATGTTTTTGGAGTCAGGAACCGACAAGGAATAATATGAAATTGTTTATAAATCGATTTCCAAAATTTAATTTTAATCATAATTTTTATATTCTTAATTTTTAGAGCTTGTTTTTAATCCGAATATAACATATTTATATGTTTTTGGAATCAGAAAATGATGAAAAATAAGATGAACGTAATTTTGGATCGTTTTATAAAAACATTACTTTAATTACAATTTTCAGATTTTTAATGACCAAAGTCATTAATTAATTTTTAAGCCTCCAAGCTGAAATGCAATACCAAAGTCCGGCCTTTGTCGAAGATTGCTTGGCCAAAATTTCAATCAAATTTATTGAAAAATGAGGGTGTGACAGTGCCGCCTCAACTTTTACAAAAAGACGGATATGGCGTCATCAAAGACATTTATCAAAAGAATGAAAAAAAAAGTCTGGGGATATCATTCCCAGGAACTCTCATGTAAAATTTCATAAAGATCGGTCCAGTAGTTTACTCTGAATCGCTCTACACACACACATGCACAGACAGACACACACACACACACACACACACACACACACACACACACACACACGCACACACACACACACACATACACCACGACCCTCGTCTCGATTCCCTCCTCTATGTGAAAACATTCAGTCAAAACTTGACTAAATGTAAAAAGACATTCATGTTACGAATGTTCAGAGAAACCTGAAAAGAAAACACTAAGAAGCACGCACGGATACGGATGCCCTGTTCAAATAATCTCCAAAAATTGTGATGAAAACCAGAATAACACCATGCAGGATTTTTGAATTTGGGAGAAAAAAAGTACTAAAACAACACTGCCAAGAAACTGGAGTTATAAAGTGGACCACACACAGAACGAACATGTTTGTTGGCAGGATAAAAATGTCATTTTACAAATCGAAATATTTCATAAAACTACAAATGACTTTGGACATTGAAATAAGGCATCAATGGACTTTTTTGAGAAATGGAAATACACTTTTAGATCTACGACAAGTTACAGTTACTGTGGTTTAAGGTTTGTTCGTTCGTTTGTTTGTTTGTTTGTTTGTTTGTGTGTTTGTTTGGAGTTTTCTTTAATTTGTTTGGTTTTTTGCTTCATTGTTTCTTTTTTTCTTTTTTTTGCTTTTCTCTTTTCTTCATTGGTTTGGTTTGGGAATATGTATCTGCTTACATGAATCTGTGCGTCTGTGTTTGTCTCTTTGTGTGTGTGAATTTATGTCGGTGCCAATAATCTTGGCGTTTTTTTCTGTCTTTGACTGTACGTGTGTCTCTCTGCCTAATTCCCCTTTTCCGACCCAGACTATCTACTGGTCTTTTAAACTCGGGGCGGTTTCGATCTCGGTCGTGAACGCGGCACTGGCTTTTGTACAGACGCACGGCTTATTTCCCGTGATTGATCGTGCCTCCTCAGCCTTGTGGATGAGGAACCCTTGCTGCCTCACCTATACCTTAATGCAGATGCTTGACTCACTGTGAAGACGGTTCCTGGAGGTTTTAACTTCATCAAGCCTAGAACGTGCGGTGGTTAGCCTACACGGATTTCTTGGTGTGTGGTACTTCCGATACATGTGAATATTTGCTTTTAACTGTGTGTTCTTTTTTCTTTCTTTTTTTCTTTTCTGTTTTTGTGTTATCTTTTTGTGTAAAAACTGACAAATGAAGATAGCGGTAGCAAACTGCGTTTCAGGACAAAACTTTGAAGATACAGTATTACTCTACGGCAAAAAAAAAGTGTGTGTGTGTGGGGGGGGGGGGGGTAGACAACAACATTGAAAATGACTCCCCCCCCCCCCCAAAAAAAAAAAAAATAGGGAAGAATCAGGCAGGACTTTGCATATACCGGATTACAAATATTTTATATTTTATAGGTTTTTGTTGTTGCAATATACGTGTGTATTGTTGACTAATGTAGCTGAACTATTTCTGCAATATCTTTACTATCTTTTCCTTTTTTACATTTATTCAAGTTATGACTAAATGTTTTAACATAGAGACGGGGAATCGAGACGAGGGTTGTGGTGTATGTGTGTGTGTGTGTGTGTGTGTGTGTGTGTGTGTGTGTGTGTGTGTGTGTGTATAGATCGGTTCCGAGAAAACTACAGAACAGATCTTCATGAAACTTCACATGAGAGTTTCTGGGTATGATATCCCCAGACCATTTTTTTCTTTTCTCGGATAAAATTCTTCGATGACGTCATATCCAGCATTCATTGGAACTTGAGGCGGCACTGTCACGCCCTCATTTTTCAACCAAATTGGTTGACATTTTGGTCAAGTAATCTTCGACGAAGCCCGGACTTTGGTATTGCATTTCAGCTTGAAGGCTTAAAAATTCGTTAATGAGTTTGCTCATTAAAGTTGTCATTAAAATCAAAGTTTTGCAAAGAGATTCAAAATTGATTGCATCATAATTATTCTTCATCAAATTCTGAATCAGAAAATATATACATAGGTCACAATTAACGAAAATAGGTTAATTAGTACCACGATTAGAATTTAAGAAATCGATCCGAAAACGATTTCATCTTATCGTTTATCATTTCCTGATTCCAAAAACATATGTATGTGATATGTTGTATTTAAAACAAGCTCAGAAAATTAAAAAGAATACAGAAAAGCGCGTTTTCCTCCTTAGCGCAATACGCCACCGCGCTATCCTTGCTTGTCTATTTCACTGCGTTTTGCACGTGGGAGGTGAGCGATTTCCTTCTCGCGGCGATTGATGAAGCTGTATTGTCTTAGTGGAAAAATGCAGTGCGTTCAGTTTCATTCCGTGATTTCGACAGCTTGACTAAATGTATTAATTTCGCCTTACGCGACTTGTTTTTCAGGTAATTTTTATCAATTTGTTTTAGAGAGCAAGGTTCGAACATTACTAAAAACAAAATTGTAATGAAAAATGCAAATAAGATCTTGAACTATATACAAATTAACGATGAAAGGTAGAGAGAAACGATTAAGCAATTTCCGTAAATAATTTTATTTTATGATTTGCTACGCTTCCTAAAAAAAAAGTTCAGGATTTAGTCTACCTGAATAGACAAACTAGTTCCCACCAAAAACAACAACCAAGGTAGCAAAAACAATCTTCGCAAACTTCTAATTTGTATCTAGATAAATTAAAATGTTTGCGACTGCTCTTGGCTAGATCAGCTTTTAAACTTATCCTGGACAAGAGTTTTTTTTATCCGGGACAAGAGTTTATTTTAAACTTTTTCTAAAGAAATTAGGGTTTTTAACAAGATTTTAATTACCGACTCTTGAAGAATTTAACATTCTAATGAACCTTCTTCCTTTTACTGCGATACCCCTTAAATGTGGATCATTCTTTAAGAGTTGGTGTTCGAACGTGAAAAATATCGGCATTTTGACCGAAATGTGGGCAACGTTTCAGTGATTTGCGATAAGTTTGGATGTTTTGCCGACAGCCCACGCCAAATGGAATCCCCGCATTGCAATCTGCAAGTTGATGTCGTGATTGTCGTATTTTGGGACACGTTTGACAAAAATTGTGAACAAAAGTGCAACAGTAAAAGCAATTATGGAAGTGCTGTATAATCTATTGACGAGAGTCGATCGAGGAATACTTGACAAATATTAGGATAGAATGGTTATCTGGAGCGTTCAAATGTCGCGCTTCATCCGCTTTTGCTAAATCACACTGAGCAATGTTTTTTTAAATTTTTTATATTGCAGCCCGGCCCAAGGTAGAAGTATGTGCAGGATGGAGTTCTTGTTGCATGAACAATGACTAGACAACGGCCTGTGTAGTTGCTTCCTCGGGACTCAAGAATCAAGACTAAAGTCGACTCAAGACGCAAGACTCAAAACTCAAAATTTCAAGACTCAAAACTCAAAAATTCAAGACTCAAAACTCAAGACTCAAAACTCAAGACTCTTAACTCAACACTCAAAACCCAAGACTACAAAATCAAGTGTGTCGACATGCAGATGTCATTGTGATTAATAAGAAGCATGAAGCTAATAGGCCGCGAACATTGATTCGTCAATCACGGACACGAACTTCATTCTGAGTGGGAACCACCGTTCTGGCAACAAGAAGAGACAGGCCGTTTAGCTACCGTTGTCCATACGAAAACAGGTCATCAGCGCAGTGTGACGGGACGTTCTAGCACCAATCACGGACTAACGGCAGGACGTTCTGAGTCAGAGCTCCGTTTAGCTACCGTTGTGCAGACAAAAACAGGCCATCAGTGCAGTGTGACGGGACGTTCTGGTGTCAATCCGTGACTAACGGCAGGACGTTCTGAGTCGGAGCTGCGTGTAGATACCGTTGTGGAGACGAAAGCAGGTCAGAATCTGTGCAGTCTGACGCAAGCACTGCTGAGCTACGTTCTGACGTGAATCAGGAAGAAGTCATTCTGAGTTGGAGCTCCGTGTAACTGCCGTTGTGGAGACGAAAGCAGGTCACCATCCTCGCAGCGTGACGAAAGCGTTGCTGAGCTAAGTGTCGAGCATCATGAAGAGCAAGGCCAAGGACAAGGCCAAGGCCAAGGACAAGGCCAAGGTGACCTTCAACGCCGTCAGCAAGATGGTAAAGGTCAAGAACGCCGTCCAGATGTGTACGCTCAAACAGAGCCCTTTCTACCTCTGTAAGGTGGGTGGAGATCATTTCAGACAATCTGGGAACCACTGGCATTTTGTTGTTCCTCCTTTAAAAAAGGAAAAAGAGAGAGATTTGCTGTGTTTAGTCAGTGTAATGCGTAACGCGAACGCTTGAAGTGTGAGTGTGTGTGTGTGTGTGTGTGTGTGTGTGTGTGTGTGTGTGTGTGTGTGTGTGTGTGTGTGTGTGTGTGTTTGTGCAGCGATGCCCAGAGAGAGAGAGAGAGAAAGAGAGAGTGTGTGTGTGTGTGTGTGTGTGTGTGTGTGTGTGTGTGTGTGTGTGTGTGTGTGTGTGTGTGTGTGTGTGTGTGTGTGTGAGTGTGCCAAACGAATTAACCGTAAAAAGTCGTGCACACTTTAAAAGGGGAGCAATATGACAGCAAGGTGCCTTAACTTAATACGCTTGTATTGGTCATAAATCATAGAAATTGACTTAGCCATAGTGGCCATATGGCATGGTCACACCGTTGGTCAACACTGTTCCTGCGTTCTGGTGTCACAGTCTGTGACTCATGTGTCTCTTTACTATTCCATTATTAACTATTGTTGGCAGGAACGAATAGCTTGTTTGAAGAAAATGTTGTATGCATAAGTTTTGAATTACTCTCTTTTCTTAAAAACGTTATGTGTATGTGCAGAGTGTCTATCTGTCTGTCTGTCTGTCTGTCTGTCGGTCGGTCTGTCGGTCCGTTGGTCGGTCTGTCTGAGTCTGTGTCTGTATGAATTTGTGTGAGTCTGTGTGTGTCTGTGATGATGTCTGTCTGTCTGTCTGTCTGTCTGTCTGTCTGTCTGTGCGTGTGTCTTTGTTGATGTCTTTGTTGATGTCTGTGACACAGTACATAGTCAGCCTATTTTCGCCACTAAGCTCCTCTTCTTTTGCCCGCAAACCAAATACCAAATTTCAACACTTTTGCAACTTGTTCCTGATTTCACCCTATTTTTAGTTCTTTGACCGACCCTTCTGTTTCTTCCCGACCCAAACACCGGGTTTTTTTAAATTTCTTTTTTACCCTTCAAAAAAAACTAAAATTAGAATAAAAGACTAAAACTCGATTTTGCTGACTTACCAAGAAAAGCTAATCTTCTACGACATCCAGGGGACACAACTCGCACGAGTTCTGGGCAATAAAAAGCCTGGGTAAAAACAGAAAATTTAAATCGTCAGGCATGTTTTTAACCAAAAAAAATTGTTTTTTAAAAAGTAACCGACCTACCTACCCTTTTTACATTTAGTCAAGTTTTGACTAAATGTTTTAACATAGAGGGGGAATCGAAACGAGGGTCGTGGTGTATGTGTGTATGTGTGTGTGTGTGCGTGCATATAGAGCGATTCAGACCAAACTACTGGACCGATCTTTATGAAATTTGACATGAGAGTTCCTGGGTATGATATCCTCAGATGGTTTTTTTCATTTTTTTGATAAATGTCTTTGATGACGTCATATCCGGCTTTTCGTGAAAGTTGAGGCGGCACTGTCACGCTCTCATTTTTCAACCAAATTGGTGGAAATTTTGGTCAAGTAATCTCCGACGAAGGCCGGACTTCGGTATTGCATTTCAGCTTGGTGGCTTAAAAATTAATTAATGACTTTGGTCATTAAAAATCTGAAAATTGTAAAAAAAAACATTGTTTATAAAACGATCCAAATTTACGTTCATCTTATTCTCCATCATTTTCTCATTCCAAAAACATATAAATATGTTATATTTAGATTAAAAACAAGCTCTGAAAATTAAAAATATAAAAATTATGATCAAAATAAAATTGTCGAAATCAATTTAAAAACACTTTCATCTTATTCCTTGTCGGTTCCTGATTCCAAAAACATAGATGTGATATGTTTGGATTGAAAACACGCTCAGAAAGTTAAAACGAAGAGAGATACAGAAAAGCGTGCTATCCTTCTCAGCGCAACTACTACCCCGCTCTTCTTGTCAATTTCACTGCCTTTGCCATGAGCGGTGGACTGACGATGCTACGAGTATACGGTCTTGCTGCGTTGCATTGCGTTCAGTTTCATTCTGTGAGTTCGACAGCTACTTGACTCAATGTTATATTTTCGCCTTACGCGACTTGTTTTACATTTAGTCAAGTTTGACTAATTGACTGTTGCTACCCTCTGTATTTGTTATTACGAGGCTGTTCGCGGATATAATGTTTGGATATTTTTCTATAATTATCCCTTTGTTGTTCGCAGCAGAGTACACAACGTCTTTTGACGCTATCAACAAGATAAACAGTGTCCTATGGCTATAAACTTATCAGCCTTGTAACATGTTAGCTCCCTGGATCGCATTCAACACCTGGAAGTATGTGTGTATGTGCGTGTGGGAGTGAGTGTGCTCAAGTGTATGTGCTTGCAAACATATGACGTTTTACCTTTACTGCTTACTTTAGAGAGAGAGAGAGAGAGAGAGAGAGAGAGAGAGAGAGAGAGAGAGAGAGCAAATTTGCACGTGTTTTATCTATTTTTAGAATGACGTCATTTGTATTCTTACGTAATTTCCTTTCTGTTTTTACGTCATCGTTTGTTTTGATTCCATTACATGATTACTGAAGAAGGAGTTTTCACTCCGAAATATTTATTTCATTTTGGTGTTTGGGTGTTATTTTTTATTCTTATTTAGTCAAGTTTTGACAAAATGTTTTAACATAGAGGGGGAATCGAGACGAGGGTCGTGGTGTATGTGTGTCTGTGTGTGTGTGTAGAGCGATTCAGAGATAACTACTGGACCGATCTTTATGAAATTTGACATGAGAGTTCCTGGGTATGAAATCCCCATACGTTTTTTTCATTTTTTCGATAAATGTCTATGATGACGTCACATCCGGCTTTTTGTGAAAGTTGAGGCGGCACTGTCACGCTCTCATTTTTCAACCAAATTGATTGAAATTTTGGTCAAGTAATTTTCGACGAAGCCCGGACTTCGGTATTGCATTTCAGCTTGGTAGCTTAAAAATTAATTAATGACTTTGGTCATTAAAAATCTGAAAATTGTAAAAAAAAAATTATAAAACGATCCAAAATTACGTTCATCTTATTCTCCATCATTTTCTGATTCCAAAAACATATACATATGTTATATTTGGATTAAAAACAAGCTCTGAAAATTAAAAATATAAAAATTATTATCAATTTTGTTTCGAAATCAATTTAAAAACACTTTTATCTTATTCCTTGTCGGTTACTGATTCCAAAAACATATAGGTATGATATGTTTGGATTAAAAACACGCTCGGAAAGTTAAAACGAAGAGAGGTACAGAAAAGCGTGCTATCCTTCTCAGCGCAACTACTACCCCGCTCTTCTTGTCAATTTCACTGCCTTCGCCATGAGCGGTGGACTGACGATGCTACGAGTATACGGTCTTGCTGAAAACTTGCATTGCGTTCAGTTTCATTCTGTGAGTTCGACAGCTACTTGACTAAATGTTGTATTTTCGCCTTACGCGACTTGTTTTGTTTATGTCATAGTCATCAAAACCAAACTTCTTTTTTCCTTAATTTCGTAAATAACACCTATGACAATCTCAGCAATTGATTCAGTACAGAAAAAAATCAGTTCTCAGCACAGGAAACAGCCATGATGTTGATATGTAATATTTTTTCCCTTGTGGATGAATGCTCTTATATTAAGTAGAAGCCGTGTCATATTTGAGGTAGTCCACACGTTTGATTGTGCGAGAAGGATGGTTCAAGGCTTGCTGAACAAAGGGACAGTAGAAAAACATGACAATTCACTTTGGTTTCGATAATATTTCATTACAAAACAGTCGTGGTCCTTTTCACATCGGAAATTGAACGCACACAACACTCTCTTTGCCTGGGGAGGGGGGGGGGAGATTAAAGGCGCACTCCTTCCCGTATAGACCACCGGATCCACCATCTCAGATCTTGCGAGGGCTCTTTAATAATAATAATAATAATAATAATAATAATAATAATTGTCAGTAAGTACTGGTGTCACATGACTGATGTGAACCAGTTGATTGGCTAATGGCGATGCGCTAAATCTGTTAGCGCACTCTTGGAGTGCGCTAACTTTTTCACAGAGCGTATTCTTACACCCTTTGCCAAAGCGAGACTGTACTCTCATCCTCAGAATTAATTAATGACATGTAGCTTATATTCTCCACAATACCAATGATTATGACCATAAATTTCCTGCTTTTTAATTAAAAGCAGAAGTGGGTTTTTTTCTGACAGATTGCATGCGCCTGTGCCGCCTACAGTTGCCACTAATCTAAAAATAGAACCTGCTGTGTCTAATTTTTCAGTTTCGACTTGCGAAGATTCCTCTCATAATTATGCCATGTTAGTGGCATGTAGCTTATTATCCACATTACCAAATGATGAGTTAGTATACAAATCCCAGCAGCTAACAGAAAACACAAGTGTTATTTCGATAACGTAGACTAGCAGCTAGATCAGCACCGGCCGGCGTAGCAGACTACACTGATATACGACTGCATCTGTTCAGTAAATGAATGGTTTCCGAATTATTATTTCAAGGCAAGAATCGGAATCGAAAACGTGTAGGGTTTAGAACGTTCTTACCATATATAAGACCAGCCTGCCTCGTGCTTGCAGACTCAGTGCAACGAGACGAGCAATTTTTGTTTTTGAAATGAGACTCAGTGCAGTGCGTAGCACTAGCAGACGACATAAATCCCGTTCAGCAAATTAACATGTTGGGCAAATGTGAACAATAAAACGATGGGTATATAATACGTGTAGGGTTCAGAGCATTCTTACCGTTCATATTTAGTACCGGACTCCCCGGTGAGTGAAAATACCACACGAGAATCATTTATTTTGAAAATGTGCTTTCCGTCGACCTTGGCAAGGGGCAAAACTCTGCACAGTCAAGTCTGTCGAAGCTCGATGAAGGTTTCGAATCGCAAATAATTAAGAGCATAGTCCTTTCTCCGAGTTAAAATGAGGTCTCTATGAAAGATCATCACTTTTTAGCTTAACGCTACACTGGAATTTACCAACAGAAATTAAAACAAGAGTTTGCGTGTGACGAACGCACGACACACTTCAGACAGCCCACATAAAAGTAGATCCTACTGTATACGACCTGACCACACAGTTACGCCTATCCAAATGCGCGTAGCAAAGTGTGCGTTTTGAATCTTCTTTTTTCTCTGGCGGTACTGACAATATCGTTATTGAAACAATCCCAGTGCACTAAGGGATTTATAGAGCAAATCTCGAAAATAATTATTGAACTCAGCGCTATGCGCTTCGTTCAATAATGAATTTTCTCGATTTGCTCTATAAATCCCTTAGTGCACTGGGATGTCTCAATAACTTAAATAATAATAATAATAATAATAATAATAATAATTGTCAGTAAGTACTGGTGTCACATGACTGATGTGAACCAGTTGATTGGCTAATGGCGATGCGCTAAAACTGTTAGCGCACTCTTGGAGTGCGCTAACTTTTCCACAGAGCGTATTCTTACGCCCTTTACCTAAGCAAGACTGTGCTCTCATCCTCAGAATTAATTACTGACATGTAGCTTATATTTTCCACAATACCAAATGACCATAAATTCCCTGCTTCTCAATTAAAGCAGAAGTGGGTTTTTTTCTGACAGATTCCATGTGCCTGTGCCACAGTGCGGCTGCCACTGATCTAAAAATACAAGCCGCTGTGCATCTAATTCTCGCCGACTTGCATAGATTCTTCTCATCGTGTTAGTGGCATGTAGCTTATCATCCACATTACCAAATGATGAGTTAATATAAAATTCCCACCCGCTAGCAGAAAACACAAGTGTTATTCCGATAACGTACCAGCTAGACCAGTTTGGAAGACTGACTCGATCGACTCTGTCATACGTAGCCGCACTGACTACACTGAAATACGACTGCATCAGTTCAGTAAATGAATGGTTTCCGAATTATTATTTCAAGGCAAGAACAATCGTAATCGAAAACGTGTAGGGTTCAGAACGTTCTTACCATTATAAAACTTATTACCAGCGTGCCTCGTGCGTGCAGACTCAGTCAGTGCAGACTGCATGCAGTGGTTTGATTGCCCTAGCAGACGACATAAACCCCGCTCAGCAAATTAACATGTTGGGCAAATGTGAACGAAAAAACGATGGGGATATAATACGTGTAGGGTTCAGAGCATTCTTACCGTTCATATTTAGTATCAGACTCCCCGATGAGTGAAGATACAACACGAGAAATATGCCACATTTGTTTTGAAAATGTGCGAACCGTCGAGTCCCGCGGCTTCGAGTCAATTCAAGGGGAGTCAGGAATCAGGAATTTTACGCCGCTTGGAACCTTTTTAGGTTATTTGCACAGTCAATCCGTCGAAGCTCGACTGGAGGTTTCGAATCGCAAATAATGAAGAGCACAGCCCTTTCTCCGAGTTCAAATGAGGTCTCTCTGAAAGATCATCACTGTTCAGATTAACGCTACACTGGAATTTACCAACAGAAATTAAAATGCGTGTGACGAAAGCACGACACACTTGAGACACCCCACACAAAAGTAGATCTTTACTGTACACGACCTGACCACACAGTTATGCCTATTCAAATGCGCGTTGCAAAATGTGCGCTTGGAATCTTCTTTTTTCTATGGCGGTACTGACAATATCGTTATTGAAACAATCCCAGTGCACTAAGGGATTTATAGAGCAAATCTCGAAAATAATTATTGAACTCAGCGCTATGCGCTTCGTTCAATAATGAATTTTCTCGATTTGCTCTATAAATCCCTTAGTGCACTGGGATGTCTCAATAACTTAAATAATAATAAAACATTCTTTTATAGCGCTGTTCGCCGCCGAATGGCAGTTTCATGGCGCTTTACATTAGACATTAAAATTTAACATTTTACATAAAAAGTTTTCTCGTAAGAAATAACATACAAGCATTAAAAACAATTAATAGACAACGACCACTTATAGTTATATAAAATAATCTAGAAAAATTGTTTTTAAAAAGATGAAAAACACGTAAGATAAGTAATAGACACATAGTTACACATAAAAAGTCTGACAATAAAACAGAACTCACATAAAAGCGTACAGATCTAAAACAGAACGAAGATGTAACATAGACTGTGGGGCAACAAATTAAACAACTAACAACTAGTCAACAAGCAAACTTATCATTCAGCACATTCACTCACAAGTCACATGCACACATTACACCACAGCTTCAATGTCCTAATTGCTTTGTTCATTTTAGTAAAAGGCAGATTTGTACAGGTGAGTCTTACATGAGATAAGACCACTTGGACACATACTAACAAATCAAAATCCATATTGTGTCTCGTGGTCGAGTTGGATATTTTTGATGAATCAATTTCTTAAAGGCCATAAGTGTCTTTTTGACACATGAGTTCACGAAACAATCTCCACTCTGCACAGAACGTTGAGGGAGTCTTTTCTGAAATTTGAATATGATTTTGGAACGTTAGCATTTTATCTGTTTTTGGATTGTTGGGAGACGGCCTTAACCCATATCCCACTGGCCAGTTATTAGATGTTGAGATATAATGTTTAGGCCAAATAAAAATATATGTTGGTTTAGGGTAACCCGACCGACCCTATTTTTTCCCGCCGACCCTAAAACTTTTTTTTCATTTCTCGAAAAAAACAACACCTGTTGGCACATTTTGCAAACCATACCGAGACTAAGGGAATACCCTCCTTTAAAATCAACTAAATCTAAAACAAAATTTTAAAAATTAAAAAATTAAAAAGCCGACCTACCCTAGACCAACATATATTTTTGTTTTGCCTTACACGGAGAAGACTGTGCCTTCAACCTTGAAGGGAAGGTGCATTTTTAAATGGTACAATTAAATTGTGGCCATGGGAACGATTTTGCCAAATTATGTCAGAGTCAGAAGCACCGAATTCTGTTTTTAGTGCTGGATTTGTGAGGATTTGGTGCTGAGTCAACTATATGCTATGATTAAGATCAATCCATTACGCTTGACAAACACTGCATGTATAGCACAAGAAGTAGGGCAGTACACGAGTTATCTTTCTGAGGTTTTAGATCTGACCAAAGTCCCAGTGGAACTGGCGCCCGTCATTTTCACCATCGGCTATGGTTGAGTTCGTACTGCCGCATAAACAGTCCGTGTTATTTTGAATAGGTGCTGCCGCTGGCGTTCGATCATTTCATCTAAACGCGTGATTGTTTGCCTGGCTTGCGCGTGTGTGTGTGAGCTGGGGAGGGCGCGGGTGGGGGGGGGGGGGTGGGGTGAGGGGTGGCGTGTGTGTGTATGGGATCCGCGGGGAGATATGTGTGTGTGTGACTTCGTGTACACTGCAGCTGATGTTGTAGTCGCTTACTCTGCGTCAGATGTGTGTGTGTGTGTGTGTGTGTGTGTGTGTGTGCTTGTTTGTGTGCTTGTGTGTTTTTGTGTGTGTGTTTGTGTGCGTGCGTGCTTGTGTGTGTGCGTTCGTGCGTGCGTGCGTGCGTGTGTGTGTATGTGCGTGCGCGCGTGTATGTGTGTGCGTGCGTGTGTGTGTGTGAGTGTGTGTGTGTGTGTGTGTGAGTGTGTGTGTGTGTGTGTGTGTGTCTGTAGTTGTGTGCAGAGGTGTCTTATCTCAAATACAGAGCTCGCGAAGGAACAGTAGCAAACAAAATCCTCAGAACATGAAACTCTCCTTTAGAAATATCGAAGACTATCATGAATGCCGAGCTGCGTCTAGCTGTGATGGCGGGCAATAGTCAAAGATGTATAATTGACCAAGCTATACAGTTCGGGTTCACCATGAATACCTTAAGATAAGTGTTTTAGCGGTCATTTACCCAAAACTGGAAACGACTGTGCTTTGAGTGGCTTTTCGAGACTGTATTTCTCCACCAGGCGCCTTCTTCCGCCACTTTTGATTTACTGACGTCTTTCTTACCTGAGCGGAACTTGTTTTTCATGTGCTTTTTCTGGAGATACATGTTTGAAATCGCACAAAGAGCAACAGAGTTCGATTTTGGGGTTGCATAGATGACCACGCACATGAGGAATGCCCTAGAATTATTGTTTGGACGTTCTATTTTTTTCAAATATTAGCCGCCTAATTGCTGTGTTTGGTAGACATCCGAGACCGTTTATAATCTCCAATGGACAGTGTGTTTTTACGTTGTGCGGTGCGTTTAAGCTCCGTACGGCACGGAAAGTGCATGCGTTTGCTGGATTACAGTTTTGACATCCTGAATCCAACGGTCTTAATCTGCTTTGACGATTGCGTATCATCAGGACTAAATTAAATATGATAATGATCAGAAGTTGGGACTCCTGACACTGGAGAGTGGAAGATGAAAACCGCTCGCTGATTAAAATTCAATATTTAGTGCAGTTACGGGTCATTTTCGAGCAAATCATTGTAGGAGTTCCTGAATTACTTACAGTACAGCGAATGTCCTTTGAATTTTTAAAGTTACAAATGTAGTGGAGGAGTGAAAGGTTGTAAGAACGAAGCCCAAGTCCAAGCGTCTGGTTTCAACTTTGTATTCGTTGTACAAGAAAACAATGCAAGCAAACGTAGAGGCCGAAGGCAAAACCCGTAGACAGAGAAGCAAATGTAGTGAGGTGTTCAGCTGCTATGAGCGAATGAATGCTTATGCCGGGGGTTCGGCCTATACTTATAGCACAGGCGCGGACTGCATAGAAAGCACCGTCCAGCGGGGATGAAAATCGGCCTGAATACAGCCAGAAACACGGAATCTGTGTTTATGGTTAGGGTTAGGGTTTCTTACACTAGCTTTACCCTCAGTTATTTAAGCAAATACGTAACAAATCCTAACAAACAATACGTCAAATTAAAGCTACGACCTTTAGCTTTCCACTGCAATAGATAACATTTAGTAAAAACTTATATTTATTTAGTACGATACAAAAACAATGGTCCTAGTGAAGGCACTGAACCAACTTCAGTGCAGAAAATTACAAAACTCTCTAAACTGGGATAATGGACAAATTCATAAATCATACACATAAAAAGAAGAACCCATGACAAACATATGATATGCGTTACATGGGGGAACATTATACAGTGACTTACAGTACGAAGCGGCAAAGTCCGAAAGTAAATGGAATCGGCTAAATTCCGGCGCGAGTACCTGTGTAATTAAATTCTGAATCTTCGCAGAGAAACCAAGCATCACTTATTACAAACAAATCCTTATAAACAAACTAAAAGCAAATGCAACATAGGTACGGGATATGTGATAGTGATACAAAAATGACAACACAATGAACAAAAAGACAAAGATACGTTTGTGAGAATCAATTTCTCTCAACAATACAATAAAACCGATCAAACTCAAAGTGACGCTTTGGTCAGTTCGAAGCATTATCGTAAATAACACAATAATATGCAGCCATCTAGCCTAATCATTGACTTCTATGCAAACCTAAATATAATTAGGACAATATCAAAGAAAAAAGGGACTTTGAAAGATAGAAGTTAGGTAGATATATAGAAAGGTATTTTATTAGAATTTGCGCCAGCAAGGTGCGCGCGCATCATCGTATCGTCTGCTACAGGGTGGGTGACTCCGTTTGTACTGTACTAGGCTGTTTCGCTATGCGATGGTTAGAGTGTTCAGTTCAGGGTAGCGAAGTGCATTTGGCTGTACACAAAGGTTCATAAAACTTTCCCAAAATGTCTACTTAGGTATTCAGTATATCTTTAAGTTGAAGACGACGGCGGCATTCATGCCAACACGTTTATTGCCCTCAAGTTCTATTTGCTGTTGAGACTTCGGTTTACTTGTTATCACGATTCAACATTAACAGGGCTCTCCAATAATCACCCAATATTTACTATGTTATAGAATATTATCCCCACTTTCGAATTCCCGCTTTAATACTTGCGATATTCGGATCAATGATTTCAAGAAACTCGATCAAACTCAGAGGAGAGGTTACTGCAAACCCTTTGCTGTGAGGAAAACAACAACAACAACAATAATAATAACAACAACAACAAGGCAGGAGAGGTTACTGTAAACCCTTTGTTATGAGGAAAACAACAACAACAATTACAACTACTACAACAACAACAATTAACAACAACACCAACAAAAACTACAACGACAACAACTACTACAACAACAACAACAACAACAACAACAACAACACAAACAACAACAGCATCTGCCGCAACAGCAGGTCACATTACGTCAAACCAGAGTAAAGGTGGCCACTGACCGGTTTATCATAAAATCATGAGCTCATTGTCAATATCAGCCGGTCACTCTCGACAGGACGTCACAAAATCCATTGGTAACTTAAATAAGCCAGTGACCGATACCTACTGCGCGGCTCGAAACCAACGACAACGACAACGACAACGACAACAGTGACAACAGCGTAATCGTCACATCCAAATTGCCAAATCGCCAAAACTCACAGAGCCCAACTTTGCACCTACGTTTTGGACCTGGGTCTCTCAGCCCCTGTCTCTGTCTCAGTCTGTCTGTCTGTCTGTCTGTCTGCCTGGCTGTCTGTCTGTCTGTCTGTCTGTCTGTCTATCCCTCTCTCCCTCTCTCTCTTTCTCTGTCTCTGTCTCTCTCTCTCTCTCTCTCTCTCTCTCTCTCTCTCTCTCTCTCTCTCTCTCTCTCTCTTTCATGTTGTAATTAGTAATACTGTATGATTGCGACTGACAATTATCCTTTTATTGTCTTTATTTTTTACATTTAGTCAAGTTTTGACTAAATGTTTTAACATAGAGGGGGAATCGAGACGAGGGTCGTGGTGTATGTGTGTGTGTGTGTGTGTGTGTGTGTGTGTGCGCGTGTGTGTGTGTGGGTGTGTGGGTGTGTGTGTCTGTCTGTCTGTGCGTGTGTGTGTGTAGAGCGATTCAGACCAAACTACTACACCGATCTTTATGAAATTTTACATGAGAGTTCCAGGGAATGATATCCCCGGCTGTTTTTTTCTTTTTTTCGATAAATACCTTTGATGACGTCATATCCGGCTTTTTGTAAAAGTTGAGGCGGCACTGTCACGCCCTCATTTTTCAATCATATTGATTGAAATTTTGGCCAAGCAATCTTCGACGAAGGCCGGACTTCGGTATTGCATTTCAGCTTGGTGGCTTAAAAATTAATTGATGACTTTGGTCATTAAAATTCTGAAAATTGTAAAAAAAATATTTTTTTTATAATACGATCTAAATTTACGTTCATCTTATTCTTCATCATTGTCTGATTCCAAAAACATAAAATTATGTTATATTTGGATTAAAAACAAGCTCTGAAAATTACAAATATAAAAATTATGATCAAAATTAAATTTTCGAAATCAATTTAAAAACACTTTCATCTTATTCCTTGTCGGTTCCTGATTCCAAAAACATATAGATATGATATGTTTGGATTAAAAACACGCTCAGAAAGTTAAAACGAAGAGAGGTACAGAAAAGCGTGCAATCCTTCTCAGCGCAACTACTACCCCGCTCTTCTTGTCAATTTCACTGCCTTTGCCACGAGCGGTGGACTGACGATGCTACGAGTATACGGTCTTGCTGAAAAATTGCATTGCGTTCAGTTTCATTCTGTGAGTTCGACAGCTTGACTAAATGTTGTATTTTCGCCTTACGCGACTTGTTATGTCTTAGTTTAGCAGGGACAGATTGTAAGACTAGCTAGGCGTGAGCCTAAAATCTCCATCATTGAGTAATAAAGTTCGTTCGTTCGTTCGTTCGTTCTCACTCTCTCTCTCTCTCTCCACACACACACACTTTCACATCCTTCCGCACACACAGATACACACACACGCGCGCACACACACACACACACACATACATACATACACACACACTCACACACGCCGCGCACACAAACGCGCACACAAACGCGCACACAAACACACGCACGCACGCACGCACACACACACAACACACACACACACACGCGCGCGCGCGCGCCAATCAATCGTAACAGTGCTTGTTTTTCACCTAGGCCCAAGAGATTCCCCGTGGATATTGGTGCTTGGGGAAATCTTTTAGAGAAAATTGACTCTTGATTTGGCCGAAGTTTTGTGGACCGAACGGGAGGTTCAGGTGATTTGCTGATAGTGCAAAAGCTTGATTTTAGGAATTAATGAGATTTTGATCCTAATCACTGTCCCACATTTTGTGGTCTGATTTCGGTTTTTTGTCTGTTTGTCTATCGGTCGCTATCCTTTTTTTGTCTGCCTGCTCTGATTGTTTGTTTGTTTGATTAGTGTGATCAGATTTAGCTCAGATAATACAGAATCTAATAAATGTTCCTTCCGCATCCACGCACATACGCACGCACGTACGCGAGCGCACCCACGAATGCTGCATATTGATTTTAAAAATGTTCAACTTTCGCGACTGCTCTCAATTTATCACTGACGATACTGATAACGAAGCCCCAAAATATGGCTCCGCCCAGCAATTAACCCGATGGGATAATATGAGTTACAGGTGGGGAGTACCTGTCATTCTACCGCGCACGTCACAGGTGAAGCGAAACCGCGAAGTCCTATTTCAGATAAAGCGATTTGACAAGCCGACAAATCGGTGTAACAGTTTGTGTTTGGTTGCCTCTAAGTTACTTCCCCTTCCAGAGATCACTCGGAGCCACAGTCATGAGGGATTTGACCAGACGAAAAATCTGTTACAGTATTGTGTTGCCTCTTACTGTAGCACTTAGTCGCTCCCATTTCTAGAAATCAATCTGCGGTAGTCATTAGTCTGTTTGTTTGTCTTGATGAGAGCTTTTCACGACTGTTTCCTTCCGCAAGAGCAGAGTATGTCCATAAAAATTGGTTGGGAGGAACTGATCGCGACTGGATACCATCTGTTGTTTGGTTTTGGTTTGTAATGTTTGAAGTACTTTTAGGGCTATTTTCTGCCCAAGTCTAAGACTGACAACTCTTGCTGAAAAAGTGAGGAAACACTGCCAGTCAGCTTCCACAGAAACTAGACCACCTCGGACTAATAACTGTTGCTAGAAAAGTTAAACCAAAAATCTAATCGATCACTTTTTACCCAAACCTGCAGAGAAAACAGTGAAAGTTGTTTCATAGAGTTATCACTTGTTGTTGACGTTTAACAGCACCCTTTCATCATTCGATCTTTGGTGTTAATGTTGTGCTGTTACCTGCATCCAAAGTATATTAACTGAACACAAACGGTGTTATTTTCCGCGCAAAACAAGTCGCAAAGTGTTCTAGCGACGCTTGTCGATGATCAGACTGTTTTCACACTGGACGGGCTGTGGAAATGGTTGACGGACATTTTAGTGAGGATGAAGCACAAACGGTCAGTGGTTCCTAGCCACAAGACGTGTGCTGACCAGTGGGACCCTGAGATGGCCGGCAAAACGGACAAGACGACAAAAAAGCGGACGAAGGCCAACATCAAAATGGAGGATCTGACCTTTAAGGTTCAAGGAGATATATGTCTGCTCTCCGCGAGCCCTTTGCAGTTGCTGAAGGTAAGTAGTGGAGTGATGATGTCGTAATGGTGCATGTCTTTTCACTCAAATACCATGAAACGAGATTCAAAAATCAAGAAAGGCAAGTGTATGGTATGTACGTAAAATAAAACGAAATATTCACAGGACTTGACCTGATTGTACATGCTTTCGATCCGAAATACGTTAAAACAAGAGTTGTTGAAAGTCAGTGCCAACATAGGTGTGTCCCAAACGGCATGAAACTAGAGTTTTTGATGGGAAATGCAAACGTAGTTCCACGTTTGCTTTCTGAAATCGCATGACAAGTGAGTGTTTGACGGTTGAGGCCGAAGATGATTTAGGCTGCCTTTCCAAAATACCTTGGAGGGAGAATTTGTGGCAGTACGTGCTGGCATACGTGTAAACCTTCTATCCCGTGAAAGTTAGGTCCTGGTGGAAAATGCAAGAAATATGTAATTTTCCTTTCCGAAATGTGAGCGTTTGAAGGTAAATGTCGAAGATGTTGTATAGACTTCAAAATGACATGGAGGGAGAGCTTTGGGAGTTCATTGCGTGCAAGGTTGTTGAACTTCCATTCAGTTTGAGTTCCTTAGGGTAAGATGCCTCCGTCGGAAGTTAGTCTTATCTGTACCTACTCTTCAGAAGACCCATAAAACTGTCTAGATAAATGGAGATCAATGTCGCTTCTTTCCTACATCTCAAGATTTGCTGAGGTTTATCTGAATTAGTTTATAATTTACGATACTGCCCTTACAATTCTTTGGTCAGTTTGTGACTTTCCAGAGCCTTCTGCCCCACATGCTTACAAGATCACATACTCTCTGTCTCTCCACCCGAACCTCTGTCTCTGTCTCTGTTTGTCTCTGTCTCTCTGTCACTGTCTCTATCTGTCTCTCTCTCTCTCTCTCTCTCTCTCTCTCTCTCTCTCTCTCTCTCTCTCTCTCTCTCTCTTGTCTCTCTCTTGTCTCTCTCTCCTCTCTCTCTCTGCTCTCTCTCTCACTCTCTCGCTCTGTCTCTCTTTCTCTTTTTCTCTCTCTCTCTCTCTCTCTCTCTCTGTCTCTCTCTCTCTCTCTCTCTCTCTCTCTCTCTCTCTCTCTCTCTCTCTCTCTCTCTCTCTCTCTCTCTCTCTCTCTCTTTCTTCCTTCCATCGAGTCAAGGTCATAGATGATAACGATACAGCAATTAATTTTTATGCCCGGATTCCGCGAGTTTATCACGAATCACCAAATGGACACCAACGCACTTCCAGGTAGCTAATCACAGTGTTCATTTCATCCACAACATCCTCCACGACATAATTAAACTAAATCCCATCTGAATCCGGTGGTTTTGCTGCTTTTGTAAAAGCTGGCCTTTTGCGATGATTTCAATGGCATATCTCGAAAGCAGTTTGCACTCATCCTGAGTACCACACCGGGAATAACATCCTCAATGCCAGAGTCACGTGCATAACCTGTTCACAAATGAGTTGCTCTTTACTGCAGCAGACGTGACTAAAACAATGCTCAGCACGTTGATTTATTTTGTGGGAGGGTGGAGGGAGGTTGGAGGGGAAAGGGAGATCGGGAGTAAAAAATAACATCCTAGAAACTTTACTGGGAGAAATATCCAAAAAATGGATTCGTTGAACAGTTGTGATGAAACCGGTCAAAACTGTCGCCAATACAAGAAGAAAGCCCAATGATTCCTGGAAGTTGGTTCAGAGAAGTGCAAACTAAGTTGAGCTCCGGTGTTTTGGCTCACGTATTTTTGTCCGGTCGTGTGTAGATATATAATGCGATCTGCGGTGCGACAAGGTTTGACATTTGACGATATTTGAGAAACGAAATACTTTATATGCACATTATTTGCTTTGGTAATAAACCAGTCCTTGTAGTTAAGCATTCCGTTACAGTAGGAGTGGAACTGGTTGATAGGCTGTTGTTTAACGTGAGGCTTAAAGGCTTAGCCTCTTCTTGACAGTGTTCAACTTGAAGATTTGCTCGAAAAAAAGTTAAGTCTGGTCCGTAAACCGCGAGTATTAAAAACGGGAGCTTGCCAGAGTGCTCCTAAGTGCAGTCGACTCAAAATAAGGACATATCTTTAGAAAGTTCCTTGGCTAACGAGAAAAGAAGTATATTGCTGTATAAATGGCTTATCGTTGTCTGAGAAGATACGTTTTGGAAACGGTTTGGAGAAGAAATTACTTTGTTTAAGACCCGTGTTATAATTAGCCAAATCAATATTTAAAATTAATGTTAATAATGTTATCCACCCCAGAGTATGTACTTGGTATCAGTGGGAGACGGTCGAAGCTGGGTATTCTTCTTTTCTTCGATCTTCTCCTGTTTTTATATTTAGTCAAGTTTTGACTAAATATTTTAACATCGAGGGGGAATCGAAACGAGGGTCGTGGTGTATGTGCGTGTATGTGCGTGTGTGTGTCTGTGTGTGTCTGTGTGTGTGTGTGTGTGTGTGTGTGTGTGTAGAGCGATTCAGACTAAACTACTGGACCGATCTTTATGAAATTTGACATGAGAGTTCCTGGGTATGAAATCCCCGAACGTTTTTTTCATTTTTGTGATAAATGTCTTTGATGACGTCATATCCGGCTTTTCGTGAAAGTTGAGGCGGCACTGTCACGCCCTCATTTTTCAACCAAATTGGTTGAAATTTTGGTCAAGTAATCTTCGACGAAGCCCGGACTTCGGTATTGCATTTCAGCTTGGTGGCTTAAAAATTAATTAATGACTTTGGTCATTAAAAATCTGAAAATTGTAAAAAAAAAATAAAAATTTATAAAACGATCCAAATTTACGTTTATCTTATTCTCCATCATTTGCTGATTCCAAAAACATATAAATATGTTATATTCGGATTAAAAACAAGCTCTGAAAATTAAATATATAAAAATTATTATCAAAATTTTTTTTTCCAAATCAATTTAAAAACACTTTCATCTTATTCCTTGTCGGTTCCTGATTCCAAAAACATATACATATGATATGTTTGGATTAAAAACACGCTCAGAAAGTTAAAACGAAGAGAGGTACAGAAAAGCGTGCTATCCTTCTCAGCGCAAGTACTACCCCGCTCTTCTTGTCAATTTCACTGCCTTTGCCGTGCGCGGTGGACTGACGATGCTACGGTCTTGCTGCGTTGCATTGCGTTCAGTTTCATTCTGTGAGTTCGACAGCTACTTGACTAAATATTGTATTTTCGCCTTACGCGACTTGTTATTCCTTCTTCTCTTCCTCCTCCTGCTCCTATTCTTCCTCTTTTCCCTCCTCTTCTTTTTATTTATCCTCTCCGTCCTTTTTTCCCCTTTCTCTTCTTCTACCTCTTCATTTTCTTCCTTTTTTTCTTCTCCTCCTCCTCCTCCTCTTCGTATTCTGTGTCCTCCTCTTTTTTCTCTCTTGCTCCTACTCCTCCTCGCACTGTCTCCCTTCTTATTCTTCTTTGAATCATTACACGTGCCACACGTCGCTAATGTTATAAAGTGTGTACAGTGGAGCGGTTTGCGGTCTGTCTGAGCCCTTTTCTTGTCATATTTGATTTCATGAAAACAATCATTGTGTAGAGCATCGTTTTAAAACAGTAATGCGTATAGAGTATGTCGCTTAAGCTCAACAAATGCAAACGAAAAGATGAAATCCCAAAACAAAATTCCAAGGGTAGAATGTCTTAAAAAGACCCAAGAAACTTGAAAACTTGATGTAGTTAAATTAAAATCAATACAAGCATAAATGAGAATCCGAAAACATAAAGCAAATGTTATGACTCGGTGAGGTACCATAATAAATCTGCCTGGTTAAAGTTGTTTTTACTTCAATCCTAATTACTCTGCCAACTTCTTTAGAGCCAATAACATGTCCTCCAAAAGAACACCTGTATAATTTGGGCAGAATAGAGGGCGTCGTCCTGGCATGAATGAACGTTAACATTCACATCCATGGATTACAAGGTTTACGTTTGATTACTTCTTCGCATCAGAGATCGTGTGCATGGGGGCAGGGGGGAGGGGGTATCGGGGGAGGGGGATGGGTAGTTGACAGTTGAAGGAGTGAAGGAATTGCGGGTAGACTCTGTTTTAGCTGCTCTCTTACATGTCGTTGTTGGTTTATGTTTTGATTGTTTTATACACATCTCATTATAACTCATTTTAACAAAATCGGTGAAGTGAAACTTTTGCCAATTTTATGACAACAAAAATGTCACGTTTACAAACGTAAATAAATGTTGGTTAAACATCATTAAAGTACCAACATAACACTCATGCAGGGAGTTAGAGTCGAAAGTTTGACTTTTTTGCTCCACGTAAAAAAAAGAATTATTTATCGCACCGGGGCGGTCATGAGAAAGGATTTCAATTCCCTAATGATCAGGTTTTCTATTAACAATATTCAGAACTTTTAAAGTAACGAAGTTCACTCATAAATAAATGAACCAACTTTGGCTAAGTTTTAAGGGGAGAGAACCGCAGGGAAATAATTACGGATTCCTGATCTTAATTGACACATTGACATACTATCGGCAACTGCAGGACTACTCTTCTGTTGTGAATGCAATACCAACAAGAGATCGACGTTTTTGTTACTGTTTATTTACAAAGCTATTCATGCAAGCCTTATTGTGGCTGGCCTTCTTTGTGTGTGTCTGGGCGAGATCGATGTATGGTCGCTACGTTGTGCTCAACTGAAACTTTTGCATCATTTCGCTGCGGGGTTCCAGCGTGCGTGCGTGCGTGTGAGTGTGTGTGTGTGTGTGTATGTGTGTGAATATGTGTGTGTGCGTGTGTGTGTGTGTGTGCGTGTGCGTGCGTGCGTGCGTGCGTGCGTGCGATCGTGTGTGTCCGCATTTACCAGTCGATTCGTCACGGTAAACAGAAGTCCCTCGTCTGGCTAGCAGCAAAAAGTGGTAGAAGTGTCACGGCATTGTAAATCGACAACAAATTTGTCACTGCTGTTTGTTTTCCCATCAGTGGAAAATATTTTATTTTGTTTGCTGGTTACGGCAGCATTTCCTTATGCACTAGAATGAGAACAAGAACTCATTTAGTAGGCTACATTACGTCCTGAAAATAATCGCCCGCAATTTCTTGATAAAAACAAATTTCCTCTTTATAATTTGCATATTTATAATCTAAAAGAGCAAAATGGTGGGAGTGTGAGATGTATGTCTTTAAAAGCAAAATACCAGGTAGTACAGCTCATTGGACAGGTCGATTTAGAAGAGGGAACCTAAGCTTGCTCATTGTCTTTTTATGTTTAGTTTTTTCTCTCAAAACGATGTTCTTCTTCTTTTTCTGCGTTCGTGGGCTAAAACTCCCACGTACACTCGTGTTTTTTGCACGAGTGGAATTTTACGTGTATTACCATTTTTTACCCCGCCATTTAGGCAAGCCATACGCCGTTTTCGGAAGAAGCATGCTGGGTATTTTCGTGTTTCTACAATCCACCGAACTCTGACATGGATTACAGGATCTTTTTCGTGCGTACTTGTCTTATATTTGATTCGCAGATAGAAATGAATTAATTCCTATTTTTCGAAGATGACACTTCACACAAAAACAATTGTTTTCTTCCTTTCCTTTTGCTGATTGTTTGCTTCTTTTTACATTTAGTTAAGTTTTGACTAAATGTTTTAACATAGAGGCGGGAGAATCGAGACGAGGGTCGTGGTGTATGTGTGTGTGTGTGTGTGTGTGTGTGTGTGTGTGTGTGTGTGTGTGTGTGTGTGTGTGTGTGTGTTTGTGTATAGATCAGTTCCCAGAAAACTTCCAGACCGATCTTCATGAAACTTCACATGAGAGTTCCTAGGTATGATATCCCCAGACCATTTTTTCATTTTTCATATAGATGTCTTCGATGACGTCATATCCGGCATTTAGTGAAACTTGAGGCGGCACTGTCACGCCCTCATTTTTTAACCAAATTGGTTGAAATGTTGGTCAAGTAATCTTTGACGAAGCCCGGACTTTGGTATTACATTTCAGCGTGGAGGATTACAAATTAATTAATGAGTTTGCTCATTAAAGTTGTCATTAAAATTGATTGCATCGTATTCTTCATCAAATTCTGAATCTAAAAATATAATACATATTTTATGTTTACTCTTAAAATGTAATCACAATCAACGAAAATAGGTTAATTATTACTACGATTAAAATGTAAGAAATCGATCCAAAAATGGTTTCATCTTATTTGTTATTATTTCCTGATTCCAAAACCATATAGATATAATATGCTTTATTCAAAACAAGCCCAGAAAGTTAAAAAGAATACAGAAAAGCGCGTTTTATTGCTTACCGCAGTACGCTATTGCGCTATTCTGCCTCGTCAATTTCACTTCGTGTTGCACGGAAAAACTGCCGCGGGGATTGACGTACGAAGCTGTATTGTCTCGGTTAAAAAAATGCAGGGCGTTCAGTTTCATTCTGTGATTTCAACAGCTTGACTAAATGTAGTAATTTCGCCTTCCGCGACTTGTTTCTTATTTTTTTTCCGCGTTTCTTTCTTTCCTTGTCGATTTCAGAACTGTGGTTCATCACCAGAAAAAAAAGAGAAAATTATCATCATCATCATCATCATCACCATCACTATCATCATCGTCGTCGTCGCCGTCATCGTTGTCATCGTCATCATCATCGTCATCATCGTCATCATCATCATCATTATCATCATCATCATCATCAACAATTAACATCAACATCAACATCATCACTAAAGTGCAGCAGGGCGAACTAGTCACAGAAGGTGACATTAATAGCATAGCCATTCAGAGGAACTCATTTTATATTACAGTTCTGCAGAGATGATGCCAAACGCTCTCAAAGCAGATGCTATCACATATCGTTCTAGCGCTCCCAAGAGTGTCACAATGTTTGGGGGGCTGATTGGAAAGTCAACCCTTCTTAAAGGCACAGTGCAGCTCATAGCCTTCGTTTTGCGTTTTTGTTGCAGCTGAGTGCATTTACAGTTCAAAAATCCTCCTATGGTAGTAAAACAAACCCAAAACTACCCAACAACGACGACATCTGTGAAGCTCGACAGTTTCTTGTTCACGCGAGTGCATAAATTAACCTAGTTATTACGTGGTGTTTGGTCGGAGTTCGATTCAACTGAGTGATTCCGGCCTCCATTTTATTTTACACAAACTCATGATGACGTCTGACATAGTTTGCTAGTGACGTGTCTTTTTGTGCATGATGTGGTGATCTACCTGATCTAAATTTAGATCCAAAAATAGGCCAAGACCAGCCGGGTCCGAGTACGAAATTAATTCGTAAAAAAATCGCAGTTCTTGACTCTTTGGGTGCAAGTCAATGAAACTTGGTAGTTCTTCTAACGGATAGCTGCCTGAGGTATGACTAAAAGCCCCAGGGGCTCCGTGCACCTGGATTTGACAAGTTCAGTACCTTTAAAATGTTGGAAAAAGATAAACCGCTTGTATGGACTGTTTACCGGCAGCACCCCATATGACGCAGCAGTGCCGCAATCCCCCCCTCCCCCCCCCCCCCCCCCCCCACCACACACCACCCCCGGCTGTCCTACTTCTGACCCACCCTTATAAACCCTTACAGGGTCATTTGACCACTTCATGTAATCGGGTAGAATGACCAAAGCAAAGTGTGTGTGAAAAGAGGAGTATCATT
The DNA here is from genome assembly GCF_037325665.1 of Littorina saxatilis. Classification (NCBI taxonomy): domain Eukaryota; kingdom Metazoa; phylum Mollusca; class Gastropoda; order Littorinimorpha; family Littorinidae; genus Littorina; species Littorina saxatilis. Next base: position 25,562,421 of record NC_090249.1, read on the forward strand.
CTCACTGGCGAAACCTTCAGTGAAAAACTGGTTGAATTACTTGATACCAATTCTTTGACTTGAATGTTGCACGCTCGCCAGGATCGTGTGACTCGACAAATGTAGTGATTAAATTGTTTTAGCACGTGATTTGTCAGTACTTAATTGGTAATAACAAATACAGTAGTGGCACCTAATAACACCCCTTCAACTTTCCGTTTCCCCTCTGATCTGCCCGTTCGTAAATCAATGTCGTCTAAAATCTCAATTTATTAATGATAATTTTTATTACTATTCCACTCAGAAGATGGTTTTCCAAATCTTAAATTTGCAAAAGTTTTGATTTTTCTATTCTGTAATAGGGCCTACTGTCGTTTCAACTCAAAAGCTGAATAAACTGATAATGTACATTTTTTAAAACAGTAATCTGTTGGCCGAAAAGTCTTTATTTAACATTTTATAATACACCAATGTTTTCAAACATATATTGTATATGTAACTATGAAACCTTTACTTTCTCGAAAAAATAAGGTTTCGTCATCCTGGTATACTTTGTTGTTTACAACATAGAAAATAACAAGCGGAAAAACATACATAAATACACGCTCGCACACACGAACACACGACTGCATAACTCGCGCGAGCGTGAACAAACACTTTATTGTAGATAATGGGCCTTCGCTTGATCTTCGCTCTGGGACAGTAACATCGCTAGTTAACCCCCCCCCCCCCCCCCCCCCGTCCTCACTCTCACTCTCTCTCTCTCTGTCTGTGCCTCTGTCTCTGTCTCCCTCTCTCTATCTCTCTCTCTCTCTCACTCTCTCTCTCTCTCTCTCTCTCTCTCTCTCTGGCTCTGTCTGTCTCTGTCTCTGTCTCTCTGTCTCTGTCTCTCTGTCTCAGTCTCGCGTTCTCTCTCTCTCTCTCTATTTCTCTCTCCGGTGATTCTCCTCATTCAGACGTTAAAGGCACACACAGCCTCCCGTAAACCATCCGTTTCTGGTCACAGACACTGTCAGGCTTTTACACACAGTACAAACACCCTTTCGTTTAAACACTCACCGCTTGAGAACATCCTAGGTGCCCTCCGTAAAGAGCGAGCATTTTTCAAAGAATTTATTTTTGCGTGGCCAGCCGGATTGTCTGTACATCAATCGGACGCCTCGTTTTGGTGCTAGGACTAACTTTTAAAATCTAAATAATAAATTGACAGCTTGTAACACAAACATTCTTAAATCATAAAAGATTTCTTTTTTCATCAAGACGAGATCAATACAACTCGAGGTTTTGAAAGTTTGAAAAAAGGGAGGCCGGAAGCAAGTCACGCAATGATCGTGTTTCATCAAGGCAAGCAGACGAACTTTTTGCCAATCGCTTGCTAACCGCCGCCGATAAGGATAAGTTCGTGTGACTCGCAGTCGTCTGTTGCATTTTAGATTCAGAGGTACACAATTACGTGCTATTGCAGATACAGCAAGTCGCATTGAAATCACAAACTTACGACGAAATTGTGAAAAAAAGGAAAGTGTGTGCCACGGGTCCACGATGGCTCAAGGGTAAAATAACCCACGAAATCTGGTTTACGCAAGCTAAATTGCCATTCAAACGAACTGTGTCATTTAATGATGTTAAATGCTATTATAAGTGTGTTTCATAAGGTTATAGAACTGCTTTTTTCGTGAGAAGATTTAAATCGTTCTGTAAACCATTTGAGGCAGACTGGGCCTTTAAGAGAGAAGTCACAAGAGGGATGTTATTGTATCACGAGATGGGGCGTGATGAAGTGCAGTGACAACATCATTCCCATTACCACACTGAGGTTAGAGTACATTATCTCCCTCACGCTCAGCTGCGGAATATTCCTTTTAGTCCCGAAACAATGGCAAACTGTGGCGACACGAGCCTCTTTCATTACAGAACGTTAACAAGTCTTATACACAGTGGAATTGCACCACTCTTGCACCACTCTTGCAGCATCGAAGAATAATTCATATATATGCCGAGTCAAAACAGAGGCAGCTTCGTTTTAGAGCCAGAGTGAGATGGAAAATTAGACCCGCCATTTTTTTTAACTTAAACAGTATCAGCTGTGAAAATCGAACGCGCATGAAAGACGCACGTGGGTTGTTGCGGGAAAACCAGTCTCCGCCGGGGTGAACGTTTACCTTGTCACCACCTCTGTTTGCGGTGATGATATAAAGGAGATTTACGACTCCGTGAATACACAGGTTTATCAGCGCAGAAAGAATTATCAGAACGGTATTTCTGTGTGGCCAGTAGCCAGATATTCAGCAAGAACGGTCAGGGAAAAAAAGAATTATCAGAGTAGGGAATATTGTGTAGAGTTCAGTAGCCAAATATCCATGATCCAGCATTGTCACGATGATGTTTGGATATCAGTAGTTTTGTATTTCAACAGAACCGGTCAGTAAAAAAGATATAACGGAACGGTAGTTTGTTTGGGTTTTAGTAGCAAGATATTCAAAAGAAACAGTCGGATAAGAAATTGCTTAATAGATTTTTTGGTTGCTGTTGTTGTGTATTTCAGTAGCCAGATATTCAGCTGAAATATGAAGTAAATGAAATATTTATCGGAACGGTAGTCTATCTGAGGTGGATTTCAGTAGCTTTGTATTTGACAGAAACAGTCAGTGAAGGCATGACAAAATTATCGCAACGGTATTATGTGTGGCTTTTAGTAGCTTGATATTCAGTAGCAGAAACAATCAGCAAAGGAGAGCAGTATATCCAAAAATATATATATATAATGTGAGGTCTCCAGTCGTCAGGCCATACAGCGCGGTTCTGCACTGAACTTTACAGTTACGTATTAAGACAAAGTTCAGTGTACATAGCTTACGGGGTGACACAGCACTTATTCAGTGCAGGTGGGGAAACCCCCACATGAGCAGACGACAAATAACCCGTGACACCCTGCTTTGGGGCAGAGTGTGTGCCACTGCGCAATTGTTCCTACAACTTCTTGGCGAAGAAACAAATCTGTAGGAAACTCAGGTTGAGTTCTTTATTCATTCTGCAGCCATTATACGGTCAAAGTAGGTCAGTACGGGTGGACTCAAGAGTACAAAGAATCCCAATTACTCAGTAGACTACATGGGAGTATCGACTGCTAAATTAAAGGCACACTCCTTCCTGTGAAAACAGTTTTGCTCACAGTCACAATCTCAAATCTGAACAGACTTAAAAAATAGAATAAGACCGTGCAGAGTTGGATTTTATTTAAAAAATATATAAAACTAGATGAATACCCGCTTCGCCGGGTACGGCTTCGCCGGGAAGAAGTCGAGCCGAATACCCGGCTGCGCCGGGGACCCGGCTTTGCCGGGTGTACGCCGGCTTTGCCGGCGCACCGCACGAAGGAAGGGAGATAAACGCGGAAAACACTGGAGAAGAGTAAAAATAGTATAACGGGAATATGGATTGAGCGTTGTCGACAGTGACCTTCTAAAAATAGAAACGGAAATATGGATTGACGCCACACGAAGGAAGGGAGATAAACGCTGAAAACACTGGAGAAGATAAGGAAGAGTTACTGGGAATGGATCCAGAGAAAAACCAAAATCGGTTCAGCGCTGCGCGCCGAGAGCACGTGTTGAAATATCTCATCGAGCAGGTTGTGTCCGGGGTGTAGCTGAATATGGCCACCAAATTTGAAACAGATCCATAGAGAACCTTGGGCGTGCATCGCGGACACACACACACACACACACACACACACACACACACAAGTCGTATATATATATATAGAAGCACATAAGGTAGTCAGGCTGTTGATTTTTGGTATGTGTCAAAGTGAAGGGATGACTTTATCTCAAGTAATAGCCTGGCTAGATCTGAGGTGGTGATCTGGACCGTTTACACAGGAAGGCTGTGCCTTTAAAGCTTAACGTCAACATTCCGTGGGTAGCAATTCCAAGCTACCTGCAGGCTACGTCTGCCATTCAAAACTGGTCAATCGTATCGCCGTGACGGTTCATTTTATTGTTGGGCTGCATACGAGTGACTGACACTTTGCCCCTGTCGTGTATTACAGGGTAAACATACTCTCTCCCCAGGTGTGTGCACACGGGGTATTAATGTCGTCTGCGATTAAACCCAAACGGCTGTGGTGCTAAATATCCCACAACAGTGGTTGTAAATATGGAGTAGATGCTTTCGAAGCAGAAATAAGTGTTTGACCTTTTCATTATGTGTGAATTTTATTGTAGGCTCGATTTTGACAGGGTGATCAGTAGGAGCTAATGATCGGTGTGTGTACAATCATAGGGACTGAATTGTGTACAGTGAAGGGAGACGTAAGAAGAAAATCACCGAATGCATGCCAAGCGTCGGGCTTGCATGTATACCAGGTTATAGATAAGAAAAATAATGCACATCGTCTCAAATTACCTGTCTTCAACAGGTTGAGTGCGTTGAGGAAACGCAAGGCGGGACTTTTTGTGTGTGATTTAAATCGAGTGTTTCTATCCTTGTGCGTTCTTTATGTCTTAGCCGATGTGATGTGACTGGGTAACCTGAACGACAGCTGTACTATGGTGTATAGTTTGAGTGGGTGCTTGAACAACAACATAGAAATCTTAACAAAACTTCTACAAGAGGTGTGCGTTTCACCGAGAACGAGTCGTCGCGTGTACGAAGACTGTGTTGCTTGATTCAGTGCACCGTTATTGCCGTACGTACAATTCTTTCGGATTGAACGTTTGAACAAAGCGAACCAAACTCGTGCAACTTTAGTTTCGCTTTTAACTCTCTGTATGTCTCCATGCCCTTAGTAAGAGGCCGCGGGCATTCATGTACCCACACCCTTGACCCTCTGTGAATGACAAGTTTACCACACTGCGGGTCCTTGCCACCGGAACACGAGCTGAATATGGCTCCGCCGACGTCAAAAACGGACGAACGCATCGGGCAGAGACTATTAGATGGTGACAGGTCAGATCCCCACATCTTCTACTGCCCTCAGCGCTCCCCAGAACCTACAAGGAGTATAACTCCTCGTCAGAAATGGGGAGTGTTGAATCGTGTGAGAGCCATCGGAAAACAATTTGGACGAAAGTCCCCGCAAGAAGAACCCAAAGATGTTGAAGAGGAGGCTCCTAAGCTTTGTCTCCTGGAGGACAGCCCTTACCGTGTTATAAAGGTGAGAAAAGGAGGATCGTTAACATGCGTACGTCAAAGTGTTCTAAACTGACTGTACGCGTTTTGTGTGGGTGTTTTTGTGTTTGGTTGTGTGTGTGTGTTTTAACAGCAGTATATTACAGTAAAAACAAATGACATCCGTGGCTATACATGTCAAAAACGGTATTTTATGCCAAGAGAAAACAAGTCGCGTAAGGCGAAAATACAACATTTAGTCAAGCTGTCGAACTCACAGAATGAAACTGAACGCACTGCAATTTTTCAGCAAGACCGTATACTCGTAGCATCGTCAGTCCACCGCTCGTGGCAAAGGCATTGAAATTAACAAGAAGAGCGGGGTAATAGTTGCATTGAGAAGGATAGCAAGCTTTTCTGTACCTCTCTTCGTTTTAACTTTTAACTCAAAACTTGACTAAATGTAAAAAAAAGAGAAGCCAGAGATACACATTTAAATAATACACTCTACTCTCTAGTATTATTTTAATTTATTCATCAAACTTACTGCGCATGTTTCGGAAAACTTCATTTACTGATATTAAAACTAAATTCGTTTTGAGACCTTAGATATAGTGGCTTTCAGCCGTTCTGCAAGGGGCCTATAAACATATTAGCTGTTAAACTTTCTCTTACTTTACCAAAGGAACCCAAGTTGCCTCTCCCCAATTCCCGAGAGCATTAGATGAAAGCTTTAATTCTTCGGTTACTTTCTTTCTTCCTCGTTTCTTGTTTCATTCTTTCTGTCAATCTGTCTCTGTTACTTTCTTTCTTTCTTGTTTCTTCCTTTCTTTCCATATTTTTGTCTTTCTTTCTTTCAATAACCCTCATACGTCGTGCATATGATTGTTATGTATGAGGTTTCGTCTGCCATTTAGGCAACTGGACACTTTAGCTTGTTCACTTCCAGTTATTATCATGTTCTGCTTTTATTCAAGTAAACATCTACGGCATTGGAGACACGTTTCAACATAACCCAACATAATTATGTGGGTTATTTGGATACAAAAATCCAAGAAACAATTATTGTTCTTCTGTTGTTGTTTTCGGTGCGTAACATTATCCTCAAATTGTAGTCAGCGTGCAAAACTGAGATGGTTCAAAACAGTTTTGATTGCGTTATTTTTGTCCAACTTTGGGGTTCTAGTTTTGTAAATACAGTGTAGAACGCACAGTGAATCTTATAATTATACAGTTATCGATATTGGATGGTTGAAGTTTGTGTATGGATGCTTACTTCGTTGTTGTTGTTGTTGTTGTTGTTGTTGTAGTTGTTGCTGTCGTTGCTGTTGTTGTTGCTGTCGTTGTTGTTGCCGTTTCTGTTGCTGCTGCTGCTGCTGCTGTTGCTACTTTTGCTGCTGCTGCTGCTGCTGCTGGTTGTTCGAGAATGCGTGCACTTGCAGTCATCATGTTAACCTTCGCCCGACCGGGTTATCGACTACACACGGAAGACATCGTGGGGCCGTGCGGACCCATGCTTCTCAAAGAAGGAAAAATATGCATACCCTTCCGTAGACCCATGCTTTCCAAAGAAGCAAAAACGTGCATCCCCTTCCGTAGACGCCGTGGTTAAATTTCCGCGAGAAGTAATTAAATTAAATTATTAATTTAATTATTACCGTGCGGACTAAAGCTTCTCAAAAAAGGAAAAACGTGAATACCCTTCTGTAGACGTCGTGGGGCCGTGTGGACCCACATTGTTATGTATTAATTTCGCTCCACGCGACTTGCTTATTAACTCCAAAATTAAACAGATCGTAGAAAATGATGTTTAGAGCCAATACCTGAAGGTTTGTGACTTCTCTCCCTAGTTTTTATGTAAGTTCCTTCAGTTTGAGAAACATGGGTCCGCACGGCCCCACGATGTCTTCCGTGTGTAGTCTAAATTTGACCTTTGTTTTTGTAATTACTTCTCGCTGAAATGTAATGATCTTTTAGGACATAAGAGCTTTTTATGTGTCTGAGGCATTCTTAAAAGCTCATTAAAGAATTCCATCTGGTTTAAGAGATATTTGCAATTAAACACCCTTCTGGGTCCACACGGACCCACGACGACCAGCGAAGGTTGAATGACACGATGTCATCGAAGTCAACGCTATGCAGATGGAAGTGCAAAAAGACATTAATCGGCACAATGATAAGAATATCGTACATTTTGTATCGATGTTCTACATTCCAGTTGTTCTTGTGCATTCTACACGCCGTCATTTCAACAACAACAACAAAATCTCTCTCTCTCTCTCTCTCTCTCTCTCTCTCTCTCTCTCTCTCTCTCTCTCTCTCTCTCTCTCTCTCTCTCTCTCCCTCTCTCTCTCTCTCTCTCTCTCTCTCTCTCTCTCTCTCTCTCTCTCTCTCTCTCTCTCTCTCTCTCTCTCTCTCTCTCTCTCTCTCTCTCTCTCTAAAAAGTCTTTGTTTAACGTACTGAAAGCCCATTCCTGGTTGGGGCTGATGTCCAGGCAGGCTTTTTTCAAGATTGTTGACACCATGATCCAGCCGACCCTCTTATACTCGGCCGAAGTTTGGGGCATATTGATTGAAGAAAACCCAGCAGAATCTGTACATTTGTTTGCGTGTAAAAAATATTTGAACGTTTCGGCGCGCACACCCAATACAATGGTTTACGGAGAACTGGGAAGGCACCCCCTGAAAATAAACTGTTATTTAAGAGCTATAAAGTTCTGGCTACATATGACGGACAATCGGATCTCAAAACAAGCGTATCAAATGTAGATGTGTATGGACAATAACGGAAAAATAAACTGGGTAACAAAGCTCAGGCTGCTGTTGAGCAAAACAGGCTTTGCATGTACGCTTGGATGTTTCAGGGAGTGGGCAGTGAACAACTGTCCGTGAACCTATTTAAGAAGAGAGTGCAGGACATAGACATGCAGGACTGGCACGCCCGCATAAATGACAGTGACCGTTTCTGCCAATATCGGGTCTTTAAACAAGGGCTTGTCCCTGAAGTTTATTTAGACTGCATAGAGCAAAAGGGTTTTAGAGACGCCCTTATTAGATTTAGACTTGGTATAAGCGAGCTTAAAGTGCACAAAAAGCGCTATATTAAGACAAATTTTCCTACAGACAATGATTGTCCTTTTTGCCCGGGTTCCCTGGAGTCCGAACTTCATTTCCTGTTCGTTTGCAAACGATATGATGACTTAAGACCAGAAATGTTGAAAAATTTTGACAACCATTTGCAGTGTTGCCTGTTTGGTAAACTGATTTCATGCAAAGTCCAAAGTGTAATCAGAAAAATGGCATGGTTTATTTTCAAGGGATTTGAGTTGCGTTGGCAATCTTGTGAAAGCTGTCGTTGAGAAAATAGATTCCTTAATCAATGTTTTGATGTATGCATAATCAAGTATTGCAAGTTAAAATGTTTTATATATGGAAAATGATTGCTGTGAAGATGTAATGAGAAGCAATAGTGCGTGTGGGTGATAGCTACAGTGAATGAGCGAGTGAGTTGAGGAGCGAGCCGTGTGTATTGTGTGTGTATGTGTGTACGAGAGAGAGAGAGAGAGAGAGAGAGAGAGAGAGAGAGAGAGAGAGAGAGAGAGAGAGAGATTGATTATTATTTTTGCTAATAGGGCCTATGTGTAAGTTTGTTGACAGGAGTAATGTATTATCTCCTGAGAATTATGTTTTCGTTGTTCTTGCCATTATTGTTGCCATGTTCTCTGTAATCCCCATGAAATGGGCCGACGGCCTTTGTTCATTAAATCGTCAAATCGTCTCTCTCTCTCTCTCTCTCTCTCTCTCTCTCTCTCTCTCTCTCTCTCTCTCTCTCTCTCTCTCTCTCTCTCTCTCCATTCACACACACATGCACACACGCGCGCGCGTTTCTCTCTCTGTCCCTCTCTCTCTCTCCCCCTCCCCCCTTCCCCCTCTCTCTCTCTCTCTCTCTCTCTCTCTCTCACACACACACACACAATTACATTCACACACACATGCACACACGTGCGCGCGTTTCTCTCTCTCTCTCTCTCTCTCTCCCCCTTCCCCCCTCCCCCTCTCTCTCTCTCTCTCTTTCTCAAATATTTTCACGAAACGAGGCAAGCGTTGGAACGTGAATAAACAAAAGAGACCACCGGTGAAAGCATTTAGGCTGCAATGTTTGAAAGATATTAGGTTCCCGTGAACAATCACCGCCCAATTTTTTCATGGTTTGGCCTACAGTTGTTTTCTAATTGCTGTCCATTTACTGTTCAAATATCATAGTTCAAAGCCACATCAAGGGTACTCTCTTGCGACTGCTTGTATTTTGACTGTGTATTTTTCTTATTGACCACAGAGTGTGCGTGCACTCACCACATGCTTGCATACGATAAAAGGGAGTAATGATGGAGCAACTGCGCTTCGGATTTCGGAATAGGGTGAACAATCTGGGTGAGGTCGTGTCGATATTGTTGGTTTGTGGACCACGCCACTCGACTGTCTGCGACTTGCTGGCTACAATTAAGCTGTGTGGTCATTTGCACTGATCCGATGTCAGGGTCGGGCTCTGAGTATCCTGTTCCCGATTTGCGTGCAATAATATTACCCCACCCCCCACCCCGTGTTAATCCCCTGCATCTACATAATTCTCTGTTCTGGAGTCTGTATGCATGTGTGTCAGTCAGCCTGTGACGCATGTCTGTTACATAATTATGATGCTTATACGTCGAGTCAATGTGCGTCTGGCTGCGAGTCAAAATTCGATCCATTAGCTGACCAGTGTTTGGTTAGGCCTTACATGATATGGATGGCCGATATATATGTTGTTGACAAATCAGATAAAACATGAGTTAGCACTCGAGATGATCGAGGCAGCATTCCATTTGCTTAATGCATGAACATGGTTCGTGTTCTAGCTTTCACTTTCTGACATGATAAGCCTTTGGAGCCTACTTCTGGCGTGTGCTCACACAAGGGCAGACACGCGCCGCACACACACGCACACATTCACGCACGGACGCACAGGCTCACACACAAACACGCACGCACACTCGTACACAAACACCCCATGTCTGTCTGGCTGGCTAGCTGGCTGTCTGTCTCTCTATCTCTCTCTCTTTAGTAACCCAGATTCCTATCGAAATACAAAGAAGCCCCGACACCTGCACACTTTACTTGATCAAATAAAGGATAAGGATAAGCATCGCTTCAAATGCAGGCGCATGTTTGCAATTTCCCATGTTTGTTACTTTATCAAGAAGCACACACACACACATATATACGCGCGCGCGCGCACGCACACACACACACACACACACACACACGCACACACACACATACGCACACACACAAACTCACGCACGCACACACACACACATACACGCACACACACTCACACATACAAGCACACACACACACACACACACACACACACACACACACACACACACACACCACGACCATCATCAACACCTCTACCACCACCCCACTGTTCAAGGCGATTTCGTCCTTCCCCAGAAAGTCAACAATATTTCCCCTTTTCCCCAAACGCTTTCACCACCCTTTCCATGAGGCTTTTTTGGCCTATTTTTATCTCTCTTTTTTTCGCCGTAAGAGAAAATATTTGATGGCAAACACCAGGGCAATGTATGCAAAAGGATCGCGGCAAAACCCAAATGGACAAATGGAAACCCCCTACCTCATCCGCGTCTACCCTTTCTCACGAATTCCAGCTTTTAATTATTTAAGGTTCGGGCGCCGTGGTAAGGCTGATAACTTGTTCTAGATCATTCAGTCATTGGTCTGTGTTGGGTAATTCTGAACTATTTGCTCGCCAGACTGTGTTGAGTAATTGCTCGTCCGGGGTTGAGTTATTGCGAGTTACATAAACAAAAGGCGGCTTCTGTTTACACCAAGCACTCAGATGTCGTTCTGATTTTTTTGCGGTTAGCTTTAACTCAGTTGTGAAATTATGCACAATATGTTGATGCGCCCCATTCAGTGACAAGAAGGGTGACGCATCACTTCTAGGAGTTCGTGTTGGGATTGTGCATACTCCGAGCGTTCTTCGCTCTTTACGACCCTAGCACATTGTAATTTTTTCTTCAGGAGAAGTAACGTATCAAAAAGAAAATCTGGATTTTTTTCAGTGGAACAGAACTTTCCATTTTCAATCAAGTTTGTGTGCAAGATTTCCTTTGGAGAAAAGTTGTGTTCATCGACACAGAACATTTGTACAAAATTGCTGTTTTTCTTAAGTTTGTTGTGATTTCTTGTGAGCTCCAATTTGTGACGGGTGTGTAAATGAAATCAGGTGCACGGCTAGTGACAGGGGTCAAGCAATGGCTTGTAACATTCCAAGAATCTGGTCTCCGTCGATCTGGCTTTGCCGTTTCCAGCAACGCTACCGCGGAACCCTCGCAAGGCAGTAACCAATCAAAACTGAGAAAAGGATGTGGGCTGGTTATGTCATACAACGACTCTGTGGTGGCTCTGATAATGGAAGTAAGTCACGTGATGTTTTGGCGTGAACATTGGCGTAATAGTCTGATTGTTGTGTAATGCTCTCTCTCTCTCTCTCTCTCTCTCTCTCTCTCTCTCTCTCTCTTTCCAGGGGCCAATGGATAAGGAAATAAACCCCTCTCTCTCTCTCTCTCTCTCTCTCTCTCTCTGTACGCGTGGGTGCGCTCGTGCGTGTGTGTGTTTGTGTGTGTGTGTGTGTGTGTCTCTCTCTCTCTCTCTCTCTCTCTCTCTCTCTCTCTCTCTCTCTCTCTCTCTCTCTGAATCCGTGCACGCGTTCCCATCAAAAACCCGGTCACCAGACTCATTGACAGTGCAATGCATTGCAACCAAAGTGCGCTCGACGTAATCTTTATTTGAACAGCACTTTAGGCCTCTGGAGGATTGCGTATTTAGTTCTCGAGCAATCTTCAGGAGTGTTTCTCGCTAAAACTAGTTCATAATGTGCCCAACAAAACGTGCGCATGCACAGTACATTTGTTAACACGTTGGAGAAAAGTGGGGATAAAGGCAACTCGTGAAAGTAACAATTTGCTTTTAGCATATATAAAGTTGGCCAAAACATTATTGCAACAAATTTCGCAACCAAATTAAAGCATTAATTCCCGTGTAATTTCATTAAAACTTTACATGCCAGTTAAGGCCGTTCACTTGACTATCAGGATCACCTTTTGGATTAAAGATATATTTTACAAGGATCACGTGACCGCCGCTCAAATAAGGGTACCCTCAAAATTGACCAGACAAAAACGGAAGGGCCCAATGAAAAATCGACAAAAAATCACAATAGGCAAAACTTTGCAACTTTTACATTCGAGAAAAAAGTAAAATCAATTATCTATTCTGAACAGGTACATTTGTTTAGCTAGTTTAAGTATTTCGTGTGCTATGCTATTCCTACTGATGCTCAATCCTTCCATGCCATAAAGACTTCACTATCTTGCACACTTTTGGAGAATAACAGTTATGTGTCGGGCGTGAAGAGGGCAACAGCAAGGCGCGTGAAAAGGGTGATATAGTAAACATGGTTTAAAATAATCATCATTCCTACCAGGCATGTTCAAATGAAGGAACGTATTTTTGTCATCTATTTTCTGCTTGTACATTCCACACAGCGCCCCAAAAGGATATCAGATCAAATGGCTACGATCAAATGAAATACGTACTATTTTACCTCGTCTGATGTCAACCATTAAAACCGTAGTAATATACCATTAGATGTGCGTCCGTATGATATTATAGTGCAATGAAATAAACATTCCGTATCCTTTCGGGGATTAAAGACACAGCCCTTCCCGTGTAAAAAAAAAGTCAACTACACTAACTCAGATTGTTTAAATAAAAAGAACACACACCAGTAACCAGGTTAGGTACGTATATATCTATAATCAATATTTCGGCACGTTACTGCCTTCTTCGGGATGATGACTCAGATTGTATCAGGCTTTTACGTGGTGGAATAAGATCATTCCTCTACTTTCAAACATCCTAAAAATCAACAATCCGGGTGCTACATGTACAGAGTGAAAATGTTTTGCAGAATTAATGTCAAAGATAGCCATTAGTGTCCGTTAACAAATAAATTCATTAAAACAAATCCCACTCTACACAGAAAGCACCCAGCAACCGGGCTGTTTACATTTTGGTCAGTATGTCCAAGTGTAGGGATGGTCATATCCCGTGTAAAAGTCTGGCTAGATCTGAGATGAGAGCCGAGTTCTTTACAGGGGAAGAACTGCGCCTTTACAGTGCAATGTTATAAGTATTCCACATCCTGTGTGAGACAGAAATTGGCATTAAGTGATTTATAAACGGAACTATGAACAGGGAAACGTTTACTGCAGTAATTTATAAACGCAGATCACATAGCATTGGTGTTAACACGTCTAATGACAACTATTAAAACGGTTGTGAGACGCCATTCGGTGTGTGTGTGTGTGTGTGTGTGTGTGTGTGTGTGTGTGTGTGTGTGTGTGTGTGTGTGTGTGTGTGTGTGTGTGTGTGTATTTTTGTGTGTGTGTTTCCGACTCTGTGTGTCTGTGACATTCAGCTACTTCCACAAGACGTTTTCAGCTTCATCATCAGGTTTCATGATTTATCTCACTGATGGTGTTTTTTTTATTGTGGTCTGTGTGTTAACAAGTTTTGGCTTTTTCTTTCGTTTATCGTTCTCGCCTCTAAATGATTTGTTTTTTGAATACATTAAACCCTGTCGTCTTTTTTTCGAAAACGATCTGTTCTGCTGATAGAAAATAACTACGTAGCCACGTCGGAGATAAGATTTACCCTAGATCTTGCTCCGACCGGGTTAAGCCATTCGTTTACGATTAATTCTTTGCTTGAGAACACTGTTCTCCGGTGGTCATTGTTTGTGTTACGTTCACTCACAATGACTCCCAAGGCGTTGTTAACTGGAACGTATATTTATTTAAATCTTATAAGATTAACATCATGAACTAACTCCAGAACTGAACAAGAAGATGGCGACTGCCAACAGCGGTGCGCGATCACGTGACGATCAGTTCACCCTGCGCTTGTCTGTATGCCTGGAGGTTGGTAGGCGTTATGCAAGGCCAACCATTCAGCACGTAGCTGATGACTTGCTGAAGCTCTGGATCATGTACAGTAGCTGCTCTGACTTTTCCTAGTCGAGTTTTGTGTCGACTGGCCAACTCGATTCGATCGCGTCGACGTAAGCGGTCACTGCTTCGGCGTCTTTCTCGTCGTCGGCTGTGTGAGGAATTGGACTCCTGCTGAGTGCATCCGATATGATGATCTCTTTCCCGGGTAGTCTCTGACAACGTATCGGAGCTTTATCAGTGTCCTTGTTTTTCATCAGTGGCACAAGAGGTGTATGATCTGTCTGAGGATAAATGAATGTTCTAACTATCTGTACCTTTTATGTTTAGCTGCCTGTCCGCTGCATGTTTTTAAACCGTATTTTGTGCGACCAAACGTGTCTGTCGCCGGCATATCACTTAGATCCTGTGGGAAGGCTGAACGGTTGTAGGTCCGAGGAGATAGTAGTGCGATGCGCTCATTGGTTAATAACCGGATATTCGATGATTATTTTTGATTTGGCAAACGGTTCTTCGCCAAAAACCTATAAAGTGAAACTCCCGTGGGTAGCTTCCCTTTGCTGCAATATTTACATATGTTTTAGACCAATGAGCACTGGTATGCATATTCGGTGCGGGATGCATGATTTCTTCCCAACTACAGGTAGCGGTTCGCAAACGAACATTCGTCCAAATGATGGTTAAAAACAACCTGCAGCGGACGGCAGCTGAAAATTAAAGCTACATATAGTTAAAACAATCATTCAACTGTATTTATTTGACCTTACACAGACTGTAGAAAGAGGCAAACCGTCTTGAACAAAAAAAATTGTCCGCAGGAAGCGACTCCAAGAACACAGACGACTCAGTCGAAGCTGAGTGACATAGCTTGTAGTATTTCTATGAAAGTAGTGGTCCAGTGAACGATACCTTCCGCCTGTGGTCTGTGTAAGGTCAAATAAATAAATCATGCATGCCGCACCGAATATGCATATACCAGCGCTCATTGGTCTATATGTAACCGAGTGCTGTAACACTACGATCACCTCGGGAGGCAAAGTGCAATCAAACAGGATTGAAAATGTTAGGGCCAATTTCTTAGCCCTATAAAAACTGTTATGCAAACCCGAAGGTTTCCATGAAGATACAGACAACCGGAAACCACCAGACCCCATCACAAACAGAATTCTACAATCCACCGGTATTGACTTAAAGGCCAACAACTCGGGTGCAGAGTCTGCTGTGAAAGGAGCGGTAGCCTCCCCTGTCACATATAAAACATATGTAAATATTGCGCAGCAAAGGGAAGCTACCCACGGGAGTATCACTTTCGGTTTTTGGCGAAGAACCGTTTGCCAAATCAAAATGACGAAAACGTTATTTTTTTGGTAAGTATTAAATTTATGAATATACACCGATTAACAGTTCCGTGGCCATTTTAGATTCGCACATGCGCACATCTTTTTCTACGAGCACTTTTGCTGCTTCTTCTTCTTCTTCCGGTTTCCGGTTTTTGAGAAAATGCGCATCCGCAAATCGTTTTTTCGAAAGTTTTTTTTTCTTCTTCCTGTTCCGGTTGATTTGAGAAAGCGTAGATTGAGTCGGCAGAAAGTGCAATTTTATAGTCTTCCAGCCCTGAAGTTGCTTTTGAGTGTTCGAAGAAAGAGTGTAAAGGTTCTAAGGATTACATCGGGCACACAAACACGCGATTTTCCTTTTTCCCCCTTTGATTTGAACGCGTGCGCAGATCGTTTTTTGCGAGTATGTTTGTACTTCTTCCTCTTCCGCTTTCCTTCTTCGTTCCATGTAAACGCCGAAACTGTTAACTGGTGTATTCAGTTAATGGAGAAAAAAAAAAGATCGAAAAACAAAATTGTTTTGTTTTATAAATTTAACTGAAAGTAAACATTATTTTTCAAATTTATATATATATATTGTGTGTTGATGCATGTTTTCGTCATTCGTCCAAATGATGGTTAAAAACAACCTGCATCGGACGGCAGCTGAAAACTAAAGCTACATATAGTTAAAACAATCATTCAACTGTATTTATTTGACCTTACACAGACTGTAGGAAGGCAAACCGTCTTGAACAAAAAAAAATTCCACAGGAAGCGACCCCAAGGACACAGAAGACTCGAAGCTGAGTGTCATACCTTGTAGTCTTTATATGAAAGTAGTGGTCCAGTGAACGATACCTTCCGCCTGTGGTCCGACCACAAAACGATCACGAAGTTGGTCGTCTATGTCTGTATACTGGCAATGCGCTACCAAAGATCTCAAAGAACGATACAATTCTTCAACAGTTTCTGTTTCTTTCTGCTTTCTTTCTTGGAATTTGTGCGTTCATAAGTTATGTTTCTCTTTAGTATTACAATGAAGTAGGCATCAAACTTACTGACCAACCTCTCGAAGTCTGTGTCCACTTCTTGTTCTTCCGATCCCTGGCATCCGTTCCTTCCCCTACAGTGTGAACTCGAAATTCCAGGTTCTGCAGAATCTTCTCGGATTCGCGACCCATCACGTACAACAAAGTGTCCCGTTGAGTTTCACCACTTTTTTGATTCAGTTCTGATGCACTTCTGAAGCGTTTGAATTCCTGAATCCACTGGGGCCATTCCTCAGGTTTGAAAGAGAACTTCTCCGGCGGTTGCAATGTCGACATTCTTCTTCTTTTGTCACTTTTAGTTTACTTCTGACACCATGTTTGTGTTACGTTCACTCACAATGACTCCCAAGACGTTGTTATTTGGAACGTATATTTATTTAACTCTTGTAAGCTTAACATCATGAACTAACTTCAGAACTGAACAAGAAGATGGCGACTGTCAACAGCGGTGCGTGATCACGTGACGATCAGTTTCGCGCCATATGACGGCCACATGACGTCATCACAAGAACGACGTAATATCAAAACAATCATCTTGAAAACAAATCAGTTGTGATCCTTTCCGATGATCGAACAATAAGACTTAACACTGATGGCATGTTTTGAGACTGAAGGCCATGTAATTACTTTAGTGTATTGTTTGGTATCAGTATATTATATATGCAATCTAACCCCGGATTGTTCGTCTTTGTAATGATAACGAAACCAGTATGAAATGACTATTGAAGCACATTTTTTGTAGAGCCACTTGTATTGATTAGAGGGTAATATTTTGCAATCTCTTGCAGAAGAATTAGAAATGGTCGTCTGTCCGGAAATTCCTTGAAAGGTGTTCGCCGCGCCTGTTTTCCCTGCGTCG
>NC_090249.1:25584815-25599815 GCF_037325665.1 Littorina saxatilis
GTCTATCTCTCTGTCTCTGTCTCTGTCTCTCTCTGTCTCTGTCTCTGTCTCTCTCTCTCTCTATCTCTCTGTCTGTCTGTCTCTCGTAATCTCTCTCTCTCTCTCTCTCTCTCTCTCTCTCTCTCTCTCTCTCTCTCTCTCTCTCTCTCTCTCTCTCTCTCTCTCTCTCTCTCTCTCTGTGTGTTAGTTTGTTTGTCTCCGGGTTGGTTTCAAGCCTGTTCAAAGAAAAAACACTTACCATCTTCACTACTTCATCAAGACTCCTCGTTCGTGTCTCATGTTTATCTCTTTACGTTTATAATTACCACACTGTCAGCATTCAAGTCAAAAAGCTTTGCACTCGTAACATTTCATTCGCAGGTTTGAAATATGGGTACGACCGCGTCACACTGTTGACATTCAAAGACAAGGAAAACAACATGCCACTCCACGCTGCCGTCAATGGAGGCAACATCAAGGTCTGTCTGTCTGTTTGTCTGTCAGTCTGTGTGTCTGTCTGTTTGTATGTCGGTCGGTCTGTCTGTCTGTCGATTGGTCGGTCGGTCTGTCCATCTGTCTGTCTGTTTGTCTGCCTGTTTTTCTGTCTGTCTGTCTGTCTGTCTGTCGGTCGGTCGGTCGGTCGGTCGGTCGGTCGGTCAGCCTCTATGTCTCTCTGTCTCTCTGCCTGTCTGACTGTCTGTCTGTCTGTCTGTCTGTCTGTCTGTCTGTCTCCTTGTTTTCCTAGTCACCCCTCTCTTACTTAAACGAGCGTCAGGGAAACCATCTGTCTCATTGTTCTCATCCGTTCTGTTTTACTTCAGATTGTTTGTTAGTTAATTCAGTTTTTCGTCTGTTTGTTTATTGTTTGTGTGTTTGCCTGTCTTTATTTTTCACTTTGTTTTATTTTTCGTTTGCGTGTTTTGTAGCAAGGACAAGCTGTCAGACAGAACTTAATGGACCTCAGTTGTGCTACTATTCTTGGGCAATAACTTCGTCGAGTTCGAGTTCGAGTTCGTGTATTTTGGGACATATTTATCAGTTCATGTTTTCCGACTCTACTCTTTCAAGTCCTATCCTTTTATACCTGGGGGTGGGCGTTTGGTGATAGGTGTCTGTGTGTCTGTACTGCATGCCTGTTTGCAGGGCATCGAACAAATACAATAAAAAATTACTTCCAATCAGATGTAATTGGTGCCAGAAAAAATCGATGAACCGATAGTTACTCACTTGAACTTTGACGACACACATTAATTCATGACATAATTCAATCATCTTTCACAGTGATAGACATAAATGTAGCTGTGTTCAAGTTTAGTTATGTTCTGTCAAGCGAATTTTTTTTAAATACGTTTTTACTACTAAAGGAGTGATATTTTTATGTGTACGCCCTCGAGAAACCTCGATCATATTCTGAAAATGCACGTTGATAAGTACCGTTTTATGATAAAGTTATACTCTCCATTCATTTATCTACACAAACTAATGTTTCATTTATCATTTGTGGAGCTAAATATGTCAGTTGGGATCATGTTAAGAATCGCAGTGTATTTCGCAAAATCGTACTTGACAACCCCCAGTAAAAAAATTCTAAAAAAAAGGTTAATAAGGCTGCCACCTTTTTTCTTTGCACAGATGTGTCCATATTGCTTAGAGGAACCTGTGCACAAAATGTGTAATGTTTTTGTCGAGCGATGTGAACACACAAGTAACCCCTTAAATACTTTCAAACACGGAGACTATCGTGTGAACTGAGAAAGAAAACACACTTGCATCGGTCCCGCATGGCCATAGTGGTTGAAGGAACGTACGAAAAAAATAGCATCCAACCAACCAACCACCCATCAGTTAATCTGTTGAGTGTTCAATTTCTTGCTAGCGTACGGGTAAACACTACCTGTACAACAACAGGACTAACGTCACTGTGCATTCGTCAAATAATAACAACCAACCAACCAACCAACCAACCAACCAACCAACCATCAGTTAATCTGTTGAATGTTCAATTTCTTGCTTGAGTACGGGTAAGCACTATACCCGTAGCACAGCAGGACTGACATCAGTGTGCCTTTAACGTAACACAATGGAGATCAATAATGATTAATTCACTGTAGTTGTTAATAGTGACGTTATGTTTGCAGGCGGTGGAGGTGTGTCTTCAGGCTGGCGCTCCTGTGGACACCCAACAGGTTGGTGATGATGGGCAGCACATACTGGTTTTATTGTGAATGCGTGGAGACTGATTTTTGTTTTCTTTTGAACGATAAGACAGAAGAGGAAAAAAAATATGCCGCTGTACATGTAGGAGCGTGTGTGTGTGTGTGTGTGTGTGTGTGTGTGTGTGTGTGTCTGTGTCTGTGTGAGTGTGTGTGTGTGTGTGTGTGTGTGTGTGTGTGTGTGTGTGTGTGTGTGTGTGTGTGTGTGTGTGTGTGTATGTGTGTGTGTGTGAGCGTGACAGAAAAACGCAATATGCCAGTGTACAGGTAGGAGCGCGCGCGTGTGTGTGTGTGTGTTTGTGTATATGTTTTGTGTGTGTGTGTGTGTGTGTGTGTGTGTGTGTGTGTATGTGTGTGTGTGTGTGTGTTTGTGTATGTGTATGTGTTTCACTGTTTGTGTATGTGTGTTTGTGTGTGTGTGTGTGTGTGTGTGAGCGTGCGTGCGTGCGTGCGTGCGTGCGTGCGTGCGATCGTAAGTACATATGTGTATGTGGTCCTGTGATATGCAGTTGACAAATTTACCTCACTCTGAATATCTCAAACGTTATCATCAGGACGACAAATCGACTCCAGTGCACTTCGCGGCAGCTCAGGGCAACCTGGACATGATCAAGCTGATGCACTCCCTGCAAGAGGAGAACTTTATGACGTCACTCTACATCTGTGACGCCATGAACATGACGCCACTGCACCGTGCCGCGCTCTTCAACCACAAGGCCGTGGTGGAGTTTCTCCTGGAAAAGGTTTGTACTGTGATTCAAAAGATGTTATATGAAGTCTTATATCGCGCGCGTATCTCCAGACTCGGACTCAAGGCGCAGGGATCTATTTATGCCGTGTGAGATGGAATTTTTTACACAATACATCACGCATTCACATCGACCAGCAGATCGCAGCCATTTCGGCGCATATCCTACTTTTCACGGCCTATTATTCCAAGTCACACGGGTATTTTGTGTGTGTAGAAGAACACTCAAGTTTGTTTGCGATATTAGACTGATAGATATACCCAGTGGAACGTACACAGGATGTGCGTTCAAAACTTTTCAAGAATGCTTTGTCTGTGTACCACGACGCCGATAATAATGCACGCACGCGTTCAGGCGTGGCTGAGTTCCTGTCTGCCTCCACTAGACTCTCACCCCCTCCCCCCCCTCTCTCCTTAATACCCAGCCTTTAAATCGTTATCCCTGTAACATAAGTTCAGTCGCAGTCTCAGTCTCAGTCTTCCTTTCCCCCCTTCTCTCTCTATCCCCCTTCTTTCTCCCTCTCTCTCTCTCTCTCTCTCTCTCTCTCTCTCTCTCTCTCTCTCTCTCTCTCTCCCCCTCCCCCTCTCTCGCCCCCTCTCTCCCTCTCCCCCCTCGCTCGCTCTCTCTCTCTCTCTCTCTCTCTCTCTCTCTCTCTCTCTCTCTCTCTCTCTCTCTCTCTCTCTCGCTCTCTCTCTCTCTCTCTCTCTCTCTCTGACTTTATGCTTCCGTTGGTGCCTCTGTACTCGTGAGTTTGTGTCTGTGTCTGTGTGACAGTGTGTACTTCAAAACATGTCGCAATAAAATTGAAACCTCCTTTCGTTGTTTCAGGGAGTAGACATCAACAGCAAGGACGACACAGGCCGGACGCCGCTCTTGCTGGCCGCTTCCAAGGGTTGTTGGGATACCGTGCAAGTTCTCGTCGGCGGAGGGGCGGATGTGCGCGTGCGCGACCGGAACTCGCAGAACTTCTTGCATCTCGCCATCCGCTTCGGTGGAAAGCTAGGACAGTTCTTCTGTAAAGAAGAGTCTTTGATGGTAAAAATGAATGTTTATGCTTTTTTCCTTAGGTTGCTTTGAAGGTTTTTTTTCTTTTCTTTTTCTTTGGCAGTCAATCGGCGAATAATTTGCTCTCATATTAGGGAGGAGACGAAAAGTAGTGCTAACAAGCTTTCCCATGCCCTTCTTTCTTTGTGTATTGTTTTGTTGTCATCAAAGCCTTCTGGTGAAAAATGCAAACCGTCAACGTCAGGAAAGTAGTCCCAAGCTCAACCAAACACGCTGAAAGATCTATAAAAGCAACCCCTTGCACCGAAGCAGAACACAGGTCGGAGAATTCAACATGAACCACAAACGTTGCACAATCACAAGAAAACAAATATTCTAAATTTTCACTTCAAGATTTGAACTTGATAAAAATGATGTAACCGAGTGCCGAAACACCACAATCACCTTTGGAGGCGAAGTCCAATCAAACAGGATTGAGAATTTTAGAGCTTATTTCTAAGCCCTCTAAAAACTGTTAAGCATTCGCAAAGGAATCCATGAACATACAGAGAGACAAAAGCCGCCAGACCCCATCACAAACAGAACTCTACAATCCACATAACAGGTGTTGCCTACTTCAAAGGCGAACAACTCTGCAGAGTCTGCTGTGAAGGGCGACGGTAGTCTCCCTGTCACAATGATAAAAGATGGTAGAGTGGGACCCTACTTTCAAGACCCCCCCAATTTAAGATTCCCTCCGTCTTAAGGCCCTTTTTTCTCAAACTTTTTGTTCAAAGCCACTGTAAATGTACCCCCATTTTAAGACTCTCTCCTTTTTAAGACCCGATTTTCTCAGATTTTTGGAGTTCTTCAAATGAACCCGTATAACACAAAAGACAGACTTTTTCAAATTAACAAAATGATAATTATAAAAATGTACTTAATTTTTTGTTTTTAACCTTTCTTTAGGACAGCAACGCCAAGGATGCCACAGACGGGACAGTGGCAGTTAGGACGATGACGTCCTCGGTGTCCCGAGTGGGGCAGGACATCCTGAAGCTGCTGGACGAACGGGACGAGTTTGGCTGCACCCCCCTGCACTACGCCTCCAAGGAGGGGCACCTGCTGGCCCTGGAGGAACTCATCACCTTTGGAGCGACGCCCAGTCTCAAGAACAACGAGAAGCAGTCGCCTTTCCACTTTGCTGCTAGGTATGTGGTCAGCTGTTTTCAATTCTCAGCGTCGTATACTGGGCTGAGGTGCACGAACCAAAAGTGGGTGTCACCCAAACGAGAGAAAACAAAGCGCGGGGTCTGATTCGTTGAAATCGCAACAAATCGCTATTTCAACCTTTGCAACGCCGCGGTTGCCTCCCACCGGGTTGGTAACTTTCTCGTGCCAAGGATTCGGATGTGGTTTGGGATTGGTAGGCTAGCTTTGCAACGTTTTGTTGTGCAATAGTGGTCCCCTCTCGTGCATGTGTCTGTGGTTGAATGTGTTTAGGATGTTGTTAAAGTCGTGGGGACTTGTTGTTGCTCGTCGGTGTCTGCCGTGTAATTTCTGAAACATGGAATCTTTTGTAATTTTGGTATACTGAGAGATAGCTCCACCTTTCTGCGATCAAAGTCAAGATCGTTTAAAGGGCTTTAAAAAAATAATAATGATATCTCGTAATTTCATTCTGCAGCCATTGAGTAATAATCCATATCCTTGAAAACGAATATAAGTCTTCTGCTCTCCCCATTGAACATGTTTGAAGCAAAGTTTTGTCATTTCTTGGCAAAAGCAAGCATTTTACGTTTTACATTTATTTTTACAATCTGTGCAACAATAACGAGGTACTGATGCGCTTTCTTCGACGATGGCGACGACATTCTTAAATCTAATGACAATGTTGTGAACAATGGTGACAGGTACGGGCGTTACAACACGTGCCGCAGACTGCTGGAGCTGTCGCAGGGTCCCAACATCATCAACGAGACGGACGCTGACGGACTGACAGGTCTGCACATCGCTGCACAGAACGGACACACCAAGATCATCACGCTGCTGCTGCAGAAAGGGGCCGTTGTTCAGAGGTAGGAGACATGTGTCATTGTGGAAAGGTCATGCATACGTTGAAGTTGATGTACACCAAATATGAAGTTATTCGGTCAACAGATGTAGAAGTTATTAGCATTTATGTGAGTGACATTTTTGGGGGTCACCCTTTAGATAGGTTTGTATTTTCTTGTACATTTGTGAGTTGTTGCTCGTTATTTGCAGCGGAAAAGGCAACACTAAAGGCTGTCCTCAACTGAGCCCTAAGTCCACTCCCCGAAGACTTCGCGACGTCTTTTTGTTTTTCTAGTCAGTGCCAAAGCTACGTGCAGCCAGCTTCGTGAAGTAGACTTCGTAAAGTCGACTTTGCCAAATTAATTTGAATTAGACACCGCTCTACTACTGCTATGACCACAACAAACAATTTCCGACATCATTCACATTTCTCGTAGACGTTTAAAACTTGTGCTAAACATGGTATCCCGATGTGTGGGTACTTGGAGTACGGGAGGACGAGTGAACACTTTCCGTCTATCACTTTTAGTTATTTCTATCGAAGCTGGGAAAGGAAAAAGATAAAATGGCATCACCGTCACAACACCGAAGGCCTGCTCACAAATTACTGCAGACCCCCTATACTGCGACATTCAGTGAGATAGAGGAAGAGCGCTACTGCGCATGGGCGAGATTGAGGTTTTCTTTGCGCGATATGTGTTTTCTCGGCGGCTCAGTGTCGTTACCAGAACGCGGCAAAACAACCGAAATCTAGCGAAATCTGTTGGACATCTTTCAGTATGAACCGGCACAACCCCCGGTGGTTAGGCAATAAATAAGGTGTGATAAGTATATTTTTTCCAATTAGATTTAGGGAACAAAAATTAGGGCACGTAATATAAGCGTTCGCTTGAGTTCGTGTCCCTATTGGGGTTTTCTGTTTAATCATTGTATCATGTTAAATTGAATAAAATCTTGCTTTAACCGAACCAAAGTAGAAATTCAATGCAGTATGATTTACAACCCAGACATCTGTGGCACGTAAAAGACCTTGGTCATTCTGCCATAAGTGCAGGTGGCTGATTACACCTAAACACGTAGACACCTGGGTAGCGCGACTCTGTTGCTGCTAGCTTTCCACTGGGAGGAAGCGACCCGAATTTTACAGCGATAGGACAATAAAGAAATGAAAATGAAAATGATATCTTGTTGTGCAGAGACAACGACGACAACACGCCTCTGCATCACGCAGCTGCCCAGGGCTGGACCCAGTGCATGAGGACACTGATGGGCATCCACAGCCATCTGCTGGACGTTAGGAACGTCCGCGGGGTATGTTGAAGAATTTCTCTGAGCTTATGTCACATCTATCTATTTTCATCAACAATGACAAAGTGAATTACGGCTTAGGTTGAGGATAAAAATAATACGGCGATGAACAAGGGTGGGAGATGTTCATATGGAGAACAGATTTGGAGGATAAACTAACTACGCGATGGAATTTGCTTTCTGCGAATTTCAGGGGAAGGTGGTAGGCTTTAAATTACTTTAAGTTGTTTGACATGATTAGCCGACACAGGTGTCAGTACAGCCGTCATAGTGTCAGTTGACATTGCAATGAATAACTTGTCTCTGGAATCAAAAAGCAAGAAAGGTAAGTTAATTGCTTTTTGTTTTGTTTTGGTGGGGATTCCTCTTCTTGTTTATTTATGCGGGATTTTGGAACACTAGCAGTCTCTTTGTTTCGGATTGATGTTGTCTGTGGATGTGCGAAATTAAGGCTTTGTTGGTCTCGTAACATGATGCGAACGCAAGCAAGACTGGGATGCTATAATTATAAGAAGTGCAAGTTTCACCCCTGGACTTAGCACACGTGGGATGGATTAAGGCACTATTTGTTGTAGCTGCAATAGGTAAGATGTACAGACCATCGAAATACAGCGCCTATCAAGGAAAGGTTCATGTCCAAATATTCTTACTTCCATAAGGATACAATACTTTATCCTACATACGTGAGAGAGACACTCGTGAGATAATAATTGTTCAAATCACACGTGTGTATATCATGTAAATGAGGTCATGTCAAACAAGTCTAGCAGGGACCTGTTTTTCCACTGCTTATGATGCCAAAGTCACCGAGACAAACGTCATTATAGAAAACAAAAATTGCGCTCGCTAATTACCCTCGATGAATTTTTAGAACTAACACGTCACGCCACACTTTCAGAGTGACGTTTCTTTGCTTTGACGTAATAGATTGCACGAGGCTTTAGAAGAGATCGAGGTTCCAAAACAAGCGTCTTCAATTTAGCTGCCTCGACTGCAGGACATTTTCAGTCAAATACACGTAAGTACAGTATGTAGGATAAACAGAATACTACATGGCTTGCTGTGTCGTACCAGATTTACACTCGTTGCTTTTTCAAATAGTGAACAGCTCGCTTTCGCTCGCAGTTCAATATTTAAAACATGTCGCGCAAGGCGAAATTAATACATTTAGTCAAGCTGTCGAACTCACGGAATAAAACTGAACGCACTGCATTTTTCAACCAAGACAATACAGCTTCGTCAATCGCCGCGAGAAGGAAATCGCTCACCTCCCACGTACAAAACGCAGTGAAATAGACAAGCAAGAATAGCGCGGTAGCGTATTGCGCTGGGGAGGAAAACGCGCTTTTCTGTATTCTTTTTAATTTTCTGAGCTTGTTTTAAATACAACATATCATATACATATGTTTTTGGAATAAGGAAATGATGAAGGATAAGATGAAATCGTTTTCGGATCGATTTCTTAAATTCTAATCGTGGTACTAATTAACCTATTTTCGTTAATTGTGATCACATCTTAAGAGTAAACATGACCTATGTGTATATTTTCTGATTCAGAATGTGATGAAGAATATGATGCAATGACGGGCGCTTGGTGGTAAGACGCCGGCCTCCATAGCGGAGGGTCGTGGGTTCGAATCTCGGCCGCGCCTGGTGGGTTAAGGTGGAGATTTTTCCGATCTCCCAGGTCAACGTATGTGCAGACCTGCTAGTGCCTTATCCCCCTTCGTGTGTACACGCAAGCACAAGACCAAGTGCGCACGAAAAAGATCCTGTAATCCATGTCAGAGTTCGGTGGGTTATAGAAACACGAAAATACCCAGCATGCTTCCTCTAAAAGCGGCGTATGGCTGCCTTAATGCCGTGGGAGTTTCAGCCTACGAACGCAGAAGAAGAAGAAGATGCAATCAATTTTGAATCTCTTTGCGAAAATTTGATTTTAATGACAACTTTAATGAGCAAACTCATTAACTAATGTTTAAGCCTCCAAGCTGAAATGCAATACCAAAGTCCGGGATTCGTCGAAGATTACTTGACCAAAATTTCAACCAATTTGGTTGAAAAATGAGAGCGTGACAGTTCCGCCTCAAGTTCCACTAAATGCCGGATATGACGTCATCGAAGACATTTATCCGAGAAAAGAAAAAATGGTCTGGGATATCATACCCAGGAACTCTCATGTGAAGTTTCATGAAGATCTGTCCAGTAGTTTTCTCGGAACCGATCTATACACACACACACACACACACACACACACACACACACACACACACACACACACACACATACATACACACATACATACACCACGACCCTCGTCTCGATTCCCCGTCTCTATGTTAAACCATTTAGTCATAACTTGACTAAATGTGAAAACAACTCGTGTACATCTGGTACGACACAGCAAGCCATGTAGTATTCTCTATGTATCATGGAGAGAGAGAAAAAAACTCACCGCCAGTCTCGGGAACCATTACAGCAGTGAGGAAATTATCAATCAATCAATCAATGACGCTTATATCGCGCATATTCCGTGGGTACAGTTCTAGGCGCTCTGCAGTGATGCCGTGTGAGATGAAATTTTATACGGCCAGTAGATTGCAGCCATTTCGGCGCATATTTACCTTTCACGGTCTATTATTCCAAGTCACACGGGTATAGGTAGACAATTATTAACTGTGCCCAAGCAATTTTGCCAGGAAAGACCCTTTTGTCAATCGTGGGATCTTTAACGTGCACACCCAATGTAGTGTACACGGGGGGGAGGGTTCGGACACCGAAGAGAGTCTGCACACAAAGTTGACTCTGAAATAAATTTCCGCCGAACCTGGGATCGAACTCACGCTGACAGCGGCCAACTGAATACAAATCCAGCGCGCTACCAACTGAGCTATATCCCCGACCATATTATGAAGCTTTTACATTTATGCTACCTCAGAACCTGACAAAAATCTCATCTGATACCAGGAAACAGCTCTGCACCTTGCTGCCCAGAACGGCAGGGTGTCCACGGTGGCTCTGCTGCTGTCCATGGGAGCATCTTTGGAGAAGGACAAGGCAGAGAAGACCTTCTTTGACTACGTCATTGAACTCCAGGAGACAGAGGTCGCAATGACCGTCGTCAAGCATGACAGGTAGGCTTTGACGTCATGGTGATTAATTAGTGACGCCAGTGCACGTGAATGGGGGGGGGGGGGGGCGGAGGTCATACAGATAAAGAATGATGGTAGCGCTGAACACCAAATGCTTTATTTTTCAGTGATCTCATTATGCTCATTAAGAATACAACTGGAAAATAGAGGTCACTTTGATAAATGCTCAGTTTCCAGAATGTAAAAGGAGAAAAAGATCGCCGTTATCGTTCTAAACGGGATGGGTAGTTTAGTAGGTCCATGAAAAATACGACAAGGCAATGCTGCTGCTGCTGCTTCTTCTTTTGCTGCTGCTGCTGCTATTATTGTTGTTGTTGCTGTTGGTGGTGGTGGTGGTGGTCTTGTTCTTGTTCTTGTTCTTGTTAAAATAAACGTCCTTGCTTGCCCGATGTGTGTTTTCAGATGGGAGGAAGTGTTGATCTCTCACTCGGTTCAGTTCGGCTGTCCTTTCCTAGGACTCATCGAGCACATGCCAGTCATCTGTGAGGTCAGTGCAGCCTGGTTTCTACTGATTGCTTGATTGACTGATTGACTGATTGATTGATTTATTGATTATTTAATTGATGAATTGATTGAATGGTTGGTTTGGTTGGTTGATTGATTGATGGATGGATGGATGGTTAATGGATTGATTGATTATTTAATTGATTGATGGATGGATGGGTGGATAATAATATAAGTAACTTTTCTATTGCGAGAGTTAGATGGATTGATGGATGAATTGATTTATTGATTGATTGATTGATTGGATGTTGTTTATTATACTGGTGTATATTATTGTGCTTTTCTTGTTACCGTTGCCTTGCGCCCATTTTTAAAAGCAGGAAATGTTTGATTTGCGCCAAAGTTGCTGTATGATTTTTTCTGACCGATTTACATTTTTAGGCTGTCCTTGACCGATGCCAGATATATTCTGAAGGTGACCGCAGGAGTGTTGACCATTTCGTAAGTTTTCATGAAACTTTATCTTTAAATATTTCAAAGAAAGTTTGTTTTATGAAAGTTGACAGTTCTGCTTGTACAAGTTTACTACGTAGAATGAGAAAGGAATTTACCTCTTAGTTTTAAGTAAGTTCCTCAGACCTTTCATTTTAGGTAGGCAATACTGATTTTCTCCTGTAAAGGATTCTATGAACTCTCAACAGCTTATTTCTTCAGAACTCTAAATTGCTTTATGTCTTCAGAAATCTAAAACGCATGATGTCTTCAGAACTATAAGCAGTTTTATGTCTTCAGTACTCTACATAGCCTAATGCCTTCAGAATTGTTCACAGCGTTATGTTTTGAGAACTCTAAACAGCTTTATGTCTTCAGTACTCGAAATAGCTTTATTTCTTCAGAACTCTCTATATATATTATACGTTATTTGTACTTTTGACCAAAATATGACATTTTACACAGATCGAGACAGTCAGTGTTCCTCCGAGACCGCGCTAGCGGTCGAGGTGAACAATGACTGTCGAGATCTGTGTAAAATGTCATATTTTGGTCAAAAATACAAATAACATTTATGTATCGATGGATTCTGGTTAGAATTCCTTTTTTGTTTTTATGATTGAACGCACACAAACATGCACTATTTTGTAGTCTCGGCTGGCCGCCTAAATATGAATTTTTGTCGGCCTCTGACGTCACATGGCTCAAAGAAGGGAAATCCAGTGCTCAATCGATACATAGCTTTATGTCTTCAGCAGTAGTAGTTTGTGCATCCTTCAAAGCAAAGTACCTGAGAACGTCTAATGTATACAAATTAAAAACTGACCGCTCGATGACCATTTCAGATCGAGTACAACTACAAGTTCTTGAACTGCCCCGTCGAGTGCATTGAGGAAGCCAAAAAGAGCGGCAACTTTCAGCCAATGATGACACTGAACGTAAGTTGAAAATGTGGGATTTTTCTCCTCCTCGTCTGTTACAAATAACCTTGGTCCGTTTCGGTTATGAGACGACAGATCTGAATGCAGCTTCCATTTCTATATCATCCAATTGTTGCTGTCCTACCGTAAATTCATTCTGGATAATCTCGATAGAAATAACTCGCTCTCGGATAGCTGTTACAAAATTATGATGTTGTTCTTGAGTCAATTTGTACATAATTATGGCGAACAGTGCAAAAAGGACAGCTGCTTTTTAATGTATGTGTAATTTACCACGTCTTTCTCTTTCATCGGCCAAACAGCAGTGATATAGTTGAATAGATGTGATCTTGAAATAATCATTTATGTCTCTTGTGATAAATACTCGCTGTCACTGTGTCGTTGCAGGCTATGGTGCGCCACGGTCGTGTGAACTGCCTCTCCCACCCTGTGTGTGTCAGTTTCCTCAGACTCAAATGGTGAGACTCTTTGTTTTTGTTTTTTTTGTTTATTTGTACGTTTACATAGTTACACGTTCAAATTTGCTGATATAACTGTTTGTAAGTAAATGTACGCACGCACAGAGCGAGCGGTAGAGAGAGAGAAATAGCGGGAGAGATGTTGATGATGGATCTTTATTTTGCAAGGATAGAGGTTTAAAGCTACGTCTTTTTTTACAACTTGTCCTTGAGAGAGAGAGAGAGAGAGAGAGAGAGAGAGAGAGAGAGAGAGAGAGAGAGAGAGAGAGAGAGAGAGAGAGAGAGAGAGAGAGAGAGAGAGAGCGGCAGAGAGCGGCAGAGAGAGATGACTTCGGGCATGCAGTCTTGCTGCTGCTTTAAGAAAATTCTTTATCGTCGTGTTTTGGCTGAAGGATCTGTGGAACACAATTTCTAATCAACCTTTTCAGTATTTTCTCCCTTTTCGTCTCTCTTTTTACTTTTTCCCTACCCGCTTTGCATCGTTTCCAGGAATACGTACGGACTGTGGTTCTACATGTTAGTGCTGGGCCTGTACCTCCTGTACTTATCCTGCATGACGTACTTTGTGGTTCACCGCGACTCCATCATACACCACGACAAGGGGCGTGTGGAAAACAGAACTATGGACATGCTCAAAGGCAACGACTCTGAGGTAAGCATAACCAGCATAATTGTTGATGCAGATTTTGACAATGCTATTCCCTCGTACGTTCTCTGTTTTAGATATACTTTAATTCTGGTGTTCTCTTTTACTTTTGGGTGAATTCATATTAAAATTCTTAGTATCCGTTTGCTACTTTGCTAGTAATCGTCAAAAATGATGGAAGTAATTTACCTTTAGTTCTCAGCAGTCACGTGACTTTTGACTGCTGATCACTTCCTCTGTGCATATGTTTTTAATGTTATAGTTATTTTACCTCTGATTTATGAGTGTGAGGAAGATCATGTTTGAATGTATGGATGGTTGGTGATGTCTTGAGCGTGCTGTGCATGCGAAGGAGGAGAAGGCTGTACTCGTGTGGTTTGTCCGTTCTTCCATCCGTCCGTGTATGTGCCCGTCTATTTATCCATCTGGAATTTGTCGGAATTCTAAATTCGTGTATACATACGAGACAATTTCATGAACACTGAGAAGACCTGTATTAGAGCATAATTATTTAGGCATAAAACCTTTACAGTGGAACTTCATCCAGTGTATTCAAGTCAAACTGCAACACGATCAGTGACTTCGGAATATCTTAACAACCTAGAACCAAGACATACGCATAACAAAACCAGAAAGTCAAGAGTAGGCTACCAAGTAATACATTTTAAACAAGAATTCACCTCTGGACACTCCTCCCCGACCATGTATTGTGATCGTGGTGGTGGGTGTTTGGTTTAAATACATTTTCTTCTTTTATATATTCATTAAATTCACATTCATAGGTTTGAAAACATAACAAGCCGACGGAATATCATGGTGTCTTCAAAGCAGATTTACAAACAGTGATACATTTGCAAAGTAAATTTCCGAATAGTCAGGTTGTGACACTAATACACAAAGGTCTCATCAATATGACGGGCTTTTTTCAGATGACGGCGGTGTCTAAAGGCGCGGTGTGGATCATCACTGTCTACAGCATTCTCAGCATGGTCAAGGAAGTGGTACAGATGATAACACAGGTGTGACGTCACATCCTCTTGCATTTTTTCTCATCTTTGTTTATCTCCTAATGTGTGCTTTTCTGCATTTGCTTTTATTTAAAGTCAATGAATATTGCAGGCTGTTTTTTAAGGAGATAAGACACCAAAGCCATTCAAGGATGTGCATCGACAAGTAATCAAGAATTAGTAAAACTTTTTACAAAATTGATGATAATTTGAAGTATTTTGTTTATCAAATGACCATATTTGCAGTTGCAACTTATTTGTCGTGTACTGGAAGAGAGTTGTAAACTGTGACCGACTTGACATTGCTGATATATAAGAAGAAATATCGTTTTGACGTTTTGATTTCGAATTATTCAGAAATATATCTCAAAGCTTTTTCCAAAAAAAAATACCAACTTGCTTCTGAGTCTGAGATTAAAGTCAACTCAAGAGAGGAGGAGTTTTACTTGCACAGACTGGTCAGAAAACGCTACGTCACAGTGGAGTCATGTCACGGTCAAAAATTGCTCTGTGAATTTCAGAAACGGCGTTACTTCGCTGACCAGCAGAACGCGTTCGAGTGGTCACTGTAC
>NC_090249.1:25604815-25637315 GCF_037325665.1 Littorina saxatilis
TTTCTATAATGACGTTTGTCTCGGTGACTTTGGCATCATAAGCAGTGGAAAAACAGGTCCCTGCCAGACTTGCTTGACATGACCTCATTTACATGATATACACACGTGTGATTTGAACGATTATTATCTCACGGGTGTCTCTCTCACGTATGTAGGATAAAGACCAGAAGTCAAGCTGAAAGTGTGCGTGTGTTGCACGTTGCATTTAACAAGGTATAGTTGAAGTGTCCTCCTCGAATACTCTGGTGATAAAAAAAAAACCCACTTCATATCACTTTTACGCGATCACAATGCAATATAATGATTTGTACACAGGGGGTGTGGGGACCTGGGACCCTTGGGATCCTCGAAAACTCCACTTAGGGGGTCCATGGACCCTCTAAACATTAAACGTGGGGGTCCATGGACCCTCTAGGACGGGTGTCCGTGGGGAGCCCTGCTAGAGATAAATGCCGACGTTTTAGAAATCATTTCCATCAACAGATTGCAGACTGGTTTTGGAACGGCGGTATGGTAAGAGACTTTCAATCAAGCTAACCTTATGCCTCTTCGACACAAAGCTGTATAATTATTAGCCTTCAAAAAGATTACAGTACTGTGCGTGTTTCTGTATTGTAATACTTTTAGCAAGGTTGCAGTCAAGGTTAAGAAGAATAACTTCCTTCTTTTGCTTTTGCCTATAGGACGACTGTTCTGCAGGTTATAATAATGTATCTGGGGTGACAGCTGCTTGAGTGGTAACTATAGTTATAAGCTCATCACATTTGGGCTACATTTGCTTGATTTTTAAGTTCAGTGACGTATTTATCCTGTGAGGGATTGTGGATAGTAATCATGGTGGAATGAAACATGGCTGGCATACCATGCTGTCTGTTTTGTCAGCCAGAAAGTGTGTACATCTCTCGTCAGCGCCCAGCAAACACCGCTGTCGGTTGTGTCCATATTTTGTTTTCTGGTGTGTCTACTTCTCCACAGAGATGGAAAATGTAAGACAACTCTCCCGCCCACATCAAGCCCCAAACAACTGAAATTTATCTTAGTTCTTGCCCAATAAGGCGTACGTGCTCACATGGAAAATGGCCAAAAAATGAACAAGATCATTGTGGGTTGGGTTTCTTTAATCGTTACAAATAATTAGATGAGTAGGAGGGTATCTTTGATAGAAGCTTGTATGGTATGAGGTAGATGACTCATACTTCTGCTTATTGCGATTCATTTAACCTTTGCTTTGGCTTATTTCAACATTTTATGTCGCTGCATTATAATGCCATATTAGACTGAAGGATCAAATCAGGCAGTGTCTTGTTTTGAGATTTAACAGTTTATTCTAAATAATTCTGCTTGGCCGCAATTTTTAATTCAGTAAGCATGCGCAGCTTTCCTAACCAACTTCCGGCATTTCCGTTATTTTTCCTTTGCTTTTGATTGTAATCAGTACTCACATTAACAAAATGTTATCTAACTCATGTTTCCGGTGAGAGCTGGGCTTATCTTTTTTTCAGAAACAAATTACTAACTGTACATTAACTCATGGCTTCAATTTACTCTTTACTTTGATCATTAATGAGTATACCACATTAATTTCGTGCACATTGGCACACCTATAATATCAGGTCATTACTAATAAAATTACTATTTCTTACCTCATCTGTGAAATATCTTACTAATTGTATGTGTGTTCAGAGTTCTGCATTCTATCAATTAACACCTCTGATGTCTTTCGCATTATTAATCTTTTTCGGTTGTCTTTTTCTAGGCATTCAGTTAAGGGTTTCTTTGTCTTTTAGCTGAATAGTATGCTTGGGGGTACTTACAATACTGGGCGACTATAAGCAGTGTCACTTAATTCTGATGTCATGCGATACACAGCGTTTAAAAAGTAATAATGATTCTTCCTTAAGGATATTTAACGATTCCTTTTTGCCCAAGTAAACCACAGATCGTTCCAGGATTGCAGGTGCGATAAAAGCACAAGTTTGCGTTGACACATAGCAAAAAATCTGTTACCTTAGTGCTTTCTGTGCAGAGGAGGGAGGCGTGTGCTGAATTATGTTCAGTCGCAGATTGGCGATTGAAGTTGACAGGTACGAATCTACTCCAACCAAAGGCCTATAGCTACCTTTAATTGTGGAACTCTTTCTAGCATGTCGCATAACAGCATGAGTAATGCCTCAAATGACTCTAAAATACCTGTTGGGCAGTTCTGGACCAGGATGACAGCGAATGACCGGGAGGAGAGTGTGGGTGGCGTCGACATCAACCGCGTGGCCCTTCAAGAGGAACTCATCAAACAGAAGAAAAAGTGAGTTCTGCTGCCTGCAGAAGGGTGGTCGGGACACAGGCACTCGACACAGGGTTGGTGGGGCCTGTTGGTTTGTGTGTGTGTGTGTGGGGGGTGCCCTCCTGCCACACCATCAGCACAGATTTGTATAAGTAGACAAGAGTAGATATTCTGCCCCCCCCCCCCCCCCCCCCCTGCGAGCATTGTAAACTTATGCAGAAAATTCCATGTTCATGACCAAAGGATTGATACTTTCGTTTGTTTGTTTGTTTGCTTGTTTGTGTAACTTGCGGTTAAATATTTTGCGGTTTGTGAGCCGTACCTGCTTTCTCCATTGCTGGCAGTAAACAAATATATACCTTTTTTCTCGCAACATTTCAAGGAATGTTTTTTCTTGGATTTGCAATCTACAGGATGAAGGAGATGGGCTCGGTGTTGGAGAAAAACAACCAGCTGCTGAAGCTGATCGTACAAAAGATGGAGATACACACGGAAGATGAGGTTTATGATGAAGGTGTGTTCATGTCCCCATGTCGGTTTATCTCTCGTTGTCAACTCTATACATGTATCCCCCGAGCGGTGTCTGTCATTATATGCTGAACACTGCGTTCTTAAGTTCGAGTGAAAACTGCTGAGTGTTTGTCCGAGTAAGCGATCGCGAGAGAGGAAGTTACAGAGAGTTATTTTAGTATATGTATTTTAGTGAATTGTATCGATTCGCTTCATATATGTGTATTTTTGGGTTTGCTTGATTTGAGTGGATATCTTTCTACACCGCAATATCAGGGTTATTTTTTCCCAGCCTTGGGCAATATACATTTTGAACAAGAAATTTGGACCGGGAAAGCGCATGTATAGAAAGTGGCGCCTAGCGAATTACACGTGACCTGAACTGCGGCTCTAATTGGTTCTTCACTATCAGGCAACTAGGTCTCTAGTTGGTTCCTAATTATCGTACCCCCCCCCCCCCCCCCCCCCCTGTGGGCAACAATAACAATTGTCCCGTGCCAACATAAAAGCTTTTGCGGAATCGCAAAATTAATTTATTTTGTATGATGATATTTTTACTGGTCACATAACTTTCTGTACAGGTTACAACCACGACGGCGGATGTTCAGCCGGCAGCGTACCAGTGGCCAACGGACCCAACGCAGGCAGAAACATCAACACCAACTCCCTCCGCCGCAGGGCCATGCAGAAATCCTCCATCGTGTCCTTCATGCGGAACAACTGGGACAAGAACCACTGAGGGGGTCTGTTGGCTGTGGCTGATGAGTTTTGTGGCTTGCCGCTGAATGTAGCGTCATTCCAGAGTATTCACGATCATCTTCATCGCTACAGATCTGTCCGGGTTTTCACCGGGAATTGTTTGTTTGTTCGTTCATGGGCTGAAACTCCCACGGCTTTTACGTGTATGACCGTTTTTACCCCGCCATTTAGGCAGCCATACGCCGCTTTCGGAGGAAGCATGCTGGGTATTTTCGTGTTTCTATAACCCACCGAACTCTGACATGGATTACAGGATCTTTTTCGTGCGCACTTGGTCTTGTGCTTGCGTGTACACACGGGGGTGTTCAGACACCGAGGAGAGTCTGCGCACAAAGTTGACTCTGAGAAATAAATCTCTCGCCGAATGTGGGGACGAACTCACGCTGACAGCGGCCAACTGGATACAAATCCAGCGCGCTACCGACTGAGCTACATCCCCGCCCCCTCACTGGAAATAAGAGCATGCTTTCACTTGGACACGTATCAAAAATCAATAGTGTGGCTGCATTCTGTGCAGAAGTTGTTTATTTTCTGAATTGATTTTCCAGATTGACATTGGTGTCACGTACGAAATCAATTCAACAACAACAAAATCTGCAAATAAAAGCAGCCAGGCTGTTGTATTTAAGTGTCCGTTTCAGTTGAATGATTACATTTGGGCGGGGATATAGCTCAGTCGCTAGCGTCGATGGTTTCAAAACCAGTTGTCTCTATCGGCGTGGGTTCGACCCCCACGTTTGGCGAGGGATTTATTTCCCAGAGTCAACTTTGTGCAGACTCTCCTCGTTGTCCGAACACCCCCGTGTGCGCACGACAAAGAACCCAAGTTCAGAGCAAAAGTCTCACGGCTTGGAAACGTGAATACACGAATGCAAGAAAAAGAAGAAGAAACAAGTCGCGTGAAGCGATATAAAATAAAAACATTTAGTCAAGCTGTCGGCATCAAAGTAACAGATTAACACCAAAAACCAGTCATCGCCGAGACTATAATCAAGATAGTCTCGACTAACCTGGAAGCACACCAAAACACCGAGACAGGTCACACTCGTCTCCTCGCAGCGAACGCAGTACTTACTTAACCTATTTTCTGTAATCCTGAGCACATTTTTAGAGTGAACATGACATATATATATTTTTGAATTCAGGAGAAATTGAGGAATACGATGCAATCGTTTTTAAATCTGTTAGTGAAAATTCGATTTTAATGACAACTTTAATGAGCAAACTAATTAACTAATTTTTATGCTGCCGAGCTGAAATGCAATCCCATAGTTACTTCGTCTAAGATTGCTCGACCAAAATATCAATCAATTTGATTGAAAAATGAGAGCGTGACAGTGCTTCCTCAACTTTCACAAAAAGCCGGATATGACGTCATCAAAGATATTTATCGAAAAAAAAGGAAAAAACGTCTGGGGATATCATACCCAGGAACTCTCATGTGAAATTTCATGAAAATCGGTCCAGTAGTTTTCTCTGAATCGCTCTACACACACACACACACACACACACACACACACACACACACACACACACATCACGACCCTCGTCTCGATTCCCCGTCTATGTTAAAACATTTAGTCAAAACTTGACTAAATGTAAAAAGGGTAGTGCCGTACTGTATGTGAGAAAGCAGCCCGAAGTTTCCATGAGGGTAACCTCACAGGGCTATATGATATCTTATCCTTATCTTTATCTTATCCTTATCCTTATGATGATCTTAACTCGATATATAGAACAGATCTGTGTTGATAAACGATATCGTCTATTATTACCATTTTAGTGTCCCATATATGCCAATTTAACCACAGCGGTCAGGCAGACTTTTGTATAAAAACACTGTTACTGTTACAGTAAAAATAATGTGACAGGGAGACTACTGCGTCACCCTTCACAGCAGACTCTGCAAAGTTGTCTGCAGGCGAAGAGCGCGGGCTATTTATTGTAGCTCGACGCTTCTTGTTATATTTTAGTTTGATTCAAAGAGATGGAATACCGACTCAAAAGTATTTCTTAGGGAGGGGGAGGCCGATCAAATTAGGGGTGGTTAATCCTATTTAAACCCAACGGCATAAAACGCTCATAAAAGCCGGTCGACTCATGTCGACACTTTGGGTTTCAAAAGTAAAGAATGGTTTTAAAAAATAAACGACACTCTCACAGGAGAAGTGAAATCCGGGGTACGCGTGCAGTGTGTACTCCAAGGCAATATGGCACTTCATGAAGCCCTCCAATAACAGCTACAAGTTTACATCGGAAATACATTCGACATTTATTTAAAATGTAGATACTCGTTCATACTGTTCAGTGTTTATACAGCTACTTACATCGGAAATACATTAGACATTTATTTGAAACTAGATGAATACCCGCTTCGCCGGGTACGGCATCGCCGGGAATAAGTCGAGCCGAATACCCGGCTGCGCCGGGTGTACGCCGAGTTCGCCGGCGCACCGCACGAAGGAAGGGAGATAAACGCGCAAAACACTGGAGAAGAGTAATACCCGGCTTCGCCAGGACAGTGACCTTCTAAAAATAGTATAACGGGAATATGGATTGAGCGTTGTCGACAGTGACCTTCTAAAAATAGAAACGGGAATATGGATTGACGCCACACGAAGGAAGGGAGATAAACGCTGAAAACACTGGAGAAGATAAGGAAGAGTTACTGGGAATGGATCCAGAGAAAAACCAAAATCGGTTCAGCGCTGCGCGCTGAGAGCACGTGTTGAAATATCTCATCGACCAGGTTGTGTCCGGGGTGTACCTGAATATGGCCACCAAATTTGAAAGAGATCCATCGAGAACTTTGGCCGTGCATCGCGGACACACACACACACAGACACAAGTCGTATATATATATAGATAGATGTAGATATTCTTTCGTACTGTTCAGTGTTTACTTGATTGTTCGTGTATTTTGTGTGATTACCTTAGTTTTTGTTTTTATGATTAAATGTATTTTGTTTGATTCTCTTGATTATTGTTTTCATTAGTAGTCAAGTTTTATGTAGGTTGTACATCTAATTGTTCTATTTTGTACATGTTCTTTTGTAAAGGGCCTAGAGCCATAGGTTACGCACTTAAACATGTCCAGTTATTATAATTATAAGTTATTTTTTTTCGACGCAGTTTTTGCATTAGTGTGGACAGCAAAAACTAGTGTATCTCACACACACACACATACACACACACACACACACACACACACACACACACACACACACACACACACACACACACACACACACACACGAGACTACCGGTACATACAAGGTAAGCATACATGCTTGACTGCGTCTTGCATGTGACAGTAGATTGTCACTGATATAATTTGCCAATTACAAAGCCACCATATCCCGTCCGGCACAGTTCCCGAGTCATGTGTAGGCACAGCTCTAATACTTTTACTCTCACTCCTCACCCTCCCAACCCATGACTCCTTTCCCGCTCCTCTTCAACGAGGTACACTTAATGATTGTTACTGTCATATTAAATAATCCACTTACACCTATTTTAATAAATTCTGGTTGGTTCCATGTACGGCAGCCAGAATGTTGTCCCCTCAGCCTAAAACAACGCTTCTGGACTGCCACATTTATGCTGTCCATACAAAATTGTGCAATATTTTAGTCGTGTTGTTTTGCATTTTAACCCTGCCCTATAGTGATTGTGTTAGTGTCACTTTTTCCTGTATGTTAATGAACAGAGGTTGTGAATTACTGTAATTGTTTTTCTTCAGCGTTGAGTTTTATCATCTTACCCTAAACATGATTCTTTTTAACTTTGTAACATGTACACGGGAAGACTATATACTTAAAGATTCCTGGCATATTAATCTCGTCTTGAGGTTTGTGTTTAGATACATGATTAAGTTTTTAATTTTCATTAGAATAGAAACTTCGCGTGACGTTTTGTTGTGTTATATATTCGAATCTCAGATGTGGTTGTCGTGTAGTTCTACGTAGGACATTGTTGTTCAGCTGACTATTATCCCAAGCCTTTGAGTCAATAATGTTTTGTCTTCTTATACAAAAATGTGCATATCAAGAAATGTAAATATGAAATGACACATTCACAAAAATGAAAATGATACAGCATAGATATCATCCCGCACAAATATATTATTTTACTCTGTGACAGCCTGCTATAGAAATTTGAATTTATTTAACGACAGTATTCTATAAGTTCACTTTTGTCAGATGAAAATATCCAGATTACGCTGAGGAAGTACATGATAACTTTTAAATTAAAAGACCGAGTTCGTCATCAATGTTGCAATATATTCCTTTAAGCCCGCTACTAACGACAGCAGAACCAAGAACGTTCGGCGAATGTTACACCGTGGCTTGTTCGGTGTACTAACCAGCGGCGAATGTTTCGGTGATACCGGTCACATGATCAAGAAATATCACGTGAGAAGACTCGTGATCGGTTGACAGCGTTATAGCCGCGGCCAATATTTTCACTCTTCAAGGATGAAGATACGCAAATATTCAATCAATGAAAAGTCAGTTCGTCTAAGGTTACAGATACGCGCTGCAAGGTTTGCAGGAGTGAATCGGCGAACCTCGAACGGTGCAGCTGCAACCCAAAATTAGGGGAATCCCCTGATTTGATGACGTAGTGCAACGTTTGCCGAACCTAGTTCGGCTTGGTTCGGCTGTAGTTAGTATCGGGCCCGTAACCAGTAGCATTTATTGTTAACTCCCGTTCTGTTTTATGGTGCGTTTTTAAAATAAAAAATGTTGTGTTCTGAGTTCCTGTAAAGTTCAGATCGTACCATGGTAGACTGCGGGTTTATTCCGCGCGCGTGTGTGTGTGTGTGTGTGTGTGAGAGAGAGAGACTGGGGGACAGAAACAAGAGTCATATTTAGTTAATGCATGGTTTACAAACACCTTCATCTGACACAAATGTAACTTTCAACACTTCATTTTATTACATGAGACCAAAACATAAATTCTCTCCTACAAGTGTTTCTTTTCGTAAGAGGCTTTAACAAATTTTGGCTTCATGCAAAGAACTCGCCTAATCGACATGAAAGGTCTAATTCAAGAAGAATTAAAAAAAGCTTTCAATTGGATATATAACAATGTAAAACATGTGCTTGGGCTGGGGCTTTTTAACAAGAAAAAAACAGAGGCAACTTTCTGCAGCCTCTCTTCGGTTTCGGAACACCCCCGTGTGCTCGAATGCGCACGATAAAGATCCCAAGCTAATAGCGAAAGTCTCAAGGCCTGAAAAACACGAATACACGCATGCAGAAAAAAATAATGGGTAGCGCGAATCTGTCGCTGTATGCTATCCCCAGGGAAAGCAGTCCGAATTGCCATGAGGGAATTCCCTAAGGACAAGAAGATGTGCCCAAAGAAATGTCTTGAAAAAAGAAAACCAAGCATTGGCATAATTATCACAAAATGTGTGCAACAGGTTTATATTTCTGAGACACTTCGGTTACAACAATAACACGAGTAATACTGCTTAGTACCAAATATCTCTGACATAACAGAAATGTCACAACTTATCAGGACATACCATGAAACAGCACGTTGGTATAAGGCAAGTCCGTACTGTGACGAGATCCTGATCTAGGCATTAGTTCAAGAGTACTTTTTCAGGAAATGTCCAATTTTCTCAACTTTTGATCAGTCTCTTTCGATAGTAACATTTGGTGTAGACACCTGGCACACACGTGTTAAATGTTCTCTTTTTCTTGGTTCCTCAGATTTCCATTTATTCCAAAATTGTGATATGACAAAGTCAGTACGACATGCCTTCACTTTCTACTTCAAAATTAACTTGAGGTCACACACGAAAATCTCGCTTATCAACAGTCACACAGTAGTAAGACAAAAGTTTACTTCAATGCGTGACATAGCATCCACTCAACCCATACCAAGTCAATAATAGACATCACAGATTATCGAAGCGTCTCCGTGACAATTCAGCATCAAATCGTCCTTTTTCGATCAAACAACACTAAATTCACATCAACGACTTTAGAAAGTACGTTAACATTTCCTCAGATGAGGTCATCGCTTTTCCACCTCAACCGAGACAGCTGCGGAGAGCAAGGCAGCGACAGAGACGACGTGGCTTTGAACATTCCCCCAGACATCATGGCGTCGCTTTCCGTTCGCACCAAGTTGCGCATGCGTGTTGTCTTGCGCACTTCGTTGAGCGACAGGCTACTTCCGTCCATACTGCTGAGGTCGGAGGTGGAGCCCATAACGTCGTACATACAACGGAGCTGCAGAATGCTGGCCCTCAGCTCGATGAAACGCTTCAGCAACACCTTGTCCTGCTCCTTCATCTGCACCTGGAGCATGTATAAAGCACAAAGTTACCGCATGTACCGACAGTATAGTATTCGTGGTAAAGGGTCTTGATGTTCAACACATACACACGCATGCAGGCACGCACACAACCACACACACACACACACACACACACACACACACACACACACACACACACGCACACACACACATTGGCGCGCGCGCAAACAGACCCACGGTCAGATACAACAACAGAGAGCGGATTCAGGGGCAAAGATTAAACGCCAAACAAAGACAAACCAGCTTGTGAAATAGTCGGCAGCCCTAAAAAATATTTGCCAAAAGAATGATTTAAATAGGCGTAATGAGATAGCATTTGTGGGAATAATTGAACATGAGTGTAGTACAAGAGAATGTACGGTCCTGCGGGTGTAAGTCTCAAATTCTTAAGATAGATGACTGAGCAAAAAGCACAGGCACATATGTCATTGATATTAACCCAAAACTGTTAGTGTTGGTTCACCGTAAAATTGCATGCTTCCTTCATTGCTCTCAAAAAGTGCTTAAAATTCCATGGGCGTAACTGGGACGTCAAAGTTAAAACGAACATCTGGACAATTACAACAAATAACTGATCCAGGAAGAATGCCTACGTATTCGGATCATAGCGTTCGAGACATTACATCAATCGGCCATTCCGTATAAGGGAGTATTTCATTGGCAGCGTGTCATTAAAAGGTCTTCCATTGGACAATGTGTTCACCGCATTCCGTAACAAAGCTTCCCATTGGACATGGGTGGGCAAGGCATTGTGTAACGAGGCTTTCTATTGGATATGAGTGTGTGTATCTGGCATTCCAACGACTGTCGGAGGAGCAAGACGCGGTGCAAAGGATGTGTGGTGTTGGGGCTGTCAACATTTGTCCTAAGGGCCGTGCTTCACTGTGTATTGACAAACTCGTTTCGCTGTGTGGTTTTTTGTGTGGTTTTTTTTTTGGGGGGGGAGGGGGAGGGGAGGAGAGTGGGGGACAAACAACTGTCTGCGTTTTGTGTCTGATTTGCTGTTCTTAGTTTTGTCTCGTTTGACGTTTTCTTTGTGTCCTTGGAGGGGGTGTGTTTGGGCTCTCTCTCTCTCTCTCTCTCTCGCTCTCTCTCTCTCTCTCTCTCGCTCTCTCTCTCTCTCTCTCTCTCTCTCTCTCTCTCTCTCTCTCTCTCTCTCTCTCTCTCTCACACACACACACACATACTCACACACACACACACGCGCGCGCGCGCGCGCACGCTAATTTTTGTTTGCTCAGTGCTAGCAGATAATAAAGCCGTTTGAAGTTCTTTT
This sequence comes from Littorina saxatilis, assembly GCF_037325665.1. Taxonomy (NCBI): domain Eukaryota; kingdom Metazoa; phylum Mollusca; class Gastropoda; order Littorinimorpha; family Littorinidae; genus Littorina; species Littorina saxatilis. The sequence goes on from NC_090249.1 coordinate 25,615,981, forward strand.
TGTCAAGACAAATCAGAAAAGAGAAGGAAGAACAAAGTCCGACTTTCAGAACATTTTAGCAACAGAACTAGCAAAACATTCTCAGTACATGTACTTTTTCCGGTGTCTTCTTTTTCTTGTGCTTGAGGATTTAACATCTCTTCCTGGGCGTATTGCGTCTGGATATACATGTGTCTTGCTATCTACGTCGTTGCTGTTGCATGGTAGGCTCAAATCACATGTTAAATGTTTTTAAAATCTACTTGTGAGCTCTGTGCGTTTTTGTTGTCATCTACATTTACTCCTGTTAATTACACAATAAAAGAAAAACCGTGATGTTGCAAGAGCAACACTCACAAAAAACATGGAAAAGAAGGCAAGAGCAAACAAAACATGTTGGCGGATGGCTCAACCTTGCCAGCGAGGAAACGAAAGGCCTTTTGTCTACCAAAAACATCTTCTCTGGCCACACAACACCATCGAACAATCCGGACAGCCAGTCCTCCCTTTAGTATCATCACAGCCAGCGAAAGGGCAGAGCACACAGAAGCATTGTCTAAAAGATCGCCAAATCAAAAGCGGATGGCCCGACATGGTCAACATTGTAGCTGGACATTCAATCAAGTGACCTTGTGGCCGGTGTTTGAGCAGCAACGTTTGTTCTTGCCCTCTCGCACCTTTTTGTTGGATTAATAACGGGCAGGGCCGTAACATGTTAAAGGACAGCTGTCTCGTTCGGTGGTGATTTGTTTCTTGATTTTCTGACACACCGAGAGTAAGTAGAGAGTGAGAGAGAGAGAGAGAGAGAGAGAGAGAGAGAGAGGGAGACAGACAGACAGACAGACGGACAGACAGACAGACAGACAGACAGACGGACAGACAGACAGACCGAAAGGGACAGAGAGAGCGCGCGCGGTCTGTGTGCCTCGGTGTGTGTTTGTGTGTGTGGTGTGTGGTTAACAGTGAGAGAGAAGCGTGTGTGTGCGTGCCTACGTACGTCTGTGTGTGTGTGCGTGCGCACGTGCGTGTGTATGCCCGTGTGCCCGTGTGGATATAACTATCAGCGTCTCATGCGTTCATCTCCAGCTCTGTGTATCTCTGTCTCTATCTTCTTTTAGCGTGATTATCTTTTGGCAGGACACCCGATTCTGTCCATAATAACCCTGTTCCGCCTTTGATCAAGTGCCCTTTTGAATGCGGCCGAATTTTCATCCTGCGTTCTCTAAGGCCCAGAAAACTTAAAGGCCAGTTAATAGCAGGATTAAAGGGACTCCAAAAAAGACGCGTCTTCAAAGACCGCGTGTGCGTGCATTTGAATGATTTGGGGCTGCGGATGAAAGTCTTCGTCAAATCTGGCTCAAAATATGATTTCAAACTTTGTTGGAAAAGCATTTTTTGAGCTGGTTTATTAAGTGCTCAAACTGATGCAACTGAATGCAGTCCCAGTGTCGAAGTTTTTCGTGAAATGAAAGTCGCACCACTAATCACGGCTACCAACAAAAGGCCAGCGTATATACTGCCTCCTGTTGATACCTCTCTCCCCACTCCCACTGATATCGAACGGTCATCACGGATAACAACAACAACAGTAGCAGCAGAAACAATAGCAATTGCTACTATTGCTGCTGCTGATTGTGCTGCTGCAGGTGCCACGGTTGCCTTCTACTTTTTGTTCTTCTAAAATACACTTACCCAACCCATCCCTACCAGCACCGTACAAAACAATTTCAAATCAAACAGTGCCATGTTTGCCATCTTTACGACCAATCTTACTCACCATCTCGTGACGAATCCAGGCCAGAGCAGATCCGAGGTCCTTCTCCCTGGAGTTCAAATCCTGGTCGTCGCTTTGACAACCGTTGCTGTTGCCATAGCTACGCAGGCTTCCATAGGACCCGCTCTTCCTCAGCACATGGCGGTAACGCTCGGGTAGAGCCGGTCTGTTCTCGCTGGCTTTTAACATTTCCTTGGGCAGGAAGAACGCCTCGGGTCGCAGGTGTTCCGGTGTACCTGTTCTGCTGCGAGATATCGGAAGTCTGTTCTGCGAGGCCGATAAATGATCGTCGCTGTCTGCTGACGACATATCAGCACTGTATCGACGATCTCTCCTTTTCCCCTTCTTAGCGTCATCTTCTGCGTAGAGATCGTTCGCAGAGGAGCTGCAAATAGAGTCTTCCCCAAAACTGCAAAGCGACGAACCTTCCGAGTCTTGGCTGGCATCTAATGGTGTTTTGCTGGCGATTTCTGACGTATTTACTTTGTCAGCGTCATGTGACGTCTGTGCAACGTCAGTACTGGACCAGACTTCATCCGGGACTGTGCTCAGAGAACTTCCACTGGAGAAGGGGCCGTTCCTGACAGTGGATGCGTGCGAGCTCTCCGACTCTGATTCGCTGACGCAGACCGAGGAGGCGGAGCTACAGGCAGGGGATTTGCGTTTGACTTCTTTTGATTGGCTAACAGTGAGCGCGGGGGCAGAATCACAAACAGAATCGTTTGATTGACTGACACTCAGCGAACAGTATGAACTGAAAGAAGATGGATGTTTTTCGTCGTTGCTGGTAAGTTTTGACGCAGGAACTGTGGCTGAGGTGTGACTGTCGTCAAGTTCTTCTTCGCTTACAGTACATAAAACACCACGAACAGATGACTGTCCATCCCTGTTTGGCGAAAAACACGGCGTCGAAGAGCTAACCCTTACTGCTAGTAAGCTGACGTCATTCTCAATCGCTTGACAAGTGGAATCTTGTTGCGTCATTACATCAACATCGTCAAAAACTGAGGATAGTTCGGAATCACGTTTAGTTTGCAGAGATGTCAAAATATCAACAGCACAGTCTTTCTGAGAAGTTGAGATGATATCGGTTTCGTCAGACGGAAAGTTGCTGACGTCGTCGGCACTTGATCCCATGGCGAGTTCGTCAGATTCAAAGATTTGGGTCAACTGTGAAGGCAGGAACGAAAACTCTGACAGGTCACCACCCTCTGTGCTGACACATCGCATGGTTGTCTCCCCTCCGGAAACAGTGGATAAACTGTGAAACCAACAAAGTAAGTCATCGTTTAGTGAGAGCAATTTACACAAATGAAGCCTTCCGTTCCAACGCCATTGCAACGACCACGAAAATAAAATACGCATTGCATGTGTTGCACTGTCGCCAAAAACAATCACTAGTCTTCTTTGTTTTTTGGGGGTTTTTTTTGCACCCACCCACACACACACACACACACGCACACACACACCCACACACACACACACACACGCACACACACATTGTGACACACACACACACACACACACATGTCTGTATCTAGAGTCTATATACGATTTAGTTGCTATCTTACCTTGACCAACACTGACAGACACACACTTTCTGGAAAAGTCACCGTCTTCAGAAATATAGCAACAAAGCGCGTTCCTCTTCACCTGTAATAAAATATAAACAAAAATTAAGACACTCAGTGACAAGAAAGCAAGGCCAATCAATCTCATGGTGGGAATCGGAAGTTGCCTGTAAATATAGTAATGAGTCTTGACCTCATTCGGTTGCACAAGCTGCGTATTAAATCTGCTAGAAAAACATCTAGCAAGCCTAATAGTTCACACCTTACACATCAATGTGTCATTTTTGTAGACTAGAAAAAAGGGAGACCGACTGAAGGAGATTACGTACTGTTTTAGTGTATGACCACTTTATTTCCATCAACGGTTCAGAGGCCTGTGAGGTCGTACCGAATGATAAGTTACCTTCCGAAGACTTCGTACAGCAACTATATAACAAGTCGCGTAAGGCGAAATTACTACATTTAGTCAAGCTGTGGAACTCACAGAATGAAACTGAACGCACTGCATTTTTTCACAATGACCGTAGTCCGCCGCTTGTGCATAACGGAGTGAAACTGACGAGCCTGTTCAGCGCGGTAGTGGTTTCGCTGTGCTGCATAGCACGCTTTTCTGTACCTCTCTTCGTTTTAACTTTCTGAGCGTGTTTTTAATCCAAACATATCATATAGATCTACATGTTTTTGGAATCAGGAACCGACAAGGAATAAGATGAAATTGTTTTTAAATCGATTTCAGAAATTTTATTTTGATCATAATTTTTATATTTTTAATTTTCAGAGCTTGTTTTTAATCCAATTATAACATATTTATATGTTTTTGGAATCAGGAAATGATGTAGAATAAGACAAACGTAAATTTGGATCGTTTTATATTAAAAAATAAATTATTACAATTTTCAGATTTTTAATGGCCAAAGTCGTTAATTAATTTTTAAGCCACCAAGCTGAAATGCAATACGGAAGTCCTGCCTTTGTCGAAGATTGCTTTACAAAAATTTCAATCAATTTGATTGAAAAATGAGGGTGTGACAGTGCCGCCTCAACTTTTACAAAAAGCCGGATATGACGTTATCAAAGGTTTTTATCGAAAAAAAGAAAAAAAACGTCCGGGGATATAATTCCCAGGAACTCTTATGACAAATTTCATAAAGATCGGTCCAGTAGTTTGGTCTGAATCGCTCTACACACACACACGCACAGACAGACAGACAGACACACACACACACACACACACACACACACATACACCACGACCCTCGTCTCAATTCCCCATCTTTATTAAACATTTAGTCAACACTTCACTAAATGTAAAAAGAATCGCAACCTGAACCACAAACAACCGAAGTCCAAACCTACTACGTGTTTCTTCCAACAACACGTCCGCTGGAACTTGCAACACCGGCACCACAGACCACCCCTCAAAGGGCAACGCCAACACTAATATATAAAGCAAAGACTCGACTGTCATCATTCTGCATCGCAAAGGTACCAACAGTATCACCTAACAGTATCTTCTACACAATCTTTCGCCCCTAAACTTTGCGGATAAGATGATAGCAACTGCATCTCCCAATGTATCTTTAGCGCAAATATGTCACCCTTAGGTTCACTGCTACAGAAGATAAGAACAGTATGTATACGTACCTTTCACAGAAAATCTTTCACCTGAAAATCCGCCTCTTCCCAGTTTGTACCCAGAAAGATAAGCCGGGTCGACATGACTATATACACCGAGTGGAACCCCATTTATCACACACCCACTCACACACCCACACACCCGTTTTGAGACCTATACCTCCTTAAGTTTCAAAGCCCTAGTTTTCCACATTTTCCGTTCATAACGTATGTCAATATACCGCCATTTTAATACGTCCTTACACTTATTAGTTCACATCTTTTTGGATGGCTCCACTGTACTTGCCTCCCCGATAAAAGCTCCACTGGCGAGCATCCCTTGGTTCTACGTCATAAAGCACCAGGTCGGCTGATTAGCGATCGTCTGCTACCTTGTTATCACGCCATACCGGGAGATTTATGTTAATGGTTGAAGGCTCTCAGTCGATTCTGCTGAGCTCTGCAGTCTATCAAATGTGCTACAGTGGCAGATTAATTTTCTGTTCCACCACACGGGGACTTGAAATCGACGAGGTGGGTTTGCATTGCGGGGGGGGGGGGGGGGGGGGGAGGATTGGAGTCACGTAGATCCAGGCCACATCTCCATCTGAAGTGTTTGATTAAAACACAGGCGGAGTCTAAAAGGGGGGGAGGGAAGGGGGGGTTACAGAGATAGCCGTCAAACCTCCAAGCGAAGCGTTCGATACAAAATCAGGCATGGGTTCCGAGATACGAAACAACCCCGTGACTAATGTTATTATGTGGTTACATCTGGGGGTTTGCCGACAGCGGTTAACTTTGTTAAAACTTCTAAAAACTTTTGGACGAAAAGGAGCTCTACCAGAACTTACTTAAAGTTTGCAACATGTCTTCACTTCTGCATCTTTGCGACTACACGATATCTAAATTACGATATTTGCGAGTTACCATAACAATATATCTCTGATGAGGAAAAGCTCTTCAGAACTGAATAAAGATAGAAAGATGGGAAGTAGAAGAAGAAAAGACTCTCTCTCTCTCGGTCTGTCTGTCTGTCTGTCTGTCTGTCTGTCTGTCTCTGTCTGTCTGTCTGTCTGTCTGTCTGTCTGTCTGTCTGTCTGTCTGTCTCTCTCTCTCTCTCTCTCTCTCTCTCTCTCTCTCTCTCTCTCTCTCTCTCTCTCTCTCTCTCTAACAGAGAGTGTGTGTGTGCCGTGTGTGTGTGTGTGTGTGTGTGTGTGTGTGTGTTTGCACTGGTACGTGTGTGTGTATGGGGGGTGTTGTGTGCTTTTGTATGTTTTTGCTTTATTACAATACCTTTGTATGTTTCATGCACTTTTGATAATTCCCTTTATATTCCGATTATATGCATTGATTCCATGTCTGATCTGGAAATTGTAAAAATCAATACAATGATTAATGCAATAAATTATCCATCCATCCATCTCTCTCTCTCTCTCTCTCTCTCTCTCTCTCTCTCTCTCTCTCTCTCTCTCTCTCTCTCTCTCTCTCTCTCTCTCCTTTTCCTCTCTTCGTCTCCACACCTGGTCATGCTCTCTTTCTGTCTTCCTCTGTAGCCCTCAGCATGAACCCCCACCCACCTCAGTCTCGGTGTGAGATGCAAACAAAGTACAGGAAAGTAATGTTGAACTGGAGAGCAAGAACAAACAGGTCTTACTCCGCACTTTCTAAACACTCATTCGGCCCCCGTTTCCAAGGTATTTGGTCAACAATTTACATGAGCACAACTGACAACCTTTGGTCCTGCGCCTTTGCGGTTTCTAGCGGTTTATCCATAACAGATACAACAAAATAATGCAACAAAACAAAACAAAAGAAAGAAAGACAAAAACTTGAGAAAGACAAAAGGTCAAAAAGAAAGAAAGACAGCCAGCCAGACATTTAATTCCAAAAACATGCGTGCTGAGTACGCGAATAAGTTCGTCAAAAGGAGAAGGAAAACTTTCTAAAAAATGTTGCTGTTACATTGTATTTGACAGTCTTTACAAAAGAAATCCACTATCTGAAGGCCGCTGCGTAGATATATATGTATTCGGAAAATTCTGTACAAAGCATGTTGCCGCTAACCTTTTTCTCGCTGTGTCCACAGAACAAGAACATTTCGGTCTATTTCCTAGCTAACGTTTGTTCTCAAAGTTTCCTTGTTTCTGAGTGTGTGAATAAAAGAAATCCCCTTCCTCAGGTTACATTCATTGACATTCTTGTAAGATGTGGGCACAGGCCTGTCTGATTGTTTCTTAACATTGTCCTTTTTTTGTGGAAGCAAGGGATGTCCGGTCAAACATATACATAGGCGAAAAGATCAAGCACCCCCCGGGTCCCCCCTCCCCCCCCCACACACACACATACACATATATCCCGTTCCTCCTCTCAACTCCTCCTCAGCCTTCTAACGTCTTCTTCTTCTTCGCTTCCAAGGCTCTTTTTCTGTCTTCATTCCAGATTCTTGGCAAGCGAAGACTTCTTCACAAAAATATGAACACTGATCCGGTGCAATGTATTCAAATGTGTTTTACAATTACTTAACCATGTATGGGAATATTACTTCGACAAATTACCCTGCACCAACGCCAACAGAAAATACGCACCAGGAAAACCAAAGAACCGCCTCACTGACTGAGTCAGTAATCATTTCTTGTAATCCTTGATCGAATGAATCATTCTCAAAACACTGACCTTTTGTAAGAACAGCCCAATAGGGTTGACACAACTCCCGTGGAAAATCGGCATTCAATTAATTGACCCCGCACCTGCTTTAGCAATCATCACAGTGCCATGAGCAATGCAAACTGTTCCGCCCATTGTTGTGTCCAAATGAACATACCTCTCCTTGAAGGCGGGACTGAAAAGGTCAGCGACAATTCTCACTCACTCTCTCTCTCTCTCTCTCTCTCTCTCTCTCTCTCTCTCTCTCTCTCTCTCTCTCTCTCTGTGTGACTCTTTTTCTGTTTTCAAGAGACTGTCAGTCCGTTTATCTCTATCGTTAGGACAATCTCCCCATCTGTCTGTCGGCCGTTCAGTCCGCGCACGCGCGCGTGTGTGTGTGTGTGTGTTTGTGTGTGTGTGTGGGTGAGCGTGTGTGCGTGCGTGCGCGACATTCTCTCTGTCAGTGTGTCTGTATTTGTGCGTCCTTGTAAACTTGGATGAGCCGGGTTTCAATCTGAAATGCAAATGCGTAAGGCTTATCAGGGGCAGTTAAACGTCTCCAGTACAACCTCTGCAAACTGCATTTTCAACACGCTTATTCATCATCACAAATTCAATCCACAGATCAATCGTAAAACATAGAACCATTTTATTCAATAGTCTGCCAAAGCACGCTCTGGATTGCAAAACACTTTTGTTCGGAAATACTGATTTAACTATATCTTTGAACACGAAAATATTTTCTGCTGTACAAGATTACGTTATGTCAACTGATGATCTGATCGCTTCGGCTGATATTATATTAACAGTGACAGCAATAGATGTAGCAAAGCATTCTCTCTCTCTCTCTCTCTCTCTCTCTCTCTCTCTTCTCTCTCTCTCTCTCTCTCTCTCTCTCTCTCTCTCTCTCTCTCTCTCTCTCTCTCTCTCTCTCTCTCTCTCTCTCTCTCTCTCTCTCTCTCTCTCTCTCTTTATTTGTATAAAATATTATGAAATATGTTGAAAGAAAAGGGTTGAAGTTATCACTTGTTCGCCATGTCTTGTTATCAGAATGTGTATTGATTATCAGTTTTAGAACGTGTCCATAAGCAGTCTGCTTGTTAACGTTCTTAATGTTGTTACTGTATATAACATGTATACAAGAAATTAATAAAAACACGCTTAAACCAAAACGGACAAAGCTGTATTCAACCACAACTTACAAGACACAAGACCATCCCTCCACTTGGACATATACGTGTATTGGTGAATGTCATGTATGTAGTCAAAACAGTCAAAAAGCAAATATATCATTTGATAGTTATTACGTACTGTGTCCGTTACCTGCTGAACTGAACGGAAAACACAACAATCAAATAAATTCTTCGTCGACACACTCTTTGAGCAAAAACGACGATTTCTTTCAAGACGGCAAACAGAATTTCTTGATAAAAAAAAGGCCCCAAAGCCACCGATACTTTTCAAAGACAAATATTGTCCCGGTTTCAAAAGTATAAACTGATGTCTGTCGCAACTATAAAGCTGATTCGAATTCGTCGACCAGAACCTGTATGTGGATTGGAGGGGGTGTGGGCCGGGGAAGAGACGTGGGAATGGGAGCGTGTGGGCGTCAATGGAACATGAATTTTTCGATGAATAGCTGTCAAACGTTAGCGCAAAAAAAGACGTTTATCTAAACACAATCAACAACACAAACACTCACACACATGCAAACAAATTGGCAACATTCTTTGAAAGGGAAACTCCAGTCGTCCTATTGACACAACTGCAATCGGAAACGGTGAAATGCTATTGTACCTTTTATGAGTTTGGATTATTTGAACGTCACGAGTTTTCAACTGCAAACAATTACGCCAGTACGCACAAAAACACAAGACCCCCACGTAGTTTAAAATGTGGCAGGTATGCCTCTGTTGCTAAGTACTCTCATGAAACATGCTCTTAACTGAAAGGACATTAATTTTCTTCTTCTTTTTCTTCTGTGTTCATGGGCTGAAACTCCCACGTAAATTCGTGTTTTTTGAACAATTGGGTTTTTACGTGAATGACCGTTTTAACGACGCCGAAAGGACATTTCACAGTTTGAATTGACTTTTCAGAAGCAAGTACTGACAGGTATCCGCCGAGCTATGTGTAGGCTCTCTCTCTCTCTCTCTCTCTCTCTCTCTCTCTCTCTCTCTCTCTCTCTCTCTCTCTCTCTCTCTCTCTCTCTCTTAAAAAAGATTAATGTATAATAAAGGTGTTATGATGCATAAAGTGATGTCAGGATATGCACCGGAGACATTACGTGATAATTTTATTTTGAACTATAACAGACTAAAAATCATAACACCGACTCCACGTATTGACCTTTTCAAATCAAGCCTTCTTTATTCAGGTGCGGTCCTATGGAACTCACTGCCTATTTTTCTTAAGCATAAAACAAACACAGACAGCTTCAAAAAAAATTATATGTCGCACATAATGCAACTAAACATGCGCTGAATGGTTCATCAATTCATTTAAAATGTATGTGCATGTTAAACAAAATTATAATAATATGCAGATCTAAATTAAGTTATGTTAAAAATTGACACTTGGAAATTGTACTTAAAATGCAGCATGACAATTTATTTTTTACATTTTTATCTGTATATACAGTTATAATGTATTAAGTTTGATGTGATAATTCTTTGATTATATTGTTTTCTGTTCTTGTTGACCCTATATTAGGGCGAGGGCTGGATGTAAAAAAGCAATATTCTTGCTTATCTATTACCCTCGATAATAAAGATTTTGTCTTGTCTTGTCTTCTCTCTCTCTCTCTCTCTCTCTCTCTCTCTCTCTCTCTCTCTCTCTCTCTCTCTCTCTCTTTCTCTCTCTCTTTCTCTCTCTCTCTCTCTTTCTCTCTCTCTCTCTCTCTCTCTATTTATCTCATAATATGTAAGCGCCTAGGGCTATATCTAGATTAGGCGCATAAAAATTATCACAATAATAATAATAATAATAATAATTAAGATCGTTTTTGGTTTTTTAAATGTTTAATGCTATGTTTGTTTGTTTGTTTGTTTGCTTAACGCCCAGCCGACCACGAAGGGCCATATCAGGGCGGTGCTGCTTTGACATAATTATAACGTGCGCCACACACAAGACAGAAGTCGCCTTTTAATGCTATGGTTGTTCTGTTAAAAATGCTTGCCCACAAAACAAACTATTTAAAAGTACACACCTATTTACTTAAATGAACATTGATGAATAAGCAAACCATCATGATAATCACAAAGCAATCCATATCCGACGATTTCCTGACGAAGAAAAGAAATGATATATGTAGTTCGAGATTATTAAAACTACAAGGATTTCATGAACTTCGAGTCTTATGTTCTCTTTGGTGATTTTAAGGCGATGATCAATGAATACATGATAATGATGATGCTGTGTATGCCCAGATCGCATCTTTCAGTTGTCGGTAGCGAAAACTGATTAAACACGGGATAACTTCTGACACGTATGTTGCTATCACTGACGAGATAAAAGATCAAGTCGTAAATGTTTGGGGTAAATGAGAGATACATGTAACTGCATCAACATTCTAACAAAAAATCCCTTTGTTTGTTTGTTTCGTTGTTGTTGTATTTTGGTTTTTTGGTTTGTTTGTTTATTTTTTTGTTTGTCTGTTTTTTTTGTTTGATGTTGTTTTTTGTATTGTTTGTTTGTTTGTGTGTTTGCGGTTCGTCAGTGCTGAAGCAATCACAACCCGAATTGAGATACGAGTCGTGGAAAAATTCACGACGTAAGAAAGACTAATTACATACTTGCAAAGCCATCCGTCTTGAAAAACCAACGCAGATCAACTGGAAGTACATGTAACGAGAAATTATTAAGTTGAAAAGAAAAGGGTGAGAGAGGATGAGGTGAGAATGTAAGCGTAATTTGTAGACAAAAAAAATAGACATAATCAAGTTATAAAAGATCACAACCTAAACCATAACCACTTACCTCAGCATAACACGCCGACAATTTTCTGGAGAATAACGCCAAGACAGCAGATTAGCCGGCTGCACTGATGTAACAATTAACCACAGGACCTCACCAAGACGGACATTCAGTGTGGTGAAACTGAAAACAAAACGCGTTAACGCTACTTGAGCTGCAACAATTTGGACACACTAAACGCGGACACACTAAACGACACTGTACGAGAGGGGTCGGCCCGAGCTTCTGCCGTCAACACCAACACACGTCTCACCTTATAACACCTCCCCCGCGAGCCCCTTCAAAGCGAAGAGGAGTGGAGGAGAGGGGTAGGGGGCAATCCAGGAGGGGTTATACGGGACTCGTGGTTAAAAAGAGCTACCGGGACAGGGAGACAACTGCAACTAGCGGTGCAAGGCTGTGTGTGGGAATCGTGACGTCAGGGTCTTTTGTGTGCGCGTAACTGTGTTTTTTTGCACGGGGTTTTCCGCTTCGAGCTTATGTGACGTCACAATGCATGTAGGCAGGTTTCCGTTAAGATCGAATTGTAAAGATTCACAGGTCACGGTTACTTCTTGACACCTCTGGCTCACTTTGTAATTTCTGTTGTCGTGTTTGCATTTGCCACCTGCAATACAAAGACAGATTTCACTCCCACGCAAAATAAATGTTCTTTTCGTCAAACAGGGCCGGATTAACCGGTAGATTGGTTAAAGTATTATTGTAACTGATAAATCCGAATCCATTTGTCAAACTGTTTGGTGATTTTCTTCATGGTTGATTGGTCAAGCTAATTCAGTACTTGTGTGTTTGACTGGTTGATCTGTTCAGTGTTTACTTAGCAGTTGTTGCCTGATCTAATCATGCCTCTCAGTTTGTGTGAGTGTCAGTGTCACACCCTTTGAAAATTTTTTTAACTTGACTGTAAACTCCCTATAACGACCATTCGGGAGGATCGTCACGACTTCATCAGCTTTTTGGGGGGGCAGTGGGGGGGGGGGGGGATGAGGAGGCAGGGATAACTGTTGGGATCGAAGCTGGCATTACATTTAATAAAGTTAAAAGTAAAACATATCGCCGTTCTCTCCTTGGTGCAATATTTTCACACAAAACTGACTATAAGCTGTATGTAACAGTTTTGTTTCTATGGACGTGCAAGCGGCGCGGTGCGAGTCACAATGTGTGTGTGTGTGTGTTTGTTTTAGTTATTGTTTCCTGTGTCTCTGTGTTGTTGAGAGTTGTGGTACGTGTGTTTACAGCTACGAGTATCCGGCGCACATAAGTTTCGTACCTTGCACTAATGTGCCCCCCAGGCATAACCGAGTTGATGCTATCTCTCTGGGTGTCATAGGTGCCAATAAATCGCAACATTAAGCTTGTGCACCGTCGTAGATCGTACGCTCTCAGCCGGGACATGATGTGTTTTCGTTCGTGTCCGCCTTGATCCATGTACGTTGTTTATGTTTTCAGAGATCCTTTATACCATTGTGACTGGTATTGTCACGTTTTGATCTCTCTCTCTCTCTCTCTCTCTCTCTCCATCTCTCTCTCTCTCTCCATCTCTCTCTCTCTCTCTCTCTCTCTCTCTCTCTCTCTCTCTCTCTCTCTTTTGCTCGCTCGCCGCTTTGTCTGTCCGTCTGTCTGTCTGTCTTCTATCTCTATGTCATTCTTAATTTCTGTTTCTTTTAAAGAAAACCTACGCTGACAATGATGATGATGATGATGATGATGATGATGATGATGATGATGATGATGATGATGATGATGATGATGACGCTGGTGACGATGATGCTGATGATTGGGGTGGGATTGGTGGTGTTGGTTGGTGGTGGATGTGACATTATGATTTGTGATGACAACAGTATGATCAACAAAATGCTATTAATGGTTATCTTTATCACGTAAGACGTTTCAGATTTCTTTAGGAGGTTCTGTGTTTTTGTGGTCTGTTTGCTTGCTTTCTTCTTTTCTTAAGTTACTTGTTGGTTTGTTTTTTCCCCATACGGTTTCTTTTCCGTGCAACTTTAGATCACATTTACTTTCATGCAGACAACAGAGCATAATAGACGAATTCCGAAAATAGCTCTGTCGGGTTTGTATTGGTCACAGTTGTGAAAGAGTGAATACCCTTGATTTTTACTCGGACAAACATTGGAGGGGCCAATCACTAGCGAGGGGTGTGTCGGAAACACGAGGACAGGAGCAAGTGTTACTTTATTTGTCAGAGGGAAAGCAAGGACATTCACTCTTTCACAACCCATATAAACCCGACGGAGTTATTTCCGAAAATTGTCTGTATGTTTTCTCCTTATTCACGACTTTTTTCCGTGACCTTTCGTATTTCATGGGGGCTGCCATTTTGGTTTTGATGCGCTTCCTTTTCCGGTTTACGTATTTTCCGGTTTAACATAGCATTTGCGGTTTTTTGTCAGAAGAGTGATATTTGGTTATGAAGGAAGTCAAGTCCGCCATTACCTGCAACCTCAGTTGAGTGTTTACTTTGAACTTAAACTTGAACCGTAACAGTGTGTAGCCAGTTCGCAAGACCTGTTCATCTTCCTACCAGTTCCAACTGTTGTTATCAATGGGTCGCGCAGCTGGAGGAAGTGTTTATTTTCATTTGGAGCCCAACTTCAGTTCAAAACCAGTCAAGAACTGGCCTTGACATTCGTTTGGAACTTAGTTCAACGAGTATTTTCTCGAACGTAACTATGAGGGTCAACGTGAGGGGAACAGCTACAGCATTCGCAGCTATGAGAAGAACACCTCTCGTTTTTCAAGTGACAGCGACTGCCCTGGGAATGACCCCTTAGCTGTCATCCTCTTGACAGGGCTACATACAATGTCCACTACGCATTATGCCGACATGTGACGGACAGAGGACAAGATAAACAGGACATAACATCCCACGGAAGAACGGGACAGAAAGACTGAATGCGGGAGGTCTTTTGTACAATATTTTCAGACACACACGTGTACCCTCCCACCAATATAAGACTGCCCCTTTAATTGAAAGACTGAATGTTCTTATTTTCTGTTCATAACCCGTTTGTAAAGTGACCTACATTTTAAGACTCGATCCTCCTTTCGAAGAATTTGTTCATTGCCAGATCTTTGGAGAAGTCTTAAAAGACGGGTTCCCCTGCAGGTCATCAGTGAAATGTGTCATTATTATGATTAAGGGAGGGTTTGGGATGACTGGGTGTGGATAGTTAGATGGATAGTGCCGCGCGCGCGCGCGTGTGTGTCGTGTGTGTGTGTGTGCGGGTGTGTGTGTGTGTGTGTGTGTGTGATTTAAATCATCTCTCTTTCATATTCACTGATCTTCAGTACCGCCCGTAGAGTCACTTTCAGCTGGTGAAAACCCGCGCACAATTGAGCCCTGCTGTGAAAACCCGAGCACAATTGAGCCCTGCTGTGAAAACCCGAGCACAATTGAGCCCTGCTGTGAAAACCCGAGCACAATTGAGCCCTGCTGTGAAAACCCGAGCACAATTGAGCCCTGCTGTGAAAACCAACTACCTTTTACGACCCAAGTTTTCCAACTTGACCGTTGATAACCTCTTCAAATTTACCTCTATTTGAAAAAAAAACCACCCTGATTTTCTCAGATTGTTAAAGGCGGATTTAAAAGGGGTGTTCCGCTGTAGCCTGAATTCCCTTTCCTGTGTTAACCTCAGCTTCACCTTTCCGCATCCTCCTCAAAACTGATTCCTTTTATCACCAAAACGGTCTGATTTTCTCCCCCTCCCTCCTGTAAGTCAACACACCTCACCAGTGCCGCCTTATTCAATGAACGACCCGGTGAAATGTGCTACAAATAGCAAGCCGGCTACCGTAATTAGTGAAAACTCAGTCTAAAATGAGCAGCGTACCTGGGATGGGGTCAAAAAGACCAGTGACAACAAACAACACACCTGTGCCCGGCAGGTAGACCACGTACAGTGTCGAGCAGTTACCTGTACATGTACCTGAGCTGTCTCCTCTCTTCCTGAGCGTCGAGTTCATTTCACCCGAGTGCTTGTATTAAAGTGAGTTTCCCCTCGAGTTGTGAACGTGAACCTGAGGTTTCGACGTCCAGGGATTGTGAATAAAGCAGGCGGGCATCAGGGACACACCTAACCAAACAACGCAAATTTAGAAGAATAAAAGGAAAAGGGGAAAAGAAACTAAATGAGAACAGAAGAGAACACATGTTAGTTTCTCGACAATATGTTTCTAATGATTATACCCTTATCTGTTCTCAATTTCTACTTTTCTCTCCCTTTCAATCTTCTACATTTATATCTATTTGTGGAAGAAGACCTTCAGGTTCAAACGTTCAGTGTGCGTATGTATATGTCAAGCCAATTGTTTAAAGTGAGTCCATTTTTCACTGTCAGTTCCTGTGTTGAAGCTAAATCACGACTGGAGGCTAAGAATGATTGGTCACGCAAAAACGCATCGGACAGTACAGCTTCCTACGTCGTCAGAGCTCTAGGTTGAGGTTTACGTCTGGATGTGTAAGACTGCGCTGACTCAGCAGAACTCCCTTTGATTTGACAAGGGCCGACCCTGAAATGCTAATGAGGCATTCAATGGCGGGACAGGTGGCTTGTTACAAATCTATCACACCATCGTATAGGGGTTTGCCGGGTTGCGTCACACATATCAAATGACGTCACACATGTGGACACAGAGAGAGAGAGAGAGAGAGAGAGAGAGAGAGAGAGAGAGAGAGAGAGAGAGAGAGAGAGAGAGAGAGAGAGAGAGAGAGTCGACCTTTGTTACGATTCTATCAAATGACGTCATAAATCATATGATATGTACGTAAGCTTTGCGGCTCAGGTGTGACAACTTCATCAAACAACGCAATAAATCATGTTTAGTCATAGGAGGGGAAAAGGTTGCTGTTTGTGCCGGAGATGTGTGCCTGTCGTAACCGCAAACAAAAAATCTTAACAAATGATTGATTGTGTTGGAGCTTAATTAGTAAAGAGTAGGCTACACTCTTCATTCTATGCTTTGAAGTCGAAATTGACACGAAAGTATGAAAAAACGGAAAACTACAACCCCCACCAGCTAAACAAACAAACAAACAAACAAACAAACACGCAGACAAAATTCATCAAGCGCAGCCTTAACAGCATCCGGAATTCGCAACTTTTACAATTAGTAAATATTATTAATGTGATCACTCTTATTGTTGTTATTGCTATCTTGGCTGTTATTATCGTCGACGTCTTTCTCTTAGATCGTTTTAATGAGTATTTATGGGGAGTCGGGGAGCTCGAGGAGGGGGGGGGGGGGTGTGTGTGATTGAATGAACAAAAGACAGCCTCACGTATGGCACAGTGGACTGACGTGTTTTATGCAGCCATCCTGCTTGATTATTTCAACACCCGGCCACCCCGTCCCCACCCCGCCTCTCTGTCTCTGTCTCTGTCTCTCTCTCACACACACACACACGCACGCACGCACGCACACAGACAGACAGGGTTGAGAGAATGAAATGCACAGTTGCTGCGTTTTATGCGGAAGCCATTGAGTGCACCTGGCCTGATATGCATGTCACAAGCATTGTCAATCATTCCCACAGGAGAAAGAAGGAAATAGAGACTCATTTGTTTTATCACGTATTACGCTCAGACCGATGTTGCCACATTGATCAAGATAAACTAATAGAACGTAACACGCATCCTTTACTGTCATTATTTTCAACACCTACCCTTACATACTTCCTTTTGGTCGCCGTCATGACTTCTTACCGAACACTACCGTAACATTCCCACCGAATGACCATGGGGCAAATGCATTACTCGCGCTGAAGAAACGTGTTCCTGTTTCCTCTCTGATCAAAACACTCCCGGACTGCCATGTCATATGTAACATGGAATATGTAACATCGTAAATTGTCGACATGACGCGTCAGTGCACATGTGGTACGGACCGGCCTATGCCTATGGTATACGGGCCGCGGGGAGAGGTGGGGATCGAGCTGCCCTTTCGGGAAAACGATCAATTGTTTTTGTGATAGGGTGCAAGGAGGAGGAAGAATAGAAAGCAGAAGTGGGTAGTGAAGGTGGTTAGATGTAGTCATGAAAGGTACAGTCCTTCCCCTGTACACGATTTGACTCACCATCTTCGATCTGGCCAGGCTTTTTTTTTCGTGGAGTAAGATCAAGACCATTCCTCCACTTTGACATGTACCAAAAATCAGCAGCCTGGGTTGCTTTCTGTGCGGAGTGGGACACAAGTTTTGACGAACTAGCAGTGGCCAGTGTCAATCTACCGAATTAAAAGTAAATGATTGAAAATTACAAATTTACCACTGTACATTTGAAAACTCGGGATTTTGATTGTGGATGTGTGTCCAAATGGAGGGATGGGCTTACCCCATGTAAAAACCTGATTTGAGGTAGTCAGTAAACCCAACTGTTTTCACGGGAAGGACTGTGCCTTTCACCTTGTATTTTGAGCAACAACAGCAACAACAACATCAACGACGACGACGACAATATGTCTAGTACTGCTGAATTGCAATGTCGACAAATTGACATAGAACTCACCCAATCAACCTTCTCTGGTAATCAGAGAACGTCACAGCTGGGATTACGTCGTTCAAGTGCAAAATATATACCTATATATTCCAAAGATAAACGAAAAGCCTTCACAAGAGGAACATGTTTCCCATCTAAAACAGGTACCAACTGATAAAATAGGGGAAACTAATATAACACACTGAACGAAGGCTAACGCATTACGCCCCTCATACATGTTCCGGACAAGGCAGATCGATACGTCACACCGTCACTGCATGAGTTTAACGAACTTAATTTTGTGCTGAGATTATTCGATCTAGCCTGGACACCCCGGCCGCACGTCGCGAAACTGTGGTGATCAATTCAGGACTGAGGAAGACGGACAAGACAGACAGGGCCTGGGATGTTCTCTCTGCACCACCACCCCCCCCCCCCCCAATCCCCTCCACCCCCTCCCCCCATCCCCTCCTCTGTCGCTGTAAGTGAGAGAATTAGCGAGCGAGAGAGAGAGAAAGAGAGCGCGTGTGTTTGTGTGTGCTTGTGTGTGTGTGTGTGTGTGAGTGTCTGTGCCGTGTGTGGGTGTGTGTGCGCGCGCGTGTGTGCGTGCCTGCGCGCGCGGGTGTGTGTGTGTATGTGTGTGTTTGTGTGTGTGTGTGTGTCTCTCTCTCTCTCTCTCTCTCTCTCTCTCTCTCTCTCTCTCTCTCTCTCTCTCTCCCCCCCCCCCCCTCCCGTTGGCGTCAGCACTTACAAGTCCGTTGGTAATTTGGGGCTGGGCCGCTATTGCGCGGGGCCGCTATTGCGCGAATCTAACCCTAACCCTAACCCTAAAGATTCGCGCAATAGCGGCCCAGCACAATAGCGGCCCGCGCAATAGCGGGCCGATCCCGGTAATTTTGTGTGCAGTCTGTGCATTATGAGCGTATACACAAGAATGGGAGGGACATACATGTAGTAACTGTACGTGCGCGCGCGGGTGTGTGTGTGTATGTGTGTGTTTGTGTGTGTGTGTGTGTCTCTCTCTCTCTCTCTCTCTCTCTCTCCCCCCCCCCCCTCCCGTTGGCGGCAGCACTTACAAGTCCGTTGGTAATTTGGGGCTGGGCCGCTATTGCGCGGGTCCGCTATTGCGCGGGGCCGCTATTGCGCGAATCTAACCCTAACCCTAACCCTAACCCTAAAGATTCGCGCAATAGCGGCCCAGCGCAATAGCGGCCCGCGCAATAGCGGGCCGACCCCGGTAATTTTGTGTGCAGTCTGTGCATTATGAGCGTATACACTGCAAGAATGGGAGGGACATACATGTAGGAACTGTACGTGTGTCTTTATGTCGGCGACAACCAGCCATGAAAAGAAGTTGTTTTTGATCTAAATTTAGTTTTGATCAGTCAATCAAACTTTACTGTCCTGACGTCAACCATTAATATACTGCCTGAACCATCCCCACTCACACGCTCCTAACGGACCGAACACATCATGGGAAAAAAAAATAAATAAAACGTCTATACAATGGAACTCCCTTTATAAGATCCCTTTTTTATGGCTGCACTTTTTATCTGATCTCGTGGCGTTTAAACTAAACATGTTGTACGATTTCTCGGCTGTTTGTTATTCACAGTCTCGCTTGACTCAGTTCTCAAGTGTGAGTGTTCGCTTCACATGATTTGTTTTCTCGATCGAGTTTTTGCGACGGTTTAACTTCCAGGCGAAGATTTTGTTGTTGTTGTAAATTTGTACATTTTCCAGTCAAAAAGAATAGGAGTTTTTGTATTTTAAAACAACAAAACACAGGCTACGCAACACCATGCCTTACCTATGGGCAGCCTTGAAAATACGAAAAAATTTACAAATCGACACTAAACTACTAATGAAAATATAGCAGTCTCATTATTTTCCCATAGCACAGATTTTCTCGATGTTATGTTGAGCGGAGTTTGACTGTTTGCTACATTGAAGCTTATCATCTTATAACTTAGTTTGCTGATGAGTCCCACAAACAAACGACATTTGGGTTGAAGGGAACTGGGGTGGAAGGGATGAAAGTTTATAGCCACAAACAAACGCCATAAAACCCACAAATAGAATAAACACCGGTCGATAACAACGGTTTACTGCGTAGAAAGACGTGCTGCACTGAAGAAATTAATCCTGTTTTATTTTTGTTTGCAAGATTGGGTTCCCGTACTGATGGGAACTTTTGAATGCAACACGGGCATTTAGTTTCTTTCCAGATACAATAGTGCAGCCGAGCATTCGGCACAACACAGATTTTTTTTAAAGATAGTTATTAAAATAGACAACTTCCCGGAAGGGCTCTTCCTGTCAACAGCAGCGTGATGGAGAGTGTTCATTGTCTTTTCGAGCACTTCACCGGATTTATAGTTAAATACAGTTGACGACTTCCCGAGGGGGCATTGCCTTTTAAAAGCAGTGTGATGGGGAGTGTTCATTGACTTTTCGTGCAGTTCAACCGGATTTTCTAATATTCCAATAACGCAACTCACAAAACTAGCTTGAATGCACCAATAGACAATGCAGGGGATCACGCACAAAAACGCATGCACGCTCAAACACAAAAGTACACACACACACACCGTCACACACACACACACACACACACACACACACACACACACACACACACACACACATGAACACACACACACACACACACACACACACACACACACACACACACAACACACATACACTGACACGCGCGCGCGCAAACGCTCTTTCTATTTAACTTTAGGTGTTTCAAGGATGTCACCTACCTAACTAAAGTGAATTTAAATTGGCAACCATTAAACTTCGGACGCCGGCATTTTTGAATCTCACCGTGGTTCAAGTATTTAGGATACACTTGTTGGTTATTTGGTTTACATTCCATCGAAAATACCTTCTAGTTCTACGGGCTTTTTTTTCCTTCAGGACATAAGTAGGGCATTATCTATCCATGAAAACTGTGGCATTGAACTCATATCTCCAAATACACAGGCCTGCGTGTATGACAACGACTGATACATATGGCGAAGATTTGTTTCAGAAGTGGTTGCATGGTGTTCATACCTGGAGTTGTTCTACAGTTGTTGTTGTTACCACGAGTATATTCTCTTCTGTTTGGAGGTCCAGTGGGTATGTGAGCATTTCTTTTCTATTGGAAGTAAGTCAGTGAGTTGCACCCATATGTTCTAAATGTTCAAGTTTTCAATCCGATAAATAATGACAAAAGCATGCCAATGTTCAAATTTGCTACCATTTAAATATTACGATGTACGAAAAAAA
>NC_090249.1:25642315-25702989 GCF_037325665.1 Littorina saxatilis
AGTAATACACAACTCAAATTAGAACGTCCTCCCCCAACCCAGAATTAATCCCCCCACACACACACCCACCCACACTTCCTTGTCCACTCACGCCGCTTATGAGGCAAACAAATCATAATTACTGAAATAATTGCGGTATTGGACAACTGACACAGTGTGTAACTGCAAAACTGGCTATCTGGTTGCAGTGCCATGCCCCTCCGCCCCAAACAACTGTCTCCATGACACCTTCGTGGCGGCAGGTATTGGCTGCACTGGTTGCCAGTCCTGTGCCGACGGCTACATGGTGACCTACAACCCCAGATACATGAACCTATCGTCTGGTCGTCTCGCTGGAACTTATGACTACATGGGTCTACAAATAAATCACGTGGTTGACGTGTGAGTTATTATCGGATACGTGCACATATCACACTGGTGGAACTCAAGTTTTAAGACCTAAAAAAATCTGAGAAAATTAGGTCTTAAAAAGGAGGGAGTCTTAAAAGAAATCTGAAAAAGCAAGGTGCTGAAGGAGAGGGGCAGGCTTAAAAGGGGGGTTACATTGTAATCATAAATTTGTGTAATACATTTGAAAAGAGGCATCCTTTTGTGTTATACCCATAGAACCACTGTTGGGAAATTACCGAAATAAATTATCACAACGCTTAGAAGAAGCGCGTTTAATCAATGCTGTTTTATAAATCTGAGAAAATCAGGTCCTAAAACGGGAGGGAGTCTTAAAATAAATTAACAAACGCCATTAAACAGAAAATCTGAAAAACAAGGGTCTAACTAGGGTGGTCAAAAAATCGGGTTCCCTTGCATCATGTGTGATATTTTCAGGAATGAGCCACGATTCCACTGTGTTGCTGGAGACACCTGCCGGGAGGGATGGTACCAAGCTTTTATGGGCGACACTCTTATTTGTGCTGGCAAGTATCCGTGTGTGTATGTGTAATGACCTTGCACTTGTTTCTTGCATGCATATTATTTTGCTAAGGTTGGCCAAAGCATTTCTCAATATTTTGTTTTACAAGATGCAGCTAACGCCTTTGCATTTAGATCTAAGATCAAAGGGAAGTAAGCACTCAAAATACCGACAACGGTAAGTGAGAGTTTTGTGGAAAGTCTCCTGGTACCTTAGATAATAGTACTTTAAGATGCTTTCAGATAAACAAACAACTTTTATTCCCAGTCATATCTTCATTTCAATGCTTCTTATTCTGTTAGATGCCAGAAAACTGGTTCCATGCAACTCGCACATATTGTTTTCTATATTGAGAGCGCTTGCTTCTCTTTGTTTCTTAGAGCATGTCATAACTGCCGTATTCAGTTATAATTCTCTTGTGCCTTTACTTGTAGAACTTAGCTTGTAGAGTTGCTGTTTTTTCTTCCAGAATGCAGTGAAGGGTGTGCTCAGTGCTCAAGCAGAACTGGGTGTACAAAGTGAATGGATTGTTTCCATGGCAACAACGACATCACTGCCGTTTCGTGTTCTTCTTTGACTTCCTCATTTGACAACCAGTAATCGTTGTGCATGAACTGTTTTACCCATGTGATTCATTGGAACTATCCAAAAACAGATAAGACTGCTTACGTCCAAAAATCAAGAAGAAAAGTTAGTTAATGGAATGTTTAACCGTAAACAAGATGAAACATTTACGAGAAGACAAAAGAAAGACAGAGAATTTTTCCTTTTGTCTATAATTAAACGCTACATTATCTAATCTTTCTTTTTCTTACTTTTTCATTGAAACTGTTTAAAGATCCCACCTGGAACACCCAATTCAATTGCTGCTGTGTCAAATCAGACAAATACATATAAAATCTTGCAGTGATTGTGATTTCTATGGCATTATGAACCTTCGTGTTTTGTCAAGGTATGCACTAGTGTACATAGTAATTATTACAATGTGTACACTTCCAAAAATAGTGCCGTTAATTTTAATCTATAATTAAAATAAAAAGATATAAGAAATGATGCGTCTTTGAATACAAATGCAATCACAACACTGGTCTTACAAAAACAGTGCCACCGATTATAATTCTGTTTCAGAAGTTTTCCTCCTCACATAATTCTTCCTATTTTTTCTTCTTTATTTAGATTGTTGACAAGAATTTTCACTGGCCAGCCGGGCAAGCTGCAAGGCGGTTTCTACTAGCCCGGCAGATTTTTTATTCTCCCCTGGCGATCGGGCGGACGATTTAGCCATCCCTTGTTAGACTTGTCCGACAGTAAAATAAAGCTTTTAAACACCAACACAGACACCAAGCAAGACTGAAACCAACTGCCTTTCAAGACAAACTTGTATTTACACCTTCAAGATTCCCTGAACACATTTTCAATAATCTTTCATACAGCAACAAATCTTACACAATCATAATAGTAATACACCTATTCAGGTTATGACACTGATAATGTTCAGCAGATTGCTAAGGCCTAAATTCACACTTGTTATGACTCACTGTTTTGAATTATATTTATAATGTACTATTTTAAGGCAATTTGAAATTATGTTCCCCTTGCTAATAATTTTCAGAAATGATACTTGAAGCGCCATTAATTTGTTTGCATCACGTTGTACAGCTGCTACAAGGTATCTCTAGTCAGTCTAACAGCAATGCAGGGATGGATGCTTTACAACAGCTGACATAGACAATGTTATGCCCAATGTACATGTACAAATATACTGCCCACATAAATTAGGCTTTGTTCAAAAGGAAAGGTGCTTATGCTTTATTTGAATAAATATCAAACTTGTCTCCATCAGTAGGCAATGCTATGCAGGATACTTTTAACACCTATGAGTATCATGCTTACCATCCATATTTGACTAAAATGAATATACAGTGTCTGTAAATTCTGTCTCTATAGCTAAGACCCTGCATCTTATCAGTAAATACCAACATAGAATTCAGGACTAACAGTATTTCACAGTCGACTCAACAGTCATTGTTTTCTAGAAGCAAGCACCCTTAGTCCCCCAGTTGGTCGTGACAGTATCTTGGAGTTCAATGCTGCAATATCACACTTGTGGTACGAAGCCATACTTCAGCTTTCCATGGTCCCTGCATGACATACAAAACAGCAGAGCTAATTTCAGCCTTAATTTTGTCAAAAGTAGTCAAGAACATACATTTATACATGTAGTAATGTTTACTTGAAATCATCTTCTACAAGTTTATATGTGTACATATCCTGTGAAAATACATGCTAACTAGCAAGTTGACTTTCAATAAAAATTAAAAATGTGCTGTAAAATCTTGTGTTGTGTGTGTGTGTTTGTGTGTGTACAACTTTAATTGATTAAATATGGTATTTAAAAGCAATACTTCATAAATTATAGAACAGAAAGTAATAATAATTTCATCTACTAATGAGCAGCACATACAAATATTATCTTACCCTCAAGAAAGGCGTAGCATTCCCTCGTATCAAAGATATGCTCTGAAAAATTGAAAATATTGTGTTGTTAAAGGGAGATAACAAAAGGCTTGTGACCCTTCCAGTTGTATATGTTTTGGTCTTAAAAATGAAGTTTTTTAAAATTCATGATTTCTATTCTGTATTCACAAAGAAAAAAATAATAAAATGCTGAACAGGAATTACCAGCCTTCTTTCCGACTGATCCTACTTTAACCCCCCCACCACCCTAGAACTTTTGTTTTTCAAACAATATTTTTATTAAAAAGTACAGAATTTTATTTTGCAGACTTTGCAAGAAAAGTTTCTCTTCTCCCACACCCAGGGGACACAGTTTGCGTGATTTCCGGCCAACAAAAAGTTACATACATCTGTGAAAATGTAAAACAAACTGCAATCAAGGAAACAAAAAATAAAAATGCTAAGAAACAAAAAATGAAACCAACCTACTGACCCTAATGTTTTGGGCCTTGTCATAAGAAACAAACCTATTGATATTGTGGGGGGCCTTAATTAATATTGACAATTTACACACCCCCCCCCCCCCCTCCCAAACTTTAGTTCTTTTTTCTCTCTCTCACTGTTGCCCTCACTGTCAAAGCGTCAGCAAAACAACATAAACAATGTCACTAACCATATGTAAGCAAGAAAACATTTTAAAACTGTCTGATTGTAAAATCTTCACACACCCAAGTCTTTTCTTAAAAGGGTTTTTCTCTTTGCTTGAAGGGTTTTGTATGATGCATCCTTTGAAACAGCACTGATGAACAGCTCCTGAAAAACAATAAAAGTTGTAACAATAAAACATAAATAACATTCCACCAAAAGCACATGACACATGATTTCATACATTTTAACTTGTAGTTAAAGCCACTTTGGGCCTCCTCCTCATTGAATATTGAAAAAAAAGAAAAGAGAACCACGCCATTAAAAACAAAGTTTGCAGGCTGACATTGACACTAATTTACTGAAATAAACCAAATTCATTTGATTCGGGGAAGGTTGTATCATTTCTTATTTTGTAATTATGGCATTGAGAGTTGTGGCTGTGATCAAACTTTTTTCTTTTGTTTTTAATGTTTACTTTAACACTTATCCTCGATGCCACAAAACGTCAAAAGGGGTCAAACTTAAAGGATTGCGCACACAGCGAGCGCGTGTATGTTGTTTTGGTATATCATTGAATGTGTGTGTGTAACTGTCTCATGGGTGGGAGCCCAAAATTGTTCCAAGACTGAACTTTATTTAAGGCCGGGGTCCAGGGGCCGCCAAGGCCCCGGCGGGGTCCAGGGGCAGCGCCCTGGTGGGGGGTCCAGGGGGGCGAAGGCCCCCGGCCGAAAACGAATTTTATGAATTTAAAAGGGTTTCTCTGGCCTCTCCTGAGTTTAATTCTGATAAATAAGAACCTTGTTGGAGATACAAAAAGTAACAAAAACTAAAAATTTTAGGGACCTGGCAAGCATTAGAAACAACAAAAAGTGCACTATCAGTCCATTTGGCATAACACAGTATGAGATGACTATCAATGAGGGCGCAAAAAAAAAAAAAAAAAAAAAAAAAAAAAAATTGTCAAAATTTCTCTGAGACGGAAATCCGTCTGAGACGGAGGAACTCCCACCCATGCTGTCTTGTCTTGTCTTTCCATTACTACCCACAATCAACAGTAGTGATTATTTCGGCACTTGATGGGATGTTGCGCAAGTCCAATAGAGTAGCGTTTCCAGCATCCAAAGTCCATTAAAATTCACAGGTTGGGGAGTATGGGGGGGAGGGGACATGAGTCACAGTGGCTGCTGGTTTAGTGCGAGGCGCGCGACACAAAGGTGTCGACAGTGCGGGCCTCGACGACAGCTGCTGGTAGAGAGTTCCAGTCCTTCACTGTGCTGGGTAGAAAAGCGGCACTCCGATACTGAGTGCGGCAGGTGATGAGGCCGAACTGCTGGCAATGGCCTCTTCGCTGGCGTGGTGGTAAAGGGGCCAGCTTCGACTTGATGCCCGGACAGTGGACGATGCTGTTCGTGATCTTGTAGAGCATCGATAGGCGGGCAAGCTTCCTGCGCTCCTCCAGAGACTGCCACCCAAGGGAGTCCAGCATCCGGCTGACACTTGACGTGTTGTGGTAGCGGTTGCAGACGAATCGGGCAGCTCGTCTCTGGACGGCCTCCAGCTTGTCGATGTTCTTCTGGGTGTGCGGGTCCCATACTGACGAGGCGTACTCCAGGATAGGCCTGACAAAGGCCTTGTACGCCTGCTCTTTCACGGATCTTGATGAGATCTTCAGATTGCGCCGCAGGAACCCCAGGGTCTTGTTTGCCTTGCTGACGATGTTGTTGATGTGGTCGTCCCAGCACAGGTCACTCTGAATGGTCACACCCAGGTACTTGACCGCCTTCACTGTCTCCAGCGTATGCCCGTGGAGCTGGTAAGAGGGCTGTAGTGGGCGTCTGCTCCTCGTAACAGGCAGGGTGTTGCACTTTGCAGGGTGGAACTGCATGTCCCAGTTCTTCTCCCACTCGGCTAGGCGATGGAGGTCTTGTTGTAGCTGGGCCTGGTTATTTACGCTAGTCACCACCCTGTACACTGCAGTGTCATCCGCAAACAGGCGCGCTAGTGAGGTCAGTCTCTCCGGGAGGTCGTTAATGTACGCTAAGAATAGCGTCGGCCCCAGCACCGAGCCCTGCGGCACCCCTGAGCGGACGCTGCCAAACGAGGAGCGACTGCCGTTCACCACCACGGCCTGACGTCTTTGATGGAGAAAGTTCTCGATCCAGGCAAGTACAGCCCCTCGGACACCGAAGTTTCGGAGTTTGTGGGTAAGCAGGCTGTGGTTGACGCGATCAAATGCTTTCGCCAGATCCATGATCAACACGTCCGTCTGCTTCCCACCCTCCAGGTTGCTCGTGAGCTCTTCAGTGAAGTCTAGGAGCTGAGTCTCGCAGGACCGGCTTCGACGAAAGCCGTGTTGATTATCGTCGAGGACGTCGTTGTTGTCAAAATGTTGCAGCATGGCGCTCACCACGATGTGCTTGCACGCCACGCAGGTGAGAGACACCGGCCTATAATTGGCTGGATTGTGCTTCTCTCCCTTTTTGAAGATCGGAGTGACGTGCGCGTCCTTCCAGTCAGCTGGAACTGAGCCAGTGGTAAGTGATGACTGGAAGACGGCGGTGAGGCCTGGTGCCAGCTCCTTTGTAACTGTGGGTAACTGTATGTGTGCAAGTGCGCCAGTCTGTGTGTGTGTTTCTGTCACAGTCTGTGCGTGTGTGTCTGTCTGCTTGTTTATGTTTTTGTATGTTCCCCAGTCTGTGTGTGTGTGTGTGTGTGTGTGTGTGTGTGTGTGTGTGTGTGTTTCTGTCTGCATAAGTGCATGTCTATGTTTTTGGAATGTGCTCGAATCAATAATTAAAAATGAAATATCAACTCTCAGACATGCTTACCGCTGCTTTCGTAAGAGTGACAACGGCCTCCTGACTGGCAAGAGACACGTCTGGATCCATCTTGATGATGGTCTTGATGCGAGACAAGGGCAGTTTCAGAAGTCTGTCGTTCTGCTCAGCTGCCTGCGGTTGATTTTCCTTTTCTTGCTGTTGCTCTGTCTCTTCTTCTTGTTGGCTCTCAGTCTGTTCCGAATCTTGTCGAACAGCTTCTTCATTTTCAGTCGTACCTGTCATTTGTTGCTCACTTTCCACTTCCATTCCTTCAGAACCCGCCATTTTCTCAACCGTGTGAGGGAGACTGATCTCCCTTGCCGTAGGACAGAAAATCAGGGCCGGAAAATCACTGTCAACACATTCTACTGCATGTGGGCATTGACTTGTAAGATTACCACAATAACACCCTTTTAGCACATGAACATGATGCAAAAGGGTGTCAGTATGAAGTATTGTTTAACGATATGCAAGAAATCATTGATCAAATAGGTGACATAGTGACACGATGATTTACATCACACCAAGGGAGGTCACTCAATAAACCTGCCGACATCGTACAGAAGTCAAAAACAAGGTCCTTGGCACGAAGTCGATCTAAATATCCTCACTGACAGCGCTTTTGCGGTCCAGTGAAATGACACACAATGAGGAAAGAGCTCACTGGATCAGGGAGGGTGTAATCGGCATGGGAGGTACGATGATATGTCTGCGGATGTAAGTGTAGTAACTTATTGCATAGCTTTGTCTCTGTGTCGTCTGCTGTAGAGTCATGTCAATTTCGCATAGAAAATTCACACGCATCAGAAGCCTATCATACTAGAAGTATGTATCTACTATTACCAGCAGTCGACACGCGGTGATACATATGTTCTTTGACCTTTCCTTTGGGATATCCCGTACTAAAAATAGATACGGGACTGTGGGAAAGCTGTTCAAGGACACTCACGCACTATATTTGATTTTCAATACACGACTCAAAACTTTTGGGATAAATCAAAAAGAATAACATACAAGTACAGCGAGTTCAGAAAAGAAGAAAAAAAGTTTAAAAATCATGATTTACAAAAGTCTTTGGGGACTCGGAGACCACCGGCTTTGGAGGCAAACGTCTTACCACCGCGCCAAAAGGCTTACACAATCGAGGCGTGAAAACTAAGACTTGAACTGACAACATAACTGCCACGTGCAGGCCGAGTTTTCGAATCGAGCATTTTATTGACTCGTCGTTTTCCCCGTTGGTATTTGTGTTTTGTACGTTTTCTTGATATCATCATTACATGTAGTCGTGGTGTTGCCCGGTATAGGGCAATCAATTTTTCCAAAGCCGATGTCACGGTTACTAAAAAAAGATAAAAATGAATGGGTAATTCTGGAAGTATTCAATAATTATGCAACTGTTTTTATTATTTCGATTCATTTCATAATCCAAAACGTTTGGAATGAAGCAAATTAATAAAATACAAGAATTACGAGTTCAGAAAAAAATAAAAATAAAATTGCCGTCGAAGCGAATCGAACCCGGGACCACAAAAGTAAGGATGGAGCGCATGATCGAGCGCGTTATAACTGAGCTATTCTGTCGCACTGTAGGCGAGGGAGATTTTAACTTGAAATATTACACTTGAGTTCTCGAGCGTGGCGACGACTGACTCGAGTTTCCGAGTCTCTCCGTTCGTATTTGTGTACTGTTCTCTATATCTCACTGTTCAGGGCTAATTCAGTTCATATCTTGATTAACCCTACGCTCCCGGTCACTTCGTATAAGTTTGAAAACCAATATGAAGTTGCGATAATTTCAAGCGTGACCGACATTATTGACCAATCGCAGAAAAGCGCTGACGTCATTGCATGAAAAATATCCAAAATCCTCTATTCTCGATGACATACTAAGAAGTTAGTTCGGGAGAACGACGATCTATGGACGGTTTATTATATAAAGAGAAGCAAGCGGTTAAAAACGGGCGTCGATAGAGCCAATGAACAGGGATGGGAACTTCTAGTATGATAGACATCTGCACGCATTTAATGACTACCTTTTCAGAGCTCTGCTCAGCACTTGGTTGTTATGTTCTGTGTCTTTGCAAGAGACCTTAATATAAAAATGCGTGTTTTTCGCATGTTACCATGTAGCTTAATTTGTTTCTTTCCGTGCAGTTCCCCCTGCCTCAGAAGGCAATTAAAATCTGCTTTTTCAGTTTTTGTGTCTCGTACTATTGTCAACACCTTTCTTTCAGCATCCATTTTGTCACTATTACTGCTTCTTATTAACATAAAAGAATATGGTGTTTCAGTGGGTGTTCTATATGGCCTGACAAACGTGGTTGTTGGTCATCCATTTGACACACTGAAAACCAAAATGCAGGGACAGGCAGGCTTTGAGAACACAGGCATGGTGCAGACCTTTTGGAAGACAGTGAAAACACAAGGAGTCCGTGGTTTGTACAGGCATGTGATTTTCTGGGTGCATTTTGTACTTCTGTTTTTCATCAGTAGAAATGTTGAAAGTTGTGCTTGGTTGAATTGTGCTCCCATTCATTCCTCTTGCTGATACTGGTTTTATTTATCTACTATTACCATTAGAACGGTTCTGTTAAATACCAATATGCCCTCATTTAATTTAGGAGGTCACTTCTACCTGCCATATGGGTGTCCCCGCACGAAGGCCACGAAAACAATTCAATGTTTCTGATTCTTTGACCGACCCATTTTTACCTTTTTTCAAGATTGTCAAAGCTGCATATATTTTCACCTTTCACACTGAGAGACACCTCGAGTATTTTCTTTTCTTCGATTCTCCCAAGATGAAGGATATCTACATGTAATTTACTAATTAGTACCTTTTTTAGGGGCTGCACCCCACCACTGTTGGGGTCAGGGATCTACCGTTCCCTACAGTTTGCTGCATTTGAAGCTGTGTGAGTTATTGCTTTTGTCCAGCGTTTATATTATGAAAACTACATGGAAGTGGATAGTTCTAATAACATGGAATTGCTTCTTGCCGATGTTTCAAACAATGTAGAGAAAAGCTACTCATCTAAATTATAATGCTTTTTAGAGCAGTACAATCAAGCCCTCCTTTTAAGGCCCTTAAACATTTGAGAAAATCAGGTCTTGAAAGGAAGGAAGTCTGAAAATTAAGGTATATTTACAGACGTTATGAACAGTAAATTTGGAATTCTAGGGTCTTAAAAGGTGTTCCATAGTACTCGCCTACATAAGATTCTGATTTGGAGCACTACATATATCAGAATCTTTGAGTTTTTTCTCTATCCATGTTTCCCAATTGCTTCGTTTCCGGCCGATTTATGTGGAGCACGTGATGCACACAAAAAATATTGGCGGTCTTAGAAGTGTCGTCTGCGCAATGATCGCGGCAGCGCCCGCGGCTTTCTTGACCGCCAAGGACGACCGCGCACGTTGTGAGACGTCATTCGTTAGACCTCAATTGGGCTTATTATACCTTTCTTCTCATTACCAATAAAAGAAATGGTGACATCACCACAGCTTTGAGTTTCTACAGGTATTCAGTATAGATGGTAACACTGATGCAGAGTATTAAGATTAATTTGAGCTTGATCCTAGCACCCCATGCGCCACCAAGCCATGCTGGTATAGCCATGGAAGCTGCAAAATTTGACATACTTGTGAACAGAAGCAAAAGAGTCATAATCATAATTTCTTCAGTGAAAGAGAAGTCAGAGTTTATGGTTATTCCCTGTGAACATTAGATCATCATAAGGCTTTGTTTGTTACTGTGTCACATATGCTTGCAGATACACTCACCAAAACAATGGATTTGGGATGCATGAGATCCCTTTCAGTGGAGGACTTCAACTGTAAGTGCATATATATATGTAATTATTTTATTTGCATTTTTGACGGAAATATGACATTTGACACAAATCAAAGACAGTTCTTAATTGTGCTGCAAGATCGCACAAGTATGTTGTGTTTTTTTAAAATTATTTAATGTTGTGATATGCACCACACGTACACATTAATTACTCATTTGAAATAATAAATATGTCCATGTCTATTGCCAGTGTCATGAAGAAATTAAAATTCGAATTTGATCTGTTTAACTCGCCCGAAAGCGGCGTATGGCTGCCTGAGTGGCAGGGTAAAAACGGTCATACGCGTAAAAATCCACTTGTGCCAAAACATGAGTGAACGTGGGAGTTTCAGCCCATGAACGAAGAAGATCTGTTTAACGTTTTTTTTATTTATTGCAGACGTGTGCTGATGGGTGCTGCTTGCTCGGCGACAGTCCGTGCTGTTATAGAAACTCCATTAGAATATGTCAAGGTAAGAATTCTTTCTTAATGAATAAGATTTTGGTAAAGAGTCACAAATAATGGAGTTGTTTTGTACGCTACACAGGCTTTGTCTGAGAAAATGATAGTGTTGTTATGAAATTTGACTTTTACTACTTTCAGGTGCGTGGTCAGACAAATCAAAGTTGGAAGCTGGTAAAGGTCTACACTGTAAGTAGTTCAAGAACTCTTTGAGTGCTATTTTTCTTTAAGATACCTTGGCGTGTGGCTTTGGTGTGTCTGTTTGTTTCGTCTTTAAGACATCTGGTTTGCCTGTTATAAACAGTTAATGCCAGTTTAAAAAGTACAAAACATTATTAGCCTTGCTCTTGTGGTATACTAAAATGTTGCTGTTACAAGTTACACCAAAAAGAAACAAGAAAAGAAATATGACAAAACAAACAGCAATGTTAGAAAGAGTAACCTTCAGAAACTGTTAGAAAAGGTTTCCTTCAGAAACTATCTCTCACCCTAGTTTATTCCTGTATCATACAGACGTGGGTCTGGCAGGTAGCCAACATTAACACTGGATGATTCTTAATTTCTGTTCAAATTTGAATGACAGATATTAACTATAAACAGATTTTATGGAACAATGATTATACTGACATTCTAAACATTAACAAGAGCTAGTAATAAGGAGATATGTAGAATGCGATCATAGATTTTCATGAACATTCATGACAAAATCTTTATCATGTTTCACATCCAGGGCTTTGGCATCACATGGTTTAGGACAATGGGCCTCATGACCACTTTTTTCATCACGGTGGATTCTGGTCGGCGCCATTTCCCAGAACACTTCAAGCGGCCGCTGGTCGGCCCGCTTCTGACAGCCGGGATAGCAGCCACCCTGGCCTGGTGGGTTGTGTGGCCACTAGAGTACATGAGATGTCAAGTTCAGTGTAGCTACGGCAAGTAAGTATAGTGGAACCCAGCATAACGTCCTCTCTTTCTCTACATCTAAGGATGAAAAAAAGCATGCATACATTGCTTATTCTGTCCCCCTCGTAAAATAAATTTCAGTTCAATTCAATTCAATACATCTCATCTCATGAAGTCAAAATAAACATTCTGTGTGTATGTGTATTCACTGCTTTGTTTCATTCACATGCACGCACACACACACAAACACCCAGAAATTAACCAGTACTTCAAACACTTGCATGACATTTTTTTATTTCTCACAAAATGAAAATTTCATAGAACATTTACACAAAGCAGTGATCCCACCTCACCAATACTCTTGCTTGATTCTCACTTCTTTTCCTTGCAGGGACATGTCTGTGATACAACGAATGCGCTTGATTGTGAACGAGCGTGGGGGGTTCTTTGCACTGTACCGAGGACTGACTCCAGGAACGCTGAGAAGTTTCTTCGCCAACGGAGCAAGCATGGTGGTCATGTCGTACGCTCACCGTAAAGTCTCACAACTGGGTCTCAGAGGTGACACAAAATCTTTATAGCACCTTTCAGTTTAATTATGAGACAAGTTTGAGGGTGTGTATTTGTGTTTATTCCACTACCTCACTTCTTTTCATCTGTAAGCAAGGCGGTTGTGTATTTATTGTATATACCCTTAGTGATAAGAAAAATAAACACCTACATACAATTGTGAGTCCTTGATAGCCAATGGTTGCAGTCATGCTTTACGGGAAGGTTCAATTTTCGGGAAGGTTGAAAAGTTCAACATATTTAGCTGTAGATACCATACATTTCTGGTGTAAAAAAAACACATAAAATATACATACAATGTTTGCACTAACACCTACACACTTGAACACAAGCGAATCAGGTATAAAATCCATTAGGTTTTCAGAATTTAAATCCACCTTCTACAACACAGTTATACAGGCAGGCAAGGAAAAGCTACTCTTACCTATTTCGTTTTTGTATCATGATCAAGGAAAGCTACCATTCACATCTCGTCTGTCAGAATATTAAAACAGAAATGTCAGTGTCATCATCAACCGTGTACCCATGATCAGAGTCACAGTGTGACAATACAACTTCTTTCAAAAGAAAGTCCCACCATCTCATGTCAGAGTGTACATAGCAAAACTTCAATTCATAATAGGACTCAATCATGTAAAACCCGGAAGAATATGTCTCGCTATCGTAAAGAAGATCGCTGAAGCTTGCATTTTTCATGATGACCGAACTCTCAGTGAATATCTTTTAATCCAATAAAACTTGAACATGTGTGTGTGTGTGTTTGATTATGTGAACTGTTTTTGTCAAGAGATTGTGAATTTGAGTATGTATGTGAAAATGATTTGGTTTAAAGATGTGATAATATGTTAATATAGAAGGCACTATGCTTTCAGATGATGGACCTTGCAAGTTATTAATAATTTCATACATTTGTTGCTTACTTCCTTGTATTATCTCACAATAATATGTTGAGAATATGTAAATCATTATTACAGGTTCACACCAAAACCACATTTATCAAGAAAGCCAGTTGTATGCCAACAATTTAGTTCTTGCCCAAGCATAAATACACAAAGTGCCTCATTTCCTTAAGAAAAAAACAACCCCACGTGTATATATTGAGATACAGTATTTTATTACTTTAGGACAGCAGCTAAGAATCTCTGTTGTTTTTGTGATGAATTATAGATGCTGAGCATGATTATTAGTCAGTAGTCTTATCTTGACCCAGCAAACAGTAATTAATGCAAACAAATTTTTAGACGAGCAAATGATGTGAAATGTGCAGAAAGGAAGATCCTTAATAGTTGTACAGGTCTGTTGCAATTGCACATTCTAACAGTATCTAGAGTTTTGTACAGTGAAGCTCCCCTAATAAAACCTCCAAAAATCTGAGAAAATCAGAAAAGAGCAGAAGTCTTAAAATGGAGGTAAAATTTAGTGACACCATAAAGAAAACATCCAAGAAAATAAGGTCTTAAACTGGAGGAAGTCTAATCATGGAGGGTCATAAAACAGAGGTTCCACTGTAAAGTCTTTTCTTTTTGTGTCAGCTGTCCTATTGTTTTCCCCCTCAGAAGTGTTAAGTTTGGCACAGCATCTATGAGTGTGAACACCTGCTCTGAAAAGGGTGAAGCTAAACATGTAGCCAGGGCTGAAGGCCCTATTTTTATTGGGGAAATATGTTTTGTCAATAAAAAATGAAAAATAAATGTACCGGTACTGCAGTCACAAAGGTTGACTACACAGCTGGACATTACGAGAGTTTTGACCCTGAGGTCTTCTTCTTACACTATGTTTTATCAAATTTCAATGTTTGTACATTTTACTTTCAGTTCACTTTGTACATTGTGTAAACCATACGCTGAAACTTAAAACAATGGGTTGGAGATTATATCTCATAGTTCATGTGTGACATATTTTTGTTGCATGGCATCATTTACATTGCATTTTGGTGGGACCAATTACTGCATTTAATGTGATCAGAAATCTACACTATATTAAGAATGATAGTGTTACATGTACGCTTAATTGGTTTCTTAGTTCGAATATTTACAAAAAGTGTAATTGCACTGGAATTGTACAATGTACATTTTCAGCTTTACACTAGCACTATTCAGACCATTCAACAATTAGACAGGACATGTAATTCTGAGTTTTTTCAGCTCAACACACTTCTGGGCCATTCAACTTTGATGAGATCATGTGTCCCTGATGTGTATCACCACACTATAGTATTTAAATGGTTAACAATGTTATATGCTCAAAGGATTTTCTGGATGGCAGCTCGATCTGCTCTGAGATTGTTTAACACCTGCAGTAGTGACTGCATACCCAGTACATATTTTTGTCAGCTTCTTTTGTTGCATGTTTCTTTTTTTCTTATTTTCTGAAGTTGGTGGCAGCATTTTTGCTTTCAACATTTTGAAACAAGATTTATAGAGCAGCATATTACTTTATGTACCCTGAAAACCAGACCAGTCCTGTAACGTTGGACTTTTTGCATGTGTGCATATAATATATACGTGTTAATGCATGGGTGTATATTTTGTCTTGGAAGTTCACATGTAAATACATGTATGTGCACATTTGCTACATTAAATGTGATGAGTTTGTGTCAAATATTGAATCATGAGATTTGCTTTGTGTTCAATTCAATTTTTAAATCGGCTGTATTGGTGAATGTTAATATATAATATACATATACAGTGTACCTACAATTTAAAAAAAAATTCTCTAGGTTATTGCTGTTGTCAAGATTTTTGTTCACAGAGAAAACATATGCAAATACAGTGGAGTCCAGCTATAACGAACCTGGGTATAACAAAATCCCGCTTTTAACGAACTGCCATTGATTTCCCGGCAGACAGCCTTCTATTTCTTACTTGTTACTTTCCGGCTACAACGAACCTTTTGAGCTCATTTGCATAACGAACCCCTCTTATAACAAACATGTTTTCATCGCCCCAGAGCCGTTTTGTCTCTAAAAGTCACAAGGCTACAACGAACTGATGTCAATAATTCTCTCCAAAGACAAAAATACACAAACACAAGTAAAAGTATACCAGTAACAAACGGTCGAAGAATGAAAATAAGCCGCACATCAAAGGAAGAATACAGAGTGGAAATATGTGTGCTCTGTGTGTGGGCGAGATCAAAGGCATTGTGATGCATTGACACTGACCTTCTTCCCAGGGGTCAATGGCCCAGTTTTGGCTATGAGAGGTGGTTCCCCTGTCATATCTGAGAGAGGAAACACTTCCTGCACCGGGGTCAGTGACCGAGTTTAACCTATGGGGCGGTCTCTTTGATGTCTTGAGAGGAAACATGTATACCTAGTAGCTGAAACATGCATTATCACAAGTTGTTTGACTGGTACTCAGGCGGTCTCTTTGATTTTTTTCTTTGAGAAGGAAAAAAGTCGCGCCTTATGACAGGGAAAGTACGGTACATGCTTTTACACAACTTTTTACATTTTACTTCTAAAATTACAGTGAAGTGAACATTTGAACTATGCCTCTCAATGGATTATGAAGCTGTTGAAAACATGCAGAGATTGTACTCTCCAAGGAAAGATCGATGGGAAAACTTGTCTTGAGGCCATTTAGGGTTGAAAACTCTACAGCGAATTACTGATATAACGAACTAAAATGTATCTCCCTTGAGATTCGTTGTACCCGGACTCCACTGTACAATATCTTACTTTGCAAAGGAAACATTTGTTAGGCAACTGAACATGTAGTAACTGAAGTATCTAAGGACATGTCTCTTTACCACTGAGAGAAGTGAACCAAATCATCCCTGCCTGGTTTGGGGGGTGAGGTTAATTTAAATGTTTGACCGTGGGCAAGAACAGTGTCTGTGACTGAGCTTACTGGTTTCTGTTATTTATTGCATTTAATGTGAATACTCATCGTTTCTTTGCCCCTGTGGCAGGCAGTCATAAGTCTTTCATGATAAATGAAAACATTTTGTTTTAAATACTCATGGTGTTTAAGTGGACAGATAGAAAAATAATAATACTGTAATAGTAAAAATGAACAGAAAATGAGAACTTAAGTTAAGTTCAGCGTTTACGCATTGCTTCTTCAATCTTAGAATGGTATAAGTACTTGCCATCTGAGGTTAATCTTCATTTTCTGTTCAATTTTCTCATGATTTGTCTGTCTGTTAATTCTCTTCAAAGACCAGTAGGTTGAAGTTGTAGTGAATGTTTTATCAATGATCAAACGTTTTATTAATGACCATTCTTGTTTTTGTTTTTGTTTTTTAATCATGATTGGTCTGTTTTTAATAACCATGCTTTTGCATTTGAATCTCAGTTGTTTTCAAGGATAGTGCCATCAGGCGACCCTCTTACTTAACAGTAACTTTTATATATATTAATCCACCATTGCTAAGCACAGATTTGTCCTTTTATCCTTTGATGGTTTTCTAATGTTCCCTGGAGCAATTTTTTGATACCCCCCGCGGGTTAGGGGGAAGAATTTACCCGATGCTCCCCAGCATGTCGTAAGAGGCGACTAACGGATTCTGTTTCTCCTTTTACCCTTGTTAAATGTTTCTTGTATAGAATATAGTCAATGTTTGTAAAGATTTTAGTCAAGCAGTATGTAAGAAATGTTAAGTCCTTTGTACTGGAAACTTGCATTCTCCCAGTAAGGTCATATATTGTACTACGTTGCAAGCCCCTGGAGCAATTTTTTGATTACTGCTTTTGTGAACAAGAAACAATTAACAAGTGGCTCTATTCCATCTCCCCCCCTTTTCCCGTCGCGATATAACCTTGAACGGTTGAAAACGACGTTAAACACCAAATAAAGAAAGAAATAAATTTTTTGATTAGTGCTTTTGTGAACAAGAAACAATTACCAAGTGGCTCTATCCCATCTCCCCCCCTTTTCCCGTCGCGATATAACCTTCGTGGTTGAAAACGACGTTAAACACCAAATAAAGAAAGAAAGTTTTCTAATGTTGATACTTCTGTGTTCCAAGTCTAGGAACTTTTTCTTGCACGACTTTCATGGGTATACCAGGGTATGTTAGGTTGTACCAACACAAGAATCAGATTTCTTGATCATACAGTATGCATTCCATCTGTTAACGTCCGTTTGGAAATGTTTTTTGTTTTCTTTCTTGTGCCAAATGCACTACTTTCTATTATGAAAAGTGATATGGTTGATGATCATGTTTTCTTATGTTATCATAAATGGGAACAGCTTTCTATTTTTATTAATGAGAAATGCTACTTGTGTTGTGAATCTGGAGCACTTTTTGTGTGTTTTAAATGTTTTCCTTATCGTCTTATGACTAAACAGAATAAATCATAATACAGTGAAAATAATAAAGTGAGTCATGCTTTGACTTTTCAAGTATTTAGGACAAAAAAGGCAAGTGATGGGGAAACACTGATCATGTTAAGTGGGGGAAAAAAGTGTGTGTGTGTGTGCGCATGTGTGCACTCGGGTAAAGTCTGACAGAGAGTAGTATCAGAGAATCTCACTCTTTCATCAAAACATTTCACAACAAAATTTATCATTGTACACTTTCTTTTATATTCATACCAGATAACAATAAGTGCACAAAATAGAAGGGCATTAACAATGGACAAATGAAGTTCATGACTGACACAGACTGTCATTACTGTTATCCTTAAAATGACTTAAAAATGAAAATCTACACCTGCATTATCAACATGCACACACTGATGATGATGACGATGATGATGACAACGACGACTGAACAAAGTGTCGCAAGAGAAAATAGAAATATGTAAAAGTTAGCTGCAAAACATGTAATGGTAAAATAAAAACCCACTCCCTTTACATGCAAAAACTCACTGAGCTGTTTCACCATTCTGCAAATCTGATCGACAATTTCTTTTACACACATGAAATAAAAACACAAGAATTAAAATAGTACATGTTGTAATACAGATAGTTCGGTCCCTGTCTTCAACTTGATAATTCATCACCACAGTGATAAAAATGCCTTTCGGAACTGGCAGACAAGAAAATATGAAAAAAATAAATGCGCACCTTCACAAGGATGTAGAAAGACCAATGCCAGACAAATTTGATTTGTATTTTTGATTACCAACAGCAATGTGATTCAACTAAATCTGATGTGCTAGTTTCAGGCATGTATACCCACAAATAAGTTACAAGAATAAGTGTAAAATCATATTTCTGGTCCCTGAAATATTTCCATTCAAACCAAGCTTTCCTTTGCATATCTGAAATAAATTTGGTCAGAAAGATACTTGATTTTTTAAGCATGCTCAAGAGTAATCAAACATGCTAGAAAAACGACTCAATTCCATATAACATCATCAATCTTTCATCCATTTAAAAAAAAAAATGAACACAAATGCTCTCGTGACTGTAAAATGTCTCTCAAACGATCTAATCATTCCTGAAACACTTGCCTATTTCAGTGCTACATCCATATTCGTTTCAACATCATCACATTCAGTTTCATACTATCTGAGATAGAATCCAAGCAGATGTTGAGCGTCTTGTTGCTAAAACTCCTTGTCATCGACGACTTTTTGGTGCAGGGTTCCTCGGTTTGCTGCCAAACAATCTGAAGGTACAAGAGTTAAGGGAAACAGAACATGTTTTGCTGTCCGTGCAAAAGTGTGTTTTAACCACGTTTCCAAATATCCATAAATCTGTTCATACACACACCACAAGAAACACACTAACACAAAAACAGCGTTCCCATTAAAGAAAGGGGAAAAAATCGCTGAAACTCTGGGGGGTCGAGACCAATTTTGAGATTTACATTCAAAATGGTGCAATCTATTGCAAATCTGAGCAGATTTATAAGTTTCTCATTTTTACTTAGCTTTGAAATCTGTGAATTCTTGCAAAATTGGGTGTGCTGTAAAAACTAATATCACACGAAGTCAAAAGGATATCTGTCAATGTCGACCTCCTGTTTGAGCACACCAGTGAGAATGAACTCTGCGGACACAACGTCAATCCCTTTGTTGACCGCAGCCTGGCACAGAGCATTGTCCTCCTCACAGGAAATGACTACTGTCTTCTCCCCTGCTTTCTTCGGCATGCTGGCCAACCACTGAAAGATACAAAACAGTGGTTAAATGCTACACCATCAATCACTCGTGCAATGCGGTTCATTCATTCAATTCATACTGTATTATCAAATACTCTGATGAAATTGTGCAAACTGACACTAACTGTTTGACCATTAGTCATTACTTTGAACTTGCAAGGATAATTCAGTCAAGATATGACAACGGTAATGTGCATACGCAAGGATGTTGCTGAAATTTATTTTCTTCAGAAAATTTGCAAAAATGGACATGAAGGTTTCAGCAATTTTATTAAGCTCAAGACAGTCCTTGGTGTCTACTTTCCACCACTGTAAAAAAACAAAAGAAGATAAAAAACAGAAGATTTACTGAAATGGCAACAAATTGTTTGGCAATTTTAATGAAGTGTCTGTGCTTTGCTGACTGTTTACATCAAACGAGATCCCAGATATGCATGGATAAGAATATCAAAACCTACAGCTGTAGACTGAAGGGTAGCAGCCAATGTGAATGAACAATATGTCTCCACGGTTTTAAACTTCCTGCTTGACATTTTCGGGCTATCCAGGCCAGGCAGAGAAAATTGTTTGTACAACTTACCTGAGCTCCTGCACACAGTAGGATTTCTGAAGAAGAAGAAAAAAAGACCATGTCAACAAACAAAAATAAACGCATAATAACACCAAATTTAAAAATTTTAGTAATAAATTTTCATTTGATTAATATACTTACCCAACTCACATATAGCAATTAACCCATAGTTCAGTGCTGATACCGCTGTACGCGTCCCCTTAGCAACAAGGAAGACGCCTCTAAAAAAGAGTGACCGAGACCCGTAAGGGTATCCAGGCCAGCCCGTAAGGGAGGCTGCCTTCCATATGCGCGCGCATATGCCGCCATCTTGTCATTCTACACGAAGCCCAACTCACTACTTTTTTAGACCCCCATACCCCCCACAGCGGGGAGGCGGGAGGGAATAAACGATGTGAGTTGGGTAAGTATATTAATCAAATGAAAATTTATTACTAAAATTTTTAATTAAATTACATATCTTACCCAACTCACATATAGCAGATTGCTACTATAGGAGGAGGGTACTTACCAACTTAAGACCGCAGGACCTGCCCTGCAGCCACGAGAGCAGGCAAAGCCGCACTGCCATCTTGCCGCCTTGCCGCAATGTCTCTCAAATAAAAATTGATGAACACGTCCTCAGATTTCCAATAAGCCGCCGCCAGGACCTCTGATAGGCGCCCTGAGCGAAGCACGGCCACAGAAGACGCCCAAGCCCTCGCTTCGTGCGTCCTGGCTGACGTAAGAGGAAGCACCGCCCTGACCTCGCCAGACTGGCGTTGCCACCATCCATACGCTTGCTTAATGGTCAGTGAAACCCATTTAGTCAAGGTGACCTTCGAGATATCCTTCGCCCGCACAGTGTTGAGGGATATAAACAATAATTTCTGAGTTTCCGAGCGAATCGGCGAAGACCTAGACAGGTAGCTGCTTAACGCCCTGACAGGACAATTTGACAGATCGGGGTCTCCAGGAGCGAGTATATCGCTCAAGGGTGGAATACGAATGCAAGGCGAAGCCTGACCGGGCTTTTGATTTTTAGCGAGAAAATTAGACGTAAATCTCAAAGAGTAGGAGCCATCCCTCTCCAGGGAAATATCTTTAGCGAGACCAGAAAGAGCGTGCACCTCGCTACCCCTCCTAGCCGTGGCAAGCAAGACCAAAAACAAAGTTTTTCTCGTCAAATTAGGTAAACTAGCCAACCGGAGAGGCTCAAAATCCTCCGATGCAAGGAAACGGAGAACCACAAACAGATCCCAGGCAGGGAGCTGTGATCTTGAGAGAGCTGCGTCAAGGGCAGCTCCCTTAAGCACGCTTGAAATGACACCGTCAAGATTGATCTTGCGACCGAGCTGTCTAAGAGTGGAAGAAATCGCAGACCTTCTAACTCGCAGTGAAGAAGGAGAGACCCCCCTACTAGCCAACCAAGAGAGGTGGTTGGCTACCTCCATGGACCTTGGGGAAAGATGTTGAACCTTATTCTCAGAGCACCACTTGGCCCATGCAGCCCAATGAGAAGAGTAAACGGAGCTAGTTGAGTCTCTGTGTGCTTTCTGTACCAGTTTCAGAGTTGTGGCCGAGGCCCCGGCACGACGCAGAGCGATTCTGACAGAATCCAGCCGTGAAGCTGCAACGCTTGCGGATTCTCGTGCGGGACCCCTGACCTGGGCTGTAACAGGTCGCCCCTTCGAACGCCTAGAGGAATGGGTGGGCGCACTGCCAGCCGCAGACGGTCTGGATACCAGTGCTGGCTGGGCCAAAGAGGAGCAACCAGCACCAGCGCTGGTTTTTCCAGATCCACTTTTCTTACCACCTTCCCTAGCAGGCAAAACGGAGGAAAAGCGTAAGCCTGCAGATTTGTCCAATCCAGATCCAACGCGTTCACCGCCCACGCCAGAGGGTCCGGGAACGGTGAGACGAAAAGGGGAAGCCTGGTGGAGAATCTCGTTGCAAACAGATCTATGCAAGGCTTGTCTACTTGAACCCAAAGACGGTCCAACGCCTGGTGGGAGAGGGTCCATTCTGAATGCAGAACCTTGTCCCCCCGACTGAGGGCATCCGCCAAAACATTGAGCGTGCCCTTCAGGTACTTCGCTGAGAGAAGTATGTTGTGCGAGCTGCACCAAACCAACAGACGGCAAGCGCTCTCCGACAGCTTCTGCGAGCGTGTGCCCCCCTGCCGATTTATGTAAGCGGCCACAGTCGTATTGTCCGTGTGGACTTGAACATGACTGCCCCCCAGAAGCGGCAGGAAAGCCCGTAAACCCAGAGACACAGCCTCCAGCTCCAGCACGTTTATGTGCTGAGGAGCTAGGGAGAGATCCCACAGACCGGAGGCTGTCTGATCGGCCAGATGAGCACCCCAGCCTGTCATGGATGCATCTGTAACTAGAATGTTCTCCGGCGCCGGAGGAACGATCGGAACACCCTGAGAGACCCAGGGGAGCAGCCAAACACTTGTAGTGTTGCTGAACCAACTCCCCAGTCCTATGCGAACATTCCAGCCCTGAGAGGCTTGGTCCCACTGCCTCCTCAAAGCCGCCTGAAACGGCCTCTTGTGGACCCTGCCTAGAGGCACAAGGGGAGCCATCGATTCCATCTGCCCCAGTAGGGAGGACAACTCCCGGGCCGTGGACACATTCTTTCCTTTCAACAAGCGAACCAAGTTCTGAAGCTTGTCCACCCTCTTTTGAGAGGGACGGACTAACCACTCCACCGTATCGAAATCCATGCCCAGGTAAGTGAAGCGTTGGGATGGTTCTAACTCTGACTTCCCTAGATTGACTGTAAAGCCCAGCTGAGCCGCCAGGTCGAGAACCCTCGCAGTCTGAGTTCTGCACATGTACTGATCCTGATGCAGATTCAACCAATCGTCTAAATACGCCCGTAGGCGTACCCCCTCTTGTCTGACAAGGGAGCAAAGCTGGCGAACGACCAGCGTGAAGATCCAGGGGGCCAGGGAAAGCCCGAAGGGGAGTGCCCGAAATTGAAACACTTTCTCGCCCCACAGAAAGCGCAGCCATTTCCTGTCTTGAACATGCATGAGCACATGGAAATATGCGTCG
The DNA here is from genome assembly GCF_037325665.1 of Littorina saxatilis. Taxonomy (NCBI): domain Eukaryota; kingdom Metazoa; phylum Mollusca; class Gastropoda; order Littorinimorpha; family Littorinidae; genus Littorina; species Littorina saxatilis. The sequence goes on from NC_090249.1 coordinate 25,665,598, forward strand.
GTGAGATCCACCGACGTGGCCCAATCTCCCGGACGCAGAGCTTCCCTTACAGAGAGTGGAGTCTCCATGACAAACTTGACTACCCGTAGGTATTTGTTCAGGGTGGACAGGTCCAAAACAGGCCTCCATGCCCCTGAGGCTTTGGGCACCACGAACAGCCTGCCGTAAAAGCCGAGGGACTCTCGATCTCGAACTTCCTCTATCGCACCCTTCAGGAGTAGGGAAGCCACCTCCGCATGAACGGCTGACTTGGCTTCCGGGTCTACGGGATATCTGAAAGGCGGAGGTATCCTGGACAGAGGTGCCTTCCCCTCTGCCCAGAGGAGACGGAATCCCGAACGCACTATTCCCAAAATCCACCGGCTGGACACCAGGCGTGTCCAGGCGGCCAAGGCCCTGGAGGGGCCACCCGCCGCCACCAAGGCGGGGGTTACTGGGAATAGTGGCTCGGGAGACCCTCATTGGGGGTGAGGCTTGTGCCCCGACCCCCGAGAACCCCCAAAGGAGCCTCTCTTCTGGTAAGGCGCGCCTCGCCCCCTACCCCGAAAAGAGGTGGACTGATTTTGCATCTTGCCCCCCCCAGACGAAGAAGGCTGAGCCTTATTCTGAGAGGTAGGCTTGCTCTGAACCTTCTGAAAGCCGTGGTGAGCAATCCTTGCAATAGCCAGATCCCTAGCGTCCTGGGTTTCCTTCTGCAAAGCGTCCAAAGAGGAAGCACCCAGCAGCGACCCTTCCGTAAAAGGAGATACCTTAAGTCTGTCAATGGTACCCCTGTCTCGGATCTTTGAACCCGCCAAAAAGGCAGTTCTGCGGGAATGCACAGCATGCCCGTAAAGCCTGGCTGACAAGCTCAATTGTTCCTGAGAGACCCTGGCAAGCGTCGCCAACAGAGTTGTCACATCCTCCTGGGAGGCGTCGTAACGGAACTCAAACGGGTCTAACGATGAAGCGATAGACCTAGACAAAGAGCGTTGGAGAGAACTAGAGACGGAACCCAACTCGAGCAGAGATCTACCCGTCTCCTCCAAAGCCTGAAGAGCAGACTCCGTGTAAGGGACTATTCTATCCCTGGCATACCCGTCCTCCCGCAGAGAAAGCAGTTCCGGAGTCACCGGTAGAACTGATCTCGGCAAAGCAAAAGAGTCAAGTAGAGCGACGGGACGAACCAACAGTTTAGAGCTCTTTGAGAGCGCAGAACAAGGAACGTGTTGTCCCGCTTTAGCCAACCAGGGGCCCACCACCTCCGGCGCCTCCCCATGCTGTGACAACAGCGGAAAGGCATCGGACATAGCTCGACCTTTCGCAAAAACCTTCGACATCTCGACCGCCACAGAGGGGGACTCCCGGAATCGGAACGAACTTTTCGGTTCCTTAGCACTCCTGAAATCCCCTAAGGCAGAAGGAGGATGGACAAACTGAGATTTGTTCACCGCCACCTCCTCCTCGAGATATTTCGAAGCCACTCCAGCCGCCAGAGCCACCGCATCTGGCAGCTGCCGTGGCAAAAAGAATCCAGCACCTTCAGCCTGAGAGGCGGCACCGTCATCCAGGTAGTCTTCGTGCCCTTCCGTGCACTCCGGAGGCTGGTCCCCGTACTGACTAACAGAGTCAAGTCCAGAGCCAGCCATACTACCACCAACTTCCTGCCCCCTGGGCGGAAGCAGATGCCTTTCAACCTGACCACAGTCTACTGACGAGGCGGGAAGAATAGGAACATCTGTTCGCTTGTCAGGGCCCTTAGCACCCACTGACACCCCGACTAAGCGGTGGATATCAGCCAGTGTTTCAGAACTTTCACCTGGGATTAGACCCGAGGCTACTCCCTCAAGACAACGCTCACGTGGAGTACACATACCTTGTGAAGAAGAACGGACACCGGCCGGAGACCCAACGGGAGCCTGAGAGATCCCATCCTGAGACGCATGCACGTCCGCCCTCGTAACAGTAGCAGAGGGAGGCAAACGCACACTGGCCAGCGACGACGTACCCCCGACACCTGCCGGCAGCGCACGTAGCTCCGCCTTAGTTGACGAAACTTCAGCCGCAAAGGCCGAAACCTGTGAGCTTAATGTCAAAAGCAAAGAAGCAAAATCCGCAGATGCAAGCCCAGAACCTACAGGCGAGACATCCCCTACAACATGCTTAACCCCGAGCACGGGCTTCTCCGTAGGTTTAGCCGACGAACCGGAAACTCCGGGCACGCCAACAACAACATCACTACATTTTTTGGATTCTGAACCCGAAAGAGACACGGGCGTATCGCCGTGCGATTTAGAACTTCTAGAACTTCTAGAACTTTTCTTAACAGGAGAGGGCGAAGCAGCTACATGTTTAGATGTTGACCTCTTCCCGTCCGCATTGTCGGCCATGATGAAAACAACTCACAAACAAATTTGGAAAAAATTTTGTAAGTCCGAAAACAAGCCAACAATGCCGCCAAAATTCAGGTAAAAAATGGAAAGATCTCACCTCAACAGCAAATGCGAAGTCCGGAGACAAGAAGACACCAAGGGGAACACAAACCAGGTCTGGAAGACCAAGCAAGTAGGCTGAAACACAGCCGGAGCGTACCAAAAGCGACCAGCTCCACTGAGCGCTGAGAGTAGAATGACAAGATGGCGGCATATGCGCGCGCATATGGAAGGCAGCCTCCCTTACGGGCTGGCCTGGATACCCTTACGGGTCTCGGTCACTCTTTTTTAGAGGCGTCTTCCTTGTTGCTAAGGGGACGCGTACAGCGGTATCAGCACTGAACTATGGGTTAATTGCTATATGTGAGTTGGGTAAGATATGTAATTTAATCAGATTTCACTGCACAGATTCTTATGTAAAACTAAATTTGTTCGCAGCTCAGTAGACACACATCCATATGAAACTGTTCACATTTAACTTCTGAGAGAAGCACAGGATCAACCTGTTTTACAAAACAGCTAGGAACTCTTCACTAAAACCTGAACATACGCTAGTTCTGAAACAGAGCCACTCAAACCAGATATCAATTTTTTTACTTTTGCTCAGACCGGAAAACAGGAATAAAACTGACAAATTAGCACTGCTGCATGTACACTGACTGATCCTACCTTTCATTTGCTGTGGTTCAGGCCGCACAGACTTGGTGACGTGAATGTTGTATCCTTCCAGCATGAGTGCCTGAGACGCCTTGTGCAGCGATGATTCCAGGCTGAACTTGTACTGTTTCTCCACCGCACTGTCACTCACCAGGAACCTGTGTCCATCTGAAACACAAACGTTTTAGGCACGTGTCATCTTAAGTGAAGAATGTTATGATTTTTTAAGTGATTCTGTTCAGTGTTATCTTTTAAATGTAGCAGAAGTCAAACATTCAATTATAGCTTCCCCAAGAACCTCTTCACACTGTTTCAAGTAGTCAAAACTTCTACTGCCACTTGAAAAAAATCTAAATATCTGACATTTTACTCACTCAAGCTAACTATCGCATACAGTAAAACCTGTGAGCAAAGGACGCTCTTGGGGAGCCTTGCCACTGTCCTTTGTAGCAAGGTGTCCTTTCTTATGAATATGAATGCGCCAACAATTTTTTTATTCTTTTTTGCCACAGTGATTATTAAAACTCAAAGTTTTGAAGCCCTCAAGTTTTTTTGGTTTTTTGATTTGTTCAAAGAAAAGGAGAGAGAGAGAGAGAGAACGAGCGAGAGAGAGAGAGAGGTGCAATGGGTTTCTTATCTGAAGCAATGGGCCATTCACTGGAAGATTCTTTGATCGAGCTGTTGAAAACCACTCGAAGAGTTCTTCGTTCAACTCATCATAGGTTGTTTTTCTTCTCTTAACACATTTTGCCGTCGATCTGGCACCGGAGTCCCACTGACTGAGAATTTGTGAGTTCACGGCATCGACCAATGAGCGTGCACCATACAAAAATCAACTTCTTTCAAGTGCTGTCATTGGCTTACAAAATAAGCTTCTCGCGCGTTCACATCGCCAGCGAGATTGTATTTGCAGAACCAAGATGGCGGACCAGCATCTGCTAAAAGCTGTCTGCTTCAAGGGTTTGTCCGTTGTTGACAAGTAACGAACCCAATCGGGACCAAAAAAAGGGTGTCCGCGTCCGCGCCTTTGAGGTGTTCGCTCTTTTAAGGTGTTTTGGAGAGTAAAATACATCTGTCCTCACTTGAATTGTCCATTATGCTCAGGTGTCCGCCGAAATAAGGGTCCGCTAGATGCAGGTTTTACTGTATTAGGCACAAGATTGTTAAATTGTAAAGAACAAGAAACAAGTCGCGTAAGGCGAAATAACAACATTTAGTCAAGCTTTCGAACTCACAGAATGAAACTGAACGCACTGCTTTTTTCACCAAGACCGCATACTCGTAGTTTCGTCAGTCCATCGCTTGTGGCAAAGGCAGTGAAATCGACAAGCCAGAATAGTGCGGCAGTGGTCGAGCTGAGCAGGATAACACGCTTTTCTGTATCTCTATTCTTTTTAACTTTCTGATCCAAACATATATCTATATGTTTTTGGAATCAGGAACCCACAAGGAATAAGATGAAATTGTTTTTAAATCGATTTTGGAAATTTATTTTAATCATAATTTTTATATTTTTAATTTTCAGAGCTTGTTTTTAATCCAAATATAACATATTTATATGTTTTTGGAATCAGAAAATGATAAAGAATAAGATGAACATAATTTGGGATCGTTTTATAAAAAAATTATTTTAATTACAATTTTCAGATTTTTAATGACCAAAGTCATTAATTAATTTTTAAGCCACCAAGCTGAAATGCAATACCAAAGTCCGGGCTTTGTCGAAGATTACTTGACCAAAATTTCAACCAATTTGGTTGAAAAATGAGAGTGTGACAGTGCCGCCTCAACTTTCACGAAAAGCCGGATATGACGTCATCAAAGACATTTAACAAAAAAATGAAAAAAACGTCTGGAGATACCATACTCAGGATCTCTCATGTCAAGTTTCATGATGATCGGTCCAGTAGTTTTCTCTGAATCGCTCTACACACACACACACACACACACACACACAGACACACACACCACGACTCTCGTCTCGATTCCCCCCTCTACGTTAAAACATTTAGTCAAAACTTGACTAAATGTAAAAAGAGGAGAAAAAAAAACAGAAAAAATTCTCAAAATCATTTTTGATAACATTACTCAAAATCTAGCAATCTGGCTGAGGTGCATGAAAAAGTTACTACCTCAACGGAGCCAGTTGCGGAGTCAGATTGGTTGGAACAGGTGTAAGTGTGTGATTTCCACCAATCTGGCTGAGGTGCACGAGAAAGTTACTACCTCAACGGAGCCAGCCACGGAGTCAGATTGGTTGGAACAGGTGTAAGTGTGTGATTTCCACCAATCTGGCTGAGGTGCACGAGAAAGTTACTACCTCAACGGAGCCAGCCGCGGAGTCAGATTGGTTGGAACAGGTGTAAGTGTGTGATTTCCACCAATCTGGCTGAGGTGCACGAGAAAGTTACTACCTCAACGGAGCCAGCCGCGGAGTCAGATTGGTTGGAACAGGTGTAAGTGTGTGATTTCCACAAATCTGGCTGAGGTGCACGAGAAAGTTACTACCTCAACGGAGCCAGCCACGGAGTCAGATTGGTTGGAACAGGTGTAAGTGTGTGATTTCCACCAATCTGGCTCCGTGGCTGGCTCCTGTTTGGGTGGTAACTTCCTCGTGCACCTCAGGCCTGGTGCAATTCGAGGATCTTAAGAATTACCTCTGCAGCTTTGACAACACTGAAAATCTGCCAATTGCCTGCCTATACCCTGGGACAGCAGAACACAAACTCACCAACAAACATGCCAGAGGACTTGCAGCTGTCCAGCCACTGTGGTGTGACGATCATCACTCCACGTGCCACCCCACCCAAAAACTTCACAGTACGACGAATCTAAAAAGGAAATCAAAAGGTGAAATAAGTCTAAAAAAAATAGCTGAACAAACAATGCTGCCCAAAAAATGCATTGGCTTCATACCACAATTTCTAAAGAAAAGAAATAACATGAGCTTGTTCATATAGCTTTGATGAAATCATGATGCAAGAAATTTAGTCCTTTTATGATCATTTCATTTTGACTGTCCTTAACCTGACCTACTCGTTATCATTTAGTCCTGATTGCTTTGATTTTGTGTCTAAAAGTCTTACCTTAGAATCATGGACTCCCAACAACACTGAAACATCTCACTGGGCAGGTCTTTACGTTAGTACAAACCCAACATATACTACAAGGTAAACATAAAAACATGAAGATCTTGGGGTAAAAATTCAGATGACAGAATAAAACAATAGCCTACCTTATCTGTAACGAGATGGGTGCATTCTTGCACAGACTGTGCCATTTCTCCTCCAAGATCCTTGACAATCTGCAAGACACCCTAAATATATCATCAATTAAAACAATGCCACACACTCTATTTTAAATGTTTTTGCTCCATTCAATGTACTATACTTCCAGCGTAGTAACAAAGTCTTCAGATCTTCACGTCATTCTCATCTGAGCCATTGTAAAAGGTAAAGATGACACACTAACCACTCCCTTCCCCCTTCGAAAATCGATAAAGAATATAACTTGATTAAAAGACATGTATTTATACTCGCTCTAAAAGGCGTTTGTAGACAAAGACCATAAATTTTCAATTGTTAAACATCTGAATCATGGTGCTTATCTTTTTCTCTCCCTCTCAACCTCCTCAGCCCCTATATCCCCACTACAAAACACACACACCCAACCACAACACATTCTTCCCAACACACACACACCTCACAACACACACACCCAAACACAACACATTCTTCCCAACACACACACACACAACTCACAACACACACACCCACAGACCTGTTTACCCCCCCAAATGAAAATCAGGAATGCAGCTGGTACTTTTCCGTAATTTGAGGCATCTTTGAGTAATCTTTTTTATCAACCATAAACCAGCTCGAAAACGATTAAACGACATGTTTATTCGCGCGCTACCATGCAAAATAAGTACAAAATTGATAACCATGTTTAACAGTATTGTACTACACACACAGAAGCTCGATGACACACACACACAAACACACGACACCTGATATATAATATGCAAGTTAACTAAGACAAGTTTACTTTATCTAAAAAAAAAACACCACAGTATTCAGGGGCGGAGCAAGCGGAGAGCTAGAGGGGGGGGGATACAACCTGGGGTCCAGGGGTTGGGGGGGTCTGGCTGAAGAATTTTAGCTATTTTATTAACAATTTGTAGCTTATCCTTGATTTTAAACATGATAAATTGGTATCAGCAGCCACTCATTATTTCTTTTAAAGTTAGTATTAAAATAATGGCAATTTATCTTCATTGATATCTGCTCCCGACAACAACAACAATTTCACAGACAGAAAATGTCTTTAGTTTTTTTTTCCCACAGACTGAATTTTTGTTTTGCTTTTTTGCTTTTTTGACAACAAGGGGGGGGAGGGGTCCGGAACCCCTGTAACATCCCCCCACCCCCACCCCTCCGCCCTTGGACTATTTACAGTCACTTGAAGATGCATGTGAACAAAACCACCTTACATTCTGTCACATCAGACATCCTGCATTAAAACCAGTCATAATAACTCTCTCCAGAAGCTACCTTTAATTTTAGAGGACCGATTCGTTTATTTCATTTAAACATTTTGTTGTAATTTTTTCGATTCAAAGAACTGTGATCTTTGCTATATTGGAGAAATATTAATGGAGATCAGTTTTAGACTCAGAAAGACTTGAATTTCAGCAACAGCCAAGTAACTGATGAGCGCGACCATAGACCTACATCTATGTCTCTGGCGCGACTGACCGTAGTGAGAGATCGGTTCGCAGGTCTGAGAGATTCTGTGGAAGTAGAGACCTAGGTCAAATAAACTCGATGCGAAACAGGCTCATGTTTTGCCAAACATAATTTCGTGTTTTTGTTTGTTTCCATGTTCATTTGCGTACTGCATTTTGTTAAAACTAATGCTGCGTCTAACCTCGGGACACGTGCCGCGACGTGACTCGTAATTGACTAGCTTTTAGTGTTGTTGCACTGATCTCAAGTTGATCACCAAAATGAATGTGGTTCGCTCTTCTTAAACTTCACCAGACACCGCCACTTGACTTAATAGTTTTGCCGATATTTCTGTACAACTTTCTCTTTTTTGGTTGGCATTTCGTCCCCACAGAGATCGGCCCTATATTACCCTTCGGACCGCAATGTCGATATCAAATCCGCGGAATCCGACAAATACCTTGCTGTGCACATGCGCAGAAAAGGCTGTTTTGGTCAGCCTTGAAATCACAGTCCTGGTGACTACCACAATTTCGACTTCGAATTTTCACGCACAAAAAAGGTTCTCTCGACCGGAATTTCCGGAATTTTCGGTAGTATTCCGTAATACCGGAATTTAGACCCCAAATCCGTAATAATTCCGGACAATCCGGGAGGGTAAACAGGTCTGCACCCAAACACAACACATTCTTCCAAACACGCACCTTCTGCCCGTGGTCATCAATGACACCAGTGAAAAGTATCTTGGGCTTGGCACTCAGAGTGGTGCGGCGTAGAGACGGGGAATGAATTTCTCCCTCCCCTGGTTTAGCTCCACTGCGCGTGGGAGTTTCCAGCTGAGTGCTTTGCCGTCCACGCTTCTTCTGAACAGGGGTGCTGCTAACCTGAAGTGCCAGAGAGCAACACAAAAGTGAATTTAAGGAATAACTGCTGATTTCTACTTTTTAATTCTACTTTACACTTCTTATCTAGTTTATCCAAAGGATTTTAAAATACATGCTGTCAAATTTCAAAAGCAACTTTTTAAAATCACACTCTGATAACACAGGCTTGTCTTACAAGCTTGACCATGCTGTGATGATACATAATTACTGATCGCATCTAATTTTTCTGCTCCTGAAATGAGTAAGTCTAAGATAGAGGGTAAGGGGTAGATGGAAGAAAGGCAGGGGAAGGGGTGGGTTGGGGTGAGGTAGGGGGTGGCACACATTCAGAAAAGATTTCACTCAGTTCAGGAGCCTAAGAAGAGGCCTGGAATAGACTCCTTGCATGCATCTGGCACAGGCATTACTAATTAATCAACAAACCAGCTCCTGAAAGATAGGAGACCTACCTTTTCATCGGCATCATTTTTGTCAGCTGCACGTTTTCCTTTCCGTCCCTGCTTCTGGGGTGTGGGGCCGTCCCCAGACTGCTGTGACTCTACTTGAGAAACATCACCACTGTCTTGCTCAGGCGCTGCGGCCCCTCGCTTGGTGCCCCGGCGAGTTTCTGATTTCACAGACACATCCTTGCTGCCGGCTTTTGAGATATTCTCTGCTGCTTCTTTTTTTGCGACCATCTGTGATTTTCTTCCTTTTCTGCCTTTGGTCGAGGGGGCTGAGCTTTCACTGCCCTGCGTGCTGCATTCAGACTGTCTGTCTACTGACATCTCTCTGACTGAAGTGTCTGTTTTCTTCCCTTGTCGTCCTCTTCTTGTGGGTGTGGGGTCCTGGCTGCTAAGATCTAATTTCTGAGCAGCTGCTGTGTCATCTTTCTCTTCTGTCTGGTCTTTCTTTGCTCCTCGCCCCCTTCTGCCAGTTGTGGACTGCTGGCTGCCGTCTTCTGACTGTCTGTCCTCCGATTCATCTTTCTCTGCATTCACAGCTTTTCGTGTGGTTCGGCCCGGTTTTGAAGCTACCTGAGGTATTTCAGCAGGTTCCGCCTCCTGTGTTTTCTTGGTTTGTCGACCTCTCCTGGTTGTTGAAGAAGCCTTGCTGCTGTTTTTGCCCTGAGACTCTACAGATTCATCTCTTTCTGCAACATTAGTGTTTTTGCCCTGTCGACCTGTTCTTACACTAGGCTCTGCCTCTTCAGTCTCCTCTTTCTGTGCTGCTGAAGCTTTTGGTGCAGGGTGGCCTCTTCTTGATGATCTCTTGTTATCATTGTCTGATTCTTGGTCAACAGACTCCTTTATTTCTGTGCTCTCAGCTGTTTTAGCTTGCCGTCCTCTTCGGGTCGTTGCAGACTCTTGGCTGTCTTCCTTTATGGCTTCAGGTGCTGATTCCTGGTGCCTGCCCCCTCTCCTTCGGGATGGGCCAGAAGTGCTGGTGTCATGATCTGTATCCGACTCTTTAACTGCTTCACTTTGTGTAGTTTCCTGAATACTCTGTGCTGCTTCTGTTTTCTCATCAGTCTCAGATTTCCCACGATTTCTTTGGGATGCTGTAGCAGAGGTGGCTGCCTCTTGTGGTAAAACTTGGGACCTTCTGCCCCTTTTCTGTGCTTCTGTTGAAGCTGGTTCCTCAGGAACTTCTGTGGTTGGGTGAGCTGCTTGAGACTTTCTTCCTGCCTGCCTCCTACCTCTTCTGCCACTTTCATTTTTGCCTGGAGTTTCAGTGTCAGGGACATTTTCTTCAGCAAGCACCTCTTTACCACTGTCATCTTCTTTGTTCTTCGTTGCAGGGGTGTCTTGATTGTCTGCACCAGTGTCACTAGCTCTTGCTTCCTCTGCTGCTCTATTCTTACCTTGAGGTTTGCTGCTACTTGCATCTGTTTCTAATTGTTCAGCTGACTTGTCTTCAGCGTCTTTGCTGGCCTTTCCTCTACCACGAGCAGGTCTGCCTGCAATAATAGTTGAAGTTCCTTCAATGTAATTACTCTCCACTACATCTGTTTTGCCTCTAGCTCTGCTGCCTTTGCGCCCAGGATGTGCTGTGGTATGTTCAATTTTGTCATCTTCTGCTGCCGACTTTGAGTCATCTTCCTCAGTTGCACCCTTCTCCTCCGTGCTAGCTTTGCCTTTGGCTCCGCTGCTGATTACATGACTGGGCTGTGTTTCCATCTCTTCAAGTTCGTCATCTTTAGTGGCTGCGGATGTTTCTTTTGCTGTGGTTTGATTCTGTTTGCCTCTAGGTCTACTCCTACCTTGCCGCCCAGTGTGAGTTTCAGTCTCATCAGCTTTAGCCTCCTCTATCTTGCTGATACCTTTTCTGTTACCTCTCTTGCCTTTTGCTTCTGCCTTTTTGCTGCCTGCTGCTTCAGTGTGTGCATTCCCTTCCTCTTCGATTTCCATTTTAGTTTCATCCTGTCCCTTCAAGTCTTCCTTCTCTTCAGATTGCTTTGTTTTCTTAGTGTGCATTTCTGCTTCTGCATCAGAACTGTGATTCCTTTTTCTCCTTGGTGTGGTTGATTTAGCTTCCTTACGGGTTTTGATGGTGGATTCTCCCTCTGTGTTCTTCTCAGCTTCTGCTTCATTTAGGTCAGGCAGAGCAATTTCCACGTCTTCTTGAACAGATTTATTTGCTCCCTTTACTTTGGATGGCTGGGAATTTTCATCATGGCTGGATTTATTTGCTTCTCGAGGCTCTCCATCCTTCACTACTGTAGCATGATTTCCCTGCAAAACAAGATCTTTCTTCGCAGAATCTTTTGTAGATGTGTCATCTGCTGGGACGGTGTTTGGATAAATAGGACTTAGTTCTAGTTGTTCAGCCTGTTTCTCTTCAGCACTCTCTTTATGTGCTGCTTCTGCCTGCTCCTTGGTCTCACTGGGTAGACTGTCAGTGTCACCAGCTTCAGCATCCTTTTCTGCTGCATCAGGGAGAGAGACACCACGTTTGCCTCTGCCACGTGAAAGTCTTTTGTTACTCGCACTCTCTTTCTTCTTTTCCTCCTCTTCCTTCTCTTCTTCACTGTCGCCAGCAAACTTTTTGGCTCTCCTGGCTCTTCCACTTTTGCGTGGCTCTGATTCATTTTGCACTTCTTTGCCTTTGGACGGTGTAGGAGTCGCTTTACCTCTGATGACTTTGTCCCGTGCACTGTCTTTCTTCTGCTGTGAAACTGATGGTGATGCTGCTGCTGTTATATCTGCAGATTCTGTTTCATTTGCAGTACTGCTCATTTGTGCGTCCGTTTCAGAATTCTCTGTGTCAGCAGTAACTGGCTCTGGATCAGCGTTGGCTGCCTTTCTACCACGGCCCCTGCCTTTAGCCTTTGGAGCAGCGGAAATCGAAGATGCAGATTGCTCAGGTTCAAATCTTATCTGTTTCTTTCTTCCTCTCACAGTGATCTTTGATGGTTGCGCATCTTCCTCAGTCTCCTCTGGCTGGAAATGATAAAAATATTGTTAAACTTGACAAAATTCTATTAACGTTTTATTTTTATTTAGTCATCTGCCCTGAAGTAAACTCAAGAAAAATGCTCTGTTTCTTGATACTACATGTCTCTCTGAGAGCACCTACAAAATTCATTTAGAAACATTTGTCTGTCTGTCCATTGGGTCGACTTACCGTAAAATCCCTAGCAAACGCCCACCCCCCCTCCGCACAGATTTCGGGTAAAAGTAGGGGGTGGGCGTTTGCTAGGTATCCACCCCTTTGCAAGATAAAGTGTCATCACATTTTCACGAGATATAAAGTGGTACAACCATGTGATTTATGCAATTTTAATGAAAATTAAACACACTGTTTGTTTACACAAATAAATCTGTGCTAGAAAAAAAAGAAAAGAAAAAAGAACACAAGTGACCTTGATTCTTCTCATTCTCGGACTAACGTCAGCACAAACACAGTTTCTTCTCTTGTTTGGAGATCTGGTAGGGTTGATGATCGTGGGCTCATTATAGTCCTTCGAAGTCAACATCATCGTCTTCACTGTCGTCTCCACTCTCAGCTTCTTCTGGAAGAAAACTCGCGGGCACATACCGAAACATTGTCTGCAGCTTCGTTTTCAAGATATTTAAAGGCTTTTAGTTTGTACGAGCGTATGTCACTGTAAAGGATTTGTGCTTCGGCATGGCTGAACATAGAGAAGTGTTAAACACTCATTAAAAAACGTCACTGAACGACTTCATTGTGGGACATGACGTAATTTTATCCCCCACCTCACCCCAAAAAAGGAGAACCATCGAACAGTGTGCACCAATCGTAGATAGAGGAGGCCGACTGTCCTAAAACTTGTTTTCTTTAAACCGGGGTGGGCGTTTGCTAGGTATTGACCCCTCTGCACAATTTTTGGCCAAAAGTGGGGGGTGGGCGTTTGCTAGATACTGGGCGTTTGCTAGGGATTTTACGGTACTTGTGAATGTTTTGCTTTGTCATAAATTAAACATTCCAATAACTTACCATTCTTGTTTTTTGTTTCATCCAAGTGAAATGATTGTCATTTGCTTTACCTCATGTCTGCCCTGCGTGTGATGGTGTGATCGTGACTGCTGTAGTGTGGGCATGTGTGTGTTGGTGTGTATGTCAGTGAATGTGTGGGCGTGTGTGTGTGTGTGTCAGTGTGTGTGTGGGTGTGTGTGTGTGCGTGATTTTACCAACACTACGCTAAATTCCTTGTGCTTAAAATGTTTTTTTAATGTCACTTGGCTCAATAAATACTGTATTCTGTATTCTGTATTCTGTATTAAGGATCTACAGGGTGACACGAAAAAAACAGATCCCACCAAAAGTTTAATATTTTCTGAAATAATCAGCCGATTCTTTTATTTTTTCAGGTGAGCCAAGCTGAAATGATGTTCTAACAGCCCACCAAGTTTGAGCTTCAAGATGTCATGGACAACGGAGCATAAGACATTTATAGTCGAGGCCTATTTTCGCCGGCGAACAGATTTGCTCGGGCTGCGCACAACAGACTCTCTGACTGAATCAATATTCCTCGGTGTCCTTGCTGATTTAGGTCGACCAGAGTGGGATCCCCTGTTAGGGTTTTTACTATTGAGGTTATTGACAGTCCCATGGTCTCTGAACTTATCCCTCCATCCATAGATAACTGATTTAACAGGAAAGTCTCTACGTCCAAACTGTCTTTTGAATTCCAGTTGAGCAGCGTTGACCGAAAATAGGCCTCGACTATAAATGTCTTATGCTCCGTTGTCCATGACATCTTGAAGCTCAAACTTGGTGGGCTGTTAGAACATCATTTCAGCTTGGCTCACCTGAAAAAATAAAAGAATCGGCTGATTATTTCAGAAAATATTAAACTTTTGGTGGGATCTGTTTTTTTCGTGTCACCCTGTACTTTTTTTTTAAACTCTAAAACTATCATGCGTTTAACTGTATAGAAAACAGGTAAAGGGAAACACACCTCAGCAAAGGCCACTCTCTTGGGAGATGGAGACCTGTTTTGCCTCTTGTGGTCGACCAGCGCAGGCTTCAGCGGAGATTTCTCTGGCAGCTTGAGAGGTGATTTCACTGTCAGTTTGATCAGTGCAGTGCTTTCCTCCTCCCCCTGGCTCTCTGGGACCATCTGGAAACAATAGCAAATAAATTTGAATAAAATTCTTTGGAGCGCTGCAAGCACTGAATTGAGTGTACAAGCCCCTCACCTTTAAAGAAAATATAAGGAGAGTAGAGTTCAAACTGGAAATTTGTTTATCTGATTATCCGATTAGTTCTCAAGAATTATCAGACATTTATGAAATAATCAGTATTAGTCAGACATACATCTTCTGAGACAATAACATATATATGTGTTTGGTTTTTAAGAATCAGTAGGCAAATGTAAGAAAATATTCAAAACTATACAATTGTTCATTTTGTGAGTTCTGGTTGCTAATGACTGAACATTAGTGCCTGGATTCAGTTAGGTTAAGGACAGTATTTGAGCAGTGCGAGAACTAACAAGATTTCCTCATATTTCAACATACCGTACTTTCCGGGTGACAAGGCGCTTCGTTATACAAGATGCACCCCCTTCTTTTGTAAATTGTAATCCAGTCACCCATTGGACGCAGGGGGCCGATAGGGCGCACCAAAATGACCCAGTTTTTGCCATGAGAGGTGGTTCCCTTGTCATATATCTGAGAGAGGAAACACTTCCTGCACCGGGGTCAGTGACCGGTCAGTGACCGACTTTAACTGAGTGAAAATATGTGTGCTCTGTGTGTGCGGCCAGATCAAAGGCATTGTGATAGCTGGGTGGCCTTGTTTATAGACACGACCTTCTTCCCAGGGGTCAATGACCCAGTTTTTGCCATGAGAGGTGGTTCCCCTGTCATATCTGAGAGAGGAAACACTTCCTGCACCGGGGTCAGTGACCGGTCAGTGACCGAGTTTAACAGAGTGGAAATCTGTGTGTGCGGCCAGATCAAAGGCAGGGCAGTACCTAGTAGCTGAAACATGCATTATCACAAGTTGTTTGACTGGTACTCAAGCGGTCTCTTTGATTTTTTTCGTATTTCATACACGGATTAGGCGCTTCGTTATACAAGACGCAGGGGTCGAACTCGAGGAAAAAAGTCGCGCCTTATGACCCGGAAAGTACGGTAAATGTTTTTTGCGATATGTAAAGTTATCCTCATGTCCCTTCCACTTCCTTAACAAAGTCGTGACCCAAACCACTTTATTAGAAGAGAACCCCCTATTCATCAGGAAAAATAAACTTTGGAACAAATTACAAGTGAAGGAGCAACATTACAATCAAGACATCAGCTGCATTAAGCGTGTTTAAAGTGAGTTACCTCTGGTGTGTCATCTTCGTCAACCTCATCATCCCCTGGTGTGACTGAAACAAGAAAAATCTAAGTAAAATGATGTCAAACATACTATAAGTTAATGAGTATAAACACAGCACTAGAAACCAACAAAAGTAGTAAAGGTAAATGCCAAAGTCCTGGGGCCAGTTTCATAAGCCAGAAACACAGTCGACCAACTGCAGTTGTCCGAGAGAACCACAGTAATCCGACGTTATGGGGTTTCACAAACAAAATTTCAGTCGGCCGACTGCGGGTCGTCTCACCGGAAGTCGGCCAAACACGGTGATGCTCTCCCCCCAACACTGTGTTCGGCTTACTGCGGTAAACCGAAAATAAATGTAATTATCCGCACAGTCAATGGCAGAATGCTCACACTTTTTTGGATTGTGAGCCAAACCTTGTGATTGTTCTTCGAAATGTATCTATCATGACGCAGTAATCCAGGAGACAAGTCAGGGTTATGTCTTGAAGACGTCACATTATGGCGTAAGAGGGTTAGACGTCACGCGAAGGAATTACTGAAAGTCTCAGTCATTGTTATTTTGAGCGGGCCGAGACTAGTTTTTTCTTCGAAATCAGCCATTTCCACGTGCGAATGAGCAAACGGAAGTGGTAATGTTGCTAAATTTAGCCCTCGACTTGGCCATTCGGATTACTGTACAGTCGGTCGACTGCGGTTGTCCGCGGGTGACAGTGATTCGCTCATGAAACGCGCTTTTCGGTGACCCGGCGATCAACCACAGTCGATCGACTGGGCAGTCAATCGACTGTCAGTCGGTTCACTGCTATCTTATGAAACTGGCCCCTGGACTTAAATCATGACAAAGTGATTAACTAGAATGCTCATGAAGATATGGCCGTTTTTTTTTATTTTTTAATGTGTTTGTGATGAGTTTAAATGAGTGAATTTTCTTTCTCAAACATAGCGACATTCAAAGTAGAATATTGTCTTGGCTAAATCCAAATTCTCACATAGCATTCTAGTGGAGATATAATTATGTCACACATGTAAAAACACTCATTTAAACTCATCACAAACACAGAAATCT
This sequence comes from Littorina saxatilis, assembly GCF_037325665.1. NCBI lineage: Eukaryota > Metazoa > Mollusca > Gastropoda > Littorinimorpha > Littorinidae > Littorina > Littorina saxatilis. The sequence goes on from NC_090249.1 coordinate 25,682,120, forward strand.
AAAATAATATCAATTTCATGTCATAATGTCTTCAATGCATACATGTAACATATTCTGTTTACCCTTCATAACACATACATGTGAATGTACTCCATAGACAAGCAGTAACTCACTCTGTGGCAAAAGCAAAGGTAACGACTCTTCCTCCATGACAGGAACAGTGTCACTAACAGGTGGCGCTGAATCAATTCCACTTCTGCTTGCTGTTGCTTCATCCGTAGATACATCACTAATCGGCAAAGTGGCCACCTCATCTTCTTCACTTTTTGTAGGATCACTGAACTCCAGTGTGCTGTCATCATCTACTGCCGGCAATGGTATGGTGTCTGATTCTGGAGCCACGGATCGATTTATCTTTTCTTTCCTTTTATCATCTGACATAGCAGCAGTGACGGAAATAGCCAATGTGTCCGAGACAGCAACTGTGTCAGAGATGGCAACAGTGTCCGAGACAGCCACAGTGTCCGAGACAGCCACATTGTCCGAGACAGCCACAGTGTCCGAGACAGCCACAGTGTCCGAGACAGCCACAGTGTCTGATGCAGTGTCTCCTCTCCCATCCATTGGCAAAGTGGGTTCATCAGGATTGAAGTCCACCGGCACTGTGGCATCTTCTGCTTCGTTATCCATGAGTACTGTGGCATCATTTGCATTGCCTATGGGAATTGTGGCATCACCCTCGCCCACAGGCATGGTGGCGTCATCATTCTTCGGTTTTAACTGCTTTGCAGCTTTCTTCCCTTTTGATCCTACAGGCAGAGTAGAAACACTAGTATTCATCGACATAGTGGCGTCATCACTGTTCACTGGCATGGTAGCGTCATCGATTGGAGCTGTGGCATCATTGTCAGCCTGTTTGGCCATTTTGCCTTTCTGTGGTGCAACCTCTTCCTCCTCATCTTCCTCCAACGGTTCAGTTGCCCCAATGGCTTGTGTTGCATCGTCAAAATTCACATTCTTTGCTGCACCTTTGACATCATCGCCATCTGATTCATCTTCGGACTCTTCACAAGCCAGCGTAGACATCGAGAACAGTCCTGTCAGCTGATCATTTTCTTCTTCATCGTCGTCCTCTGCGATTTGATCAGTCACGTTGTCCATCTTCTGTGTCTCCATCGTTAATAAAGCATTCTTCTTGGGTGTGTCCATGGCACTGTCATTGTCCTGATCTTCATTGTCTGTGACATCACCCATCTTCTGTGTTTCCATCATTAATAAGGCAGCCTTTTTGGGCGTTTCTATGGCACTGTCATTGTCCTGATCTTCATTGTCTGTAACATCACCCATTTTTTGTGTTTCCATTGTGTTGATGGCTTTTTTCTTAGGGGATTCAAGATCTTCATTTTCATCATCTTCCTCTCTGTAGACGTCTTCCATCTTCTGTGTTTCCATGGCCATTATGTTCTTAACTTTGGAGCTTTGGGCACTGTTTTTTGCAGCTTTATCGGTCTCCTGTTGCTTATCTTTCTTTGTGTTTTTACGGCCTGTGTTGCTATCAGCACCCATGTCCATGTCATAGGCCTGTGTTTGTTCTGTAGTGATGTCTTTGCTAACATCTCCTGCAGGTTTGCTGACTTTGGCAGGGCTTGCCTTCTTTGGTGATTTTCTGGGGGATATGCCCTTTCCCTGAAAAGAGATAATTCAAATCATCTCAATCTGAAGTCAGCTGATAAACTTCTCTCGTATCCTTAATTGAACAAAATAGGTAGAATAAAGCAGTACATACTCCAGACTGCTGTAAAAAATCTTATTTATGAAGTTTTTAACTGGTAATTTTAAAGAAGACTTTTTAAATCAGATAACTGTTCTGGGAACAACAGCATATCTAAATATTGTAAAACAGTCTCTGTGATGCCCCAAAGACTCCCACCACTATAAGATTTGTTTTAATGAAAGATGGTTACCCCATCTGCTGACTTCAAAGAATAACTAACTCAAATGTACTAACTCACTCTAACCTTTAAAACAAACATTTACATAATTTTGGAGTCATGACCCCTTGAACAGCAAACTGGTAAAGAAAATAACGCATCTGCCAATAACATTTAAAAAAACAAACATCTACCTTTGGGGAACGTCCAGTAGCCATGGCCTGCGTAGCTGCATTCATTATATCAGCATCAGATCCTGACCATTCGTCATCAGATTCCCTCTGCACCTGCGTTTCATCCACACACCTGTCACCCATAGCCTGCGTAGCTGCACCCAGAATAGCTGACGCATTCTCTGGAGTCTCTGCAAATTGCAAAGTAAGAAGATGCAAAGCAAATTCCCACATATTAATTTCCATCATCAACAAAAGTAATCCAGTTTAATGATACATGTTTTCTAACACCTAATTTAACTTGAAAAAAATAATTCTTCACTATCATCATCACCACACAAGCACCTCAACTGTTACATGTATCAGCAATGAGGAGTTGGAAAAAACCCATGATGTACGAACCCATAGATATATATCAGGATATGACCTCCACAACCCTGTTAAACGTAAACACAGCAAAGCAAGATAACAACAGGATAAGATCAGAGGCGCAGTCTGGGTTACATTACCATCATCATCCTCAAAGACAAGAGTTTCTGGAGGCAGGTTGGACGAGCCTTCATCATCTGTCTCCGACCCCGATTCAGGCAGCACAAGGGTTCCAGTCACTGAAATTGCAGACACTACACAGTCAATATTAGTATACACCCAAAATACTTCATACATTCAAGTGAAATGGTCTTGTAATCCAGAGCCACCAACCCCCGTGAAGAAGCCTCAAGGTAACAATTTGAAATTTGAAGTGTGTCCAATGGTGTTAAAATTTAACCGCACATCCCCATTTACCATACTTTTGGAACAATAAGGCGCAACCTTTTTTTCTTACTCAACTTTGACCCCTGTGCCTCATTGATAGGAAGTGCCTTGGGTATGATTTAAGAAGAATACACAGGATCTTGACTATTTTAAAACAAGTAAATGTTGAATCATTAGCCATACCATCAAAAGATTTTCTCAAGAAATCAGGAGTTTCCATCACTGATGATGTGTTGCTCTCTGCTTTGCTTGCTTCTCCTTTCAAGTCTGCAAAACGTGTTTAGTTTCATACAGATTCACACAAATCAGATCCCTTTACAATGTGTTCATTATTTGAAACATCGCAACAACACTTAAAATGGGTACATAAAAAACAACAGATTCCATGTACACATCATCAAAAGTAATGAAAAACAAGTCATGAAAAGTTTCTATATATTGAATTCCATACACAATATTGCAACCAGATACATGTATGAGCCAAATGAAAGTGGGCTGTAGTATAAACAACATTGTTTAAATGCATTTCTATTCTAAACATTGTTTCAACTGAAAAAAAAAAAAAAGGCATATCTACTTGTCAAGTGCAACGTACCTGGTTTCTGGACTCCAAATATTTTACTTGACTGGCCATCACATGGCTGAAATCATACAGCAAGAATGAAAATCGAAAATTTTCTTTTCATTTCATTAATATACTTACCCGAATCACATAAAGCATTGACGCAGTCTGAGATGCTAAGGTCTGAAAAGGCTACTCGTCTTAAACAATTTTAAAGGGAAGCAACCCCACCACAAAAAGTGTAAATGGAGCCTTGGTAATGACCACAGACCCGGAGAGTTACCTCCCATTGGTGTGTACTACGTCACTACCGCTCCTCAACACGTGGTCAAGATCATACGGCTTTAAAGAAACTAAAAAACCATAAGCGGGGTTGGTGGGAGGGCATAAACTATGTGATTCGGGTAAGTATATTAATCAAATGAATATTTATTCTTAACATTTTCGATTAAATTACATATTCTTACTCCGAATCACATAAAGCAGATAGCATCAACAAGGCGGTGGGAAAGAAAAATCTAACTCACTCTAAAAATCCTTGCCAGAAACTGGCCCGCTGCCAACAAGTCAGGAAGGGCCCGGTGGGAAAGAAAAATCTAACTCACTCTAAAACCCTTGCCAGGAACTGGCCCGCTGCCAACAAGTCAGGGCGATGTCTCTCAGACAAAAACTTGCTAAAGACAACTTCAGAGAGCCAGTAAGCTGTGCCCAGCACTTCGTCCAATCTCCCGGACCGTAAAACGGCCCAGGAAGAGACCCAAGCCCTGGATTTAATGAACCTGAGCCGAGTCGAGGGGAAAGACAAGCTGCCCCCCCCCCCCTTCTATTGGAAGGATATGCCAATGCCCTGGAACGATCCGTGCATAAGGTTGTCCACTCAGAGCTGAGTAGGACGTAAGACAATCATGCCAAAGTATGCCAACCTTGGGATGGAGTGAAGACCGAAAAGGCCTGTGAGATAGAAGTCAGCTCAAGAGATGAGTGACCGATCTCCACACAAAGAAAGAGAGAGACACCTGAGTACAAGATACCAGAGTCCAACTCGATGGGAAAAGCTCAATAAAGAGCAAAAGCGTTCCTAAAATCCCAAGAACGTGAAGAAACGCTCACCCTCCAATGCACGCTGTACTGCTTCTCTGCGTTAGAGTCCAAGTCTAACCAAGACAAGAAACATAGTACTCCTGGGTAGTGACAAAAAAATGCCAAAGAAAGAAACTGGCTGCTATCTTTGACATCGTCACCCATAAAGCGTGCTTGAGAAGGGTGCTGTGACCAGCAGTCTAGCTGCCCTCAAAAGAGATGGTCGCCAGTTATCCTCTACCAGTCCCTGCAAAAGCAGAGAGAGATAGTACGAGGAAGCAGCGACTTACGATTGTGCGTAAGCAACCGGAAGTGCGGAAGTCACAGTGGTCGAAGCCTGGTGTGACCGGTGACCATGAACAAAATGGCTAAAAGCCATAGTGTCCGCAGTTCAGTCTGCTTGTAGGTAATTGAATGTGAATCAAAAACCCCAAAACAGAAAACAAGACTGGTAAGCATACACGGAAAACCGTGAAGCCAACCAGTCATAAGACTCCCGAGACAAGAGATCTCAGGAAAAAACTTGGAAGTTAACCTTCGCGGCCAAATCAAGAGCCTTCCTGAGTTTGGGCGAAAAAACAAAACGTGTCTGTCTACCTCTGAAAGACTGAGGGCCAGACGCGGAGATCAACGGGCAAACGCCGTAGTCATAGTTGCCTGTGGTAGAAGGGTGACTGTAAAAAGAAACCCGACCTAACGGAAGTCGTCCTGACTCACCCCATCTTAGGATGAGGGTGAAGATAGAAAGAGTCGAAATCCGAAGTCACAGGAACCGGAAACGCCATATTCAAACAACGATAAGCAGGAGACTATTGCACAGGCCAAGGTTGAGAGCCGTGATGCCCGTAGGACAGTCATTGTTCCGAAGTACCACAGTACGCAGGTAAACGTACGAAACGAAAGTTTCGGCTGCCAAATAAGATGCTGGGCTATGAGCCCACAGCAAAGAAACAGGAACATTAGCTAAACCTCTGCCCGAAGAAGAGGACTAGCCAAACCTGAGAGAGGTGGTAAGCCACAAAGGATGACTCCTCAAACATACATTGCCAAAGGCAATGCCCCCCCCGGAAAATCGGTATGTTACCTCCGAGGCCAACTCAAGCACACCTTAAGTTTGGACGAAACACCAGAACGCGTCCGCTCGCTAGAGAAAGACAGAGTCCGACTCGGCGAAAGACAAACAAGGACCATAGTCCAGTTGCTTGTGGTAAAAAGGGTGAACGGGGTAACGTGAAGACAGAAACCCCACCCAAACGGAAATCGTCCTGCCTCATCTCCTGCATAGGAAGAGAAATAAGGAAAGAATTGTCGAAATCCGAAGCCACAAGAACAGAGAAAGCAACCACCACCGCCGACAGGTGGAATGGCTGTTGCACAGGCTGAGGCTAAAAGCCTAGATGCCCTTAGGTCAGCCGTTGTTCCAAAAACCCTGACGTACCTACTTGACCGTCGGTGAGAGGAACAACCTCTCCGGTTAAAACCGGAAGTGCAACAGAAGAAGCAGCCCGTGGCTGAAACGACTGTTACACTGACTGAGGCCGGAAGCCAGAATGCCCGAAGGCCAGCCCTAGATCCAACCAGAAGAGACCTCGGCGGGTGCTCGAGCTGATGGACCTTGTTCGCTGTGTTAAGATCGGACTGATGCATAAGAATGTGAAAATATGCATCCGTCAGATCGATTGAAGTCGCCTGACCTCACCACTCCCACCATCCATTGGCTGTGTACAGAGACCATCCAATGAGAAAGTGCAGGGAGGGGACCCCCGCCATCCCCAAAGTGGAGGGCGGAGGGGGGGGGGGGGTGGTGAGATCGGGAGCACTTCATTGGGGGGAGAGGCTTGCTGCTAGAGCTGCCCCTCCCCCTGCCCGACACTGATCTTTTCCTCGAAACTCGAGAATCAGTCAGAGACAGCCTATTGGCTGCCGGTTTAGCTTGGCCAGAGGCCTGAGCCTGCTTCTTCTGAGGAGGCTAGCTCTGCTTCAACCCTTGCAGAGAGAAGTCAGAGAACTGCTGATCTCTGTTCAACTGGATCTCTTTTCTTCTGGTATCAAACACCAGATGTTCAAAAGAGATCCCTCTACCACGGGCAAAAGCTCTCAAGGTGTCTCTCTTAGTCTGCTCAGTAAACTGAAAATGCGAGAGAAACACGTCCCTCCGACACAAGACTGTAAGAGCGTAGTGAAGGGAGGACCAAAAGCTGACGTCCAAATTCCTCCGAAGCAACAAGGGTGTGGTCTGGGAACACAACACCCAAGTCCCTCTAAAACCTGCTTCACCAGCAGAGGAAGAAGTTCCTGCGTTACCAGTAAAGGTGTACGCGGAAGAGCAAAGGACGACAACAAGTTCCGACCAGGCTTCGGCAAAGTGAACTTCTTATGACAAGAAGGAACAAAAGTCGAAGCCTGTGTAGCCGAAGCCAGCCAAGGCTGAGCGTGTTCCGGAACTGAACAGTGAGGAACGAGCAGTAGAACCGGAACACTGGGGATACCACTTCCGGGAGGAGATGGTCTAGCCAAAACCTGCGAAAGGTGGTACACACCGAAGGTGACTCTTGAACCGGAAGTAGGAATCCTCCTCCTTCGCGGAACGGAAGTCCGACATCGCCGACTGAGCAACTGAAGCGGAAGCCGACGAAGCCGATGTACCCTCCGCAAAGTATCTGGAAGTAACCTCCGCCGCAGCTTCGAGAGCAGCCAAGAGCTTCAACGGAAATCCAAAACATGTCTGATCGCTGGCTAAAGACTGTACATCAGAATAGCCAAGCGAACGGACACGGACCTAAGTCACAGTTGCCAGTGGAAGACTAATGAACGGGATGACCGGAAACCCGTCCACCCGGAAACCGTCCGGACTCAACCCCTACTGTAAGAGGGTAAGAGTAAGAGGAGGTAACATCCGAAGCCACCAGAACTGAATAGGCAGTAGCCGCAACACCCAACAGGTGAAGTGACGACTGTCCCGGCCGAGGCTGAAAGCCTGAATGCCCGTAGGCCAGCCGCTGTTCCTCACTCACTGACATCCAAAAGGAAGCGTCAGGAAGAGGAACAGTGTATCCGGACAGAGCCGGAAACGCAACAGACGAAGCCGCACAATGCGGAAGCGAAGGTTGCGTGGACTGGGGCCGGAAGCCCGAACGCCCGTAGGCCAGTCCACGGTCAACTCCAGTCAAGACCGCAACGTGTACTTGCAATGGAGGACATATGCTTCCGGTAAACCGGAAGCGCAGCGCCGGAAACGGCTACCGCGCTTGCTCTGAAAACGCCAATGCCCGCGACGAGGCAAAGGTGAGGTCAGAACAGAAGTGGTCTGTGGTCATTACCAAGGCTCCCTTTACACTTTTTGTGGTGGGGTTGCTTCCCTTTAAAATTGTTTAAGACGGGTAGCCTTTTCAGACCTTAGCATCTCAGACTGCGTCAATGCTTTATGTGATTCGGAGTAAGAATATGTAATTTAATCAAATGCCATGAAAAGCAGATACATGTACACAGTCCATCCCTAAAGCAGATACACATCATTTAGAGAAGGAAGATTATTCCTTGATCCTATCACATTGTCAGACCAACTAATGCGCTGAGCAAAGTACTGTACTTTGAACGTTTTTGTTTTTTTGCTGGCATCTAAAAAAGGTTGATGCCATTTTTGGGGGGGATATAGTGAAATTTCCCTGTGTTAACAACAGAACCCTAAACTTTAATCAATGGGTGAATGTGAAGTATGAAAATTCTGTTTTTATTCTATTTTTTTAATAACAAACACTTTAGGATGATTGTATGACGGCTTACTAGTGCCAAAACCTCATAATTGTAATTATCAAGGGAAAATTTTCCCTTGATAATTACCATTTTCACGTGTTTATTACTAATTTTCCCGGGAAAATTTAACTAAAAATTAGTCATTTTCCTGTGAAAATGAGTAACTAACAGGTGAAAACAGTAACTGACAGCGTTAATTAGTAATTATCACGTGATAATGGGTAACCCCAGGTTTTGTCACTAGTAAGCCGTCATAGGGCTTACTAGTGCCAAAACCTCATAATTGTAATTATCAAGGGAAAATTAGTAATTTTCCCTTGATGATTACCATTTTCACGTGTTAATTACTAATTTTCCCGGGAAAATTACTAACTTTCACCTGTTAATTACTAATTTTTAGTTTTGGCTCACTTCCTGACGGATTGCAGTGCCAAAACTAAAAACAAGAGGCGAAGCCATCAAGGCTCACGTAAGAAATCGACAAACAGTAACACAAACTCAATCACTCCGTCACACACACACACACACACACACACACACACACACACAGAAAGAGCATAGGTGAAACTGTGCAAGAAAGCGAGACACTAGATCTAGATCTGTCTGTCTGCATGTAGCCTACTTACAGGGACATGACTGCCAACTAGTCTCGGCCCGCTCAAAATAATAATGACCGAGACTTTCAGTACTTCCTTCGCGTGACGTCTAACCCTCTTACGTCATAATGTGACGTCAATGTAATGTGACGTCTTCAAATGTTAGAGTTTCTACCACAGACATACACACGCACGCACGCACACATGCACAGACAGACAAAGTTACGATCGCATAGGCTACACTTACGTGAGCCAATTATTCATTTTCCCGTGAAAATTACTAATTATCCCGTGAAAATGAGTAACTAACGAGTAAAAACAGTAACTGACAACGTTAATTAGTAATTATCACGTGATAATGGGTAACCCCAGGTTTTGGCACTAGTAAGCCGTCAAAGGATTGCTGCTTGATTTTGGCCCTTACTTCTTCTGACAAGCTGCCTTCTTCTTTTGCGTTCAGGGGCTGCAACACCCATGTACCCTCGTTTTTGCAAGAGTGTGTTTTGTTAGCGCACAAGTAGGTCTGCATATAAGTTGACCTGGGAGATAAAAAGAATCTCCTCCCTTCACCCTTGAGGTGCAGCTGGGATCTAAACCCAGAACCTTTTCCACATAACGCCGACGTCGTAACGCTCGTCTACCCTGCCTTCATAAGCACTAATCAAACTGCCAGAATTCAAGTTTCGGGCAGAGTCAAATCCACTCATGCCCACCTAATTACTTCGTGTTTCTAACCTGTGTGGGTTGCAGAATATCACTGCTGGCATCGCTGGCGTAGTCTTCTTCATCGCTGTTAGCAGCAAGCATACCCTCAGACTTTTTCGGCACATTGTTGTTTTGTGGTGCTTCCCCTGGCACGTCCATAGCTTCTTCCACAGTCTCTGAACCTGTGTCATCCCCTGCCTTTGTCTGTGAAAAGAAATCTGGTGTAACGCTTTATGAAAGTTGTGCATGACAGATCCACTTGCAGCATAACATCTCAAAAGACCCTAAAGTTATCACATCCAGTAAAAAAATGTTTTAAAAAAACACAGAAACAAGCCTCAACCTACAATATATTTAATACTAAATATCTCCCACATAGAAAAGACAAGATTAGAGTAGAACATGTTTTCAACAAGAACAACATACACACACACACACACACACAAAAGAGAGAGAGAGAGAGAGAGAGAGAGAGAGAGAGAGAGAGAGAGAGAGAGAGAGAGAGAGACAGAGAGTGAGAGAGAGAGAGAGAGAGAGAGACTATACAAATGACACAAAGGTAAAAAGCTACTGGAAAAGGTTGGGGTATCTCTCTTGCACCAAAAGGCAAACGGCATCATAAAGAAAATTTACTTTGAATGAGCAGTCTCCTCTTTCTAAACGAGTAGTGGGCCCACTAACCTATTCTCAATCAACCTGGTTTGGAAGTTACCTCAGGGAAAAAAATTCTCTCAATCGATTTTTCAATTTACCTCAGCAGCAATGGAGTAAGCACACTTAATATCAGCAAAGGTAAGTTCATTCTGGTGCTTGAGTTCATAGCGGACATCTGGCGACAGGAACAGCTAAAAGAAGAACAAAAATCCACCACAAAACAGTTAAATGACACATTGTTCAAAAACATATCTTATAAATGTGGTCACAAAACAAACAAAAACTGTCATCAGAACTAATGATTACACAGTGACATTTTCCAAAGAAAACTTATAATAATGAAATCCTTACAAAATATGATTATGATATGATAAAGGTCAAGGAAAAGCCAACAGAAACACAAGAAATATTTCTTTTGTACCTCAGAGTTGTTTTCTTGTTACTTACTTTCCTTTGAGGTTGTTTACATGTAGGTATCCTTATTCCTTCATCAAATATCATATTCCATTGCTAACTACATAAATACATTTGTACAAACCTTTCCTCGTCTGGTCTTGTTGCGACTGCCTTTGTCATAAATGAGGTGACTGCCACTCTTCACTGTGATGCAGGCATGCTCTTTTGACAAGGACTGCAAACACAAACAAATCCTTATGTATCGATGAATTCCCCTTCTTTGGGGCATACGACATCAAAATCTCTTTTATGTTTCTGACCGAGACTTCAGTTCAGTTCAAAAGCTGTGTAATTGTCTTCGTGTGGAATCGTAAAAGATGAAAAGATTTCTAACTAAAATAGATTGACACAAACCAGTAACTCAATGAGCTTTCGACAGCATATCAAAGTCGCTACTTCTTAATGCTTTTGACAGATTTGGATTTGGATCTAGCTTTAAAAAGTGGGTAGAGATTTTGATAAAAGGTACTACAAGCTGTATAATTCATGGAGGTTGGTTATCGGAGAGTTTTAACGTATTTAGTGGAATTCGACAAGCTTGCCCGTTTTCGCCGTTGGCTTTCGTCTTGGCGGTAGAATGGTTGGCAATTAAAATAAGAAACAGCCCTATAGTTGGGATAATTACACCGAACATGATTAATCAGGATGGTACGATAATAAAAATAAAACAAATGGCAGATGATACAACACTGTTTTTAAAAAACCGAGATGATGTTAACATGGCAAAAAACATATTGAACCAATTTGAACCAATTTAGCAAAGTCTCAGGGCTACAATTAAACTTTGATTAAACGAAAGCTTTGAGAATGGGGAGAGAACCAACGGAACCTAATCTGCCTTTCCACGTTGTTAAGGAGATTAAAATTTTAGGGATTAAATTTAGAAGTTGTAAAATGGCAAAAGACATTGAGGAAAACTGGAAATTCAAAATGGAGAGTCTTGATGCCATGATTAAACAGTGGAGTAAAAGAGATCTCAGTATACAGGGAAAAATAACAGTTATTAAAACGTTTATGACTTCCCCATTCGTGTATATTATGCAGTCTGTTGGTCTTCCAAAGCAAGTTCTCACACAGCTAAACACAAAACTATATAAATTTTTATGGCAAAAAAAATATAGTAATAAAAAAGCTTTTGAAAAGATAAAAAGGAAAATTATGGAGTCTGAATATGAGCATGGTGGATTGAAAATGATCAATATGTTTGATATATAGAAAGTGTTTTATTTAAATTGGATTGGACGGTTGCATGAAGCGGGTCGAGAAATTGGAGTGCAATCCCAAAATGGCACATTCAACCACAGATTTTAATCATTTGACAAAAATTAATTGCACACAAAGGGAATTACAAGGAATTGAAAAAATTCAAAATGATTTTTGGAAAGAGGTATTTTTGACATATCTTGATAATAAGAATAAAGTAGGTTTAGAGGAAGTTGACAGAAATAATGTTGGTAATCAACTGTTATTTAATAATAGACTGATTCAGTTTAAAGGTAGAGTGTTGGATTTTGTAAAATGGCGCCAGAAAGGGTTAAATGTTATTAATGATTTGTTGAATGTTGAAAGAAATCAGTTTCTGTTTTGTGAAGATGTACAGGTCACTGTGCAGCAAAACCCTGCTATAACCTTTTTTGAATACAACGCTGTGATGAATGCAATTCCAAAACAATGGAAAGATTGGATTGTAGACAACCCAGCACATATAGTTAATGTAGATATGATTGATGATGAATTGAATGTGTTTAAAAGCAAACCTAAGTTAATTAAGTTATATTTAAAGAAAAAAAGGAATTATAGCATTGAAAAGTCTCATGCAATCGACTTTTGGAAAAGAAGTCTGATCTCCTTAAATAATAAAAGATACAAAATAAAAATAAACAAAAAATTAAAAAAATTAAAAAAACTCAGAGTGTCAACAAATTACCCTTATTATTTTCTTGATGAAAGTTCCTCCCTAAAACTTTAAGAAATTAACAAAGACCCATAGACACTACCGCCAAGCCCAGTATGGCCTTCTCTATTTCCCAAAGATGCACAGTGGTGCGTCATTTACTTACAATAATGAAAAAAAGACACATGTATGAATCTAACTTCATCAAGTCACAATGATAAGAATAAGATCTCTGTTTCTTACCTTGGATGGAATATAGACTTGGCATGATTCACCTCTTCCAATGATGTTATCACCTGGACACACACATGAGCATGATTTATTATACATTCACACTGTGTCACAGAAAGATGTATATATATGTGACCAGACAAAAATCTATCTACTGGTACCTATGAGCTGCCGAAGATCCGGAATCAAATTTCTACCTTTGAGCTCATGGGGATCCAGTTTTCATTGCGTAGTATTTTAGTTAGCGTCCTTTTTGTTTTCTTAGTTCGATCTTTTTCCTGAAATTAGTAAATCAAGTGTTGCTCTAAAACTATATTTTTGTCCCTTTATTCCGACAGCTCAATAGTTTCAGTCAGAAATCTAAATAAATATAACTTTCTTCTCCGGTCTAGTTTCTTGTCACCTACTTTCTCCTCATGTTTAGTATTCGTACAATTTATCCTTGCACCTTCCGAGCGGCGTTCGCGCCGGGAGGCAGAGCAAAGCAAGAGTCGAGTCCACATCATTCCCTTTCGTTTGGATTCTTGTTGTGTATTATGGCTTCGTAGGTGTGCAACATGATCTTTGTCCCAAGGTATGTAATATGATGCATTGTTATTTCATTATTGACGATGTATATTCATTTGAGGGTTTTCTTCATGGTTTGTCTGTTAGAGCAATTTGAAGTGAAGTCAGTCAGTGAACATGCGCTTTTTCGACCGGTCTATGAAAATGTATACCGTAAATGGAATCAGCAATTAACATTGATCTTTTGATGCTTAGGTTATTCTGATATGAGATAAGTGCATAAATCAGCGGGAAATAAGTTTTAGATGATTTTTGAGACTTTCCCCAAGCTAGGCATAGTGATCAAGTACAACCCCTCTTTCCCTTTTTCTTCCCCACCTTAGCTATTTTTAGGTTGTGACGTCAATAGATCGTGTAGTCTGTGATGTCATAAAAAGGATTTCCACGCACAGACCCATGACGTCACCGGAAGTTGTGTATTAGTTTACTCAGAGCAGTGATGTCGTAGGAATGTGTGTAGTTGGGGAAACCCCTTTTTCAAAATGTAAACAGTTCTGTTTGATTTCTGAATGTCAGCAATCAAAGTTTAGATTCTTTTCATGAGACTTTATAACATTGTTAATCAAATTGTAAAATCGTTTTTGGAACATTATGAAATATTTCCATTGAACATTTGCACTTATACAGATCACATTCAAGCAATTGTAAAACACAGGCACTCCAACTCAAGGTTGTTTTATAATTTTATTTGAACTTGATTCTTGTATAATTTTATTAGAACGAATACTTACTAGTGTTTCTTGTATGTTTTCAGGCCCTTCAAACTTCTAGCTTCTAGCTTCTAGCTTCTAACTTGTGTGTTTCCAAGATCACCCGAGTTTCTGACAAGTTAAATATGGAATAAAGAAGAGAAATGTCAACCATGTCTTTGAGACTTCTTTGTCATCGCTATCTTCCTCCTCCTCCTTCCACCCTTCTACATATATATACATATATAGAATGACGTCAAGAGCGAGAATGCATAGAAATTATACATGAGCAAGGGAGATCATCCTTTACTCTGTGTGTGTCTCCACCGCCTACATTCCAACAAGGAATTTTGAAAGCAGGGAGCACACTTGTTGCTCCACACACACACACACAAGCCGTATATATCTATCTATATCTATATACGACTTGTGTCTGTCTGTCTGTGTGTGTGTCTGTGTGTGTGTCTGTCTGTGTGTGTGTGTGTGTGTGTGTGGAGGCAACACCTGTGGATTGTAGAGTTCTGTTTGTGATGGGGTCTGGCGGCTTTTGTCTGTCTATATGTTCTTGCCTTCCTTTGAGTGGGCTCAAACTGGTGGATGAAAATGTTCACACGTGCTCTAAGACGGCGAACCGCCACGCTGTCTGTCTCTGTCTCGCGATTCACCCGGCGAAGCCGGGTATTCCTCTAGTATATAAATATATAGAGATAGATGACAGTGGATTTTTTGATAAATAGATTCGACCTTTGCACTTGACAGTTTGCCTATAAAGATGGTCTCTTTGCTGTCAAATTCTAACAAAACTAGTACTAAACAGGGTCAGCCATGAATAGTTAATCTTATTAAAAGACTGTCAAGTCTCGAAAATTTACTTTCCGTGATTGTGGAAGTTTCCAGAATGATGCTATTGCTAGCCGTGTTTTCCCCATGTTCTTGGCCCTAATGTAGTACACGATGCCGTTGAAACGCCAAACGTGTTCCTTTTTTGTTGTTCTTTGGCAGGCTTTAGTTTTTTTTGGTGGCATAATTCAGTGCTGTGCGCTTCATCTCCAACCGAAAGCAAATAAAAGCAGACGAGAGCCTTGTTCAGTTGGAGTTGTCTCCCGTACTCCTATCTTTAGTGTGCTTTAGACGGGTGTACCCAAACGGCTCATACCGCAAACGGTTAGGAAAACGAAAGATCTGCACTGTACAATTTCAGTGCACCTGTACGTGAGAGCGCTCGGTCGCTTTTTGAAGATTTCTATCATGAAAGGAAAATTATCAATTAACAAGCTGTCCGAAGGAATGGAGTTCTTATCGGACAATGACCGCGGCTATGTGAATTGGACATTTGAGCCTTTTAATCGGTTTATGTCCGATGCCTACCGACATCCCTGATATCCCTTAAGTTTAACCAATATATCTGTTCATTTCAACTTTCAAATGGCTCTTATCATTAAACTGCGAGGGTTTTTTTAATCCAAATGAGCACACATGCATATATATATCTACCTTCAAACACTGGATAATCTTTGTTTTCCAGGCCTTTCTGCTCTTGCACTTTCAGGTAGGCAACCTGCACAAATACAGTCATCCAATAAATTTTTTGTTAGTGTCAGTGTCACGGTCAGCAGTTGAGTATCCTCTAAAGTTTCACTCATGAGGTCAATTTACATACCTTTACCCCCTCCCCCCACCCGTTTAGTACCGATTGAAAGAGACCTCTGCACTCGCTGGTGAACAGCTATGAACAGCCAATGGGACTGGCAGTGGCAGCTGTTTAGCCACAATGAGCATGTTCTTGCATGGCAAGCACCTTCACAGGGATACTCGCCTATTAATTGTTGCCGAAGCATAGCCTTCCACGGTCCCCAAGAAAAGCTAGTTCCTAACTTCACTCACCATATTACTCACCGCTGAGAAATGGGGTCCATTACAAAACAATTGCAACAAGATTGCATTATCTTAACCTCCTCCACCCCCCCCCCCCCCCCCCCCCATCAGGGCAGCTATAGTCCACCTGGATTATTCCCAGAGTAGTGCAGACTCCCTCCAGGTTTACTTACCGGCTTTTTCTGTGAGCCTGTGAGGTCCTCATCAGTTTCATCGTCAAATTCGTCATGATAAATGGCCTGTGTAGCATCCAGCGTGTCAATGTCCATGATTGATTGTGCTGGAGCGGTGCAACCCCAAACTTCTCCACTCCACTTCCTTGGGACCACTGAAAAAGGACGAACACTGCAAACAAAAGACTGCTTTTTAGATTCTGGAATACGTTTGGGGAATAAGTCAGTTTTGCCACAGATATAAAGATCTTGAGGGATGGGGATGGGGATGGGGATGGAGAGTGACAGAGAGTGACAGACCGAGACTGAATGAGTGGAGCCCCAATCGTACAGAGCAACTCCCGCCAAACATGCAAATAACGATCCAACCAAGACGGAACATCAGACCAACACCCCAATGTACCTCCACTCGCTGGTAGAATGATCTTATTTCTCACGATCGGGGATGCTGAATAAGACACAGACTTCTGTGGTAAACGTAGCAGGAACAAAAACAACAGTGTGCACCTTTCAAAAGCCGTTTCTAGCAGACCAAAGGAAACACATCTTGCCAAGGGAGATCACTCTATGCGCAGTATCGATGCCGAGAATTCCCGAGATCATCCGGAGACGAGGGGGACAGACAGAAGTGAGGAACGAGGAGATTTCGGGGTGTCTCGGGTGTGTCTCAGCCCCTTGTGCTGGATGAAATGGGGGTGAAGAAAGAAACCATCAGACCTGGTGATGGTATGTCAATTTTGAATGCATTCAAACATCGCATCTATCTGCTCTTAGCCCAGATCGCTCTTGTCAGGACACTCTTTGGGTCAGACTGCATTTTTTTTTATCTGGGATAACACCTGCGTTACCTTTTGATGTTCATTATGTGCAGCCGGTTTGCATGCAATGATTGCAGCCCAAGCACCATCAGGCAGAGCAGTTGCAGTTCACAAGAACTGCAAAAAGTGACATATATTTACAAACACCTGTTGTCTGAATAAGTGCACCTACATATAACATGTACATTTCAAGAAAAAAATCAAATCAAAATAAAAAGGTTTATTGTCTAAGCTAATGCAACCTGATATATTTATAAGGGTTACTGAAATGTACCGAGACCTAGGTCAGCCAGTAACAAAACCAATGGGAGATAAAACCATATGACATCGCCCTGTCGTCTGCCGCCAAAGCTAGCGGGCACTCCAGTCCATGGTGCATATATATATATAAACTTGACGTAGAATTAGGTACTGCATGGATGCGCACCTGTGCCGTCTGTTTACTAGAATACCTCTAACTCCCTGAACCCCAAAAGCCACCTTTTAATATTTAAACTCTCTGCCAATTCCACCTGTAACAGAAAAGAACATTCGCAGCGACCTCGCTGTGATCTAAACATGCAGATCACGACAGCAAGTCGTTAGTGGACACGGCTTCTTACGGTGTTGTTGCGAGCATTTCAGGTTGCCGCGACTAGTTCACGACAAGATCTCAGCAAACAGCTGTGTAGGAGATGGACATCCTAGCTATATATATACTAGATGAATACCCGCTTCGCCGGGTACGGCTTCGCCGGGAAGAAGTCGAGCCGAATATCCGGCTGCACCGCACGAAGGAAGGGAGATAAACGCGCAAAACACTGGAGAAGAGTAATACCCGGCTTCGCCGGGACAGTGACCTTCTAAAAATAGTATAACGGGAATATGGATTGAGCGTTGTCGACAGTGACCTTCTAAAAATAGAAACGGGAATATGGATTGACGCCACACGAAGGAAGGGAGGTAAACGCTGAAAACACTGGAGAAGATAAGGAAGAGTTAATGGTAGTGGATCCAGACAAAAAAAACAAAATTGGTTCAGCGCTGCGCGCTGAGAGCACGTGTTGAAATATCTCATCGACCAGGTTGTGTCCTGTCCCGGGTGTACCTGAATATGCCCACCAAATTTGAAACAGATCCATCGAGAACCTTGGCCGCGCATCGCTAACAGACACACAGACACAAGTCGTATATCTATATATATATACGACTAGTGTCTGTCTGTCTGTCTGTTCGCGATGCACGGCCAAAGTTCTCGGTGGATCTTTTTGAAATTTGGACACCGTATTCAGCTACACCCCGGACACAACCTCATCGATGAGATATTTCAACACGTGCTCTCAGCGCGCAGCGCTATGCGCGCTGAACCGATTTTGTTTTTGTTTTTTTGTTGTTGTCGGGATCCACTACCAGTAACTCTTCCTTATCTTCTCCAGTGTTTTCAGCCGCGATTATCTCCCTTCCTCCGTGTGGCGTCAATCCATGTTCCCGTTACTACGTTACTATTTTTTAGAAGGTCACTGCACGTTACTATTTTTAGAAGGTCTCCAGTGTTTTGCGCGTTTATCTCCTTTCCTTCGTGCGCCGGCAAAGCCGGGTCCCAGGCACAGCCTGGTATTCGGCTCTACTTCTTCCCGGCGAAGCGGGTAATCATCTAGTATATATATATATATAGATATATATTATAACCATGATTGGAAGTCGCAGTAACATTGCAGAAACTCTAGTGTTAACTTGGGAGATCATGTCAAGATCGCAGCAACAACTAAGAAGTTTCTAGAGATATCGGCTAGCCACAACCTGGTCAACAGCAAGATCTAAGATTAAACTCCAGAGCAATTAATCAGGAGCTCATTGTGATGTTGTCGTGAATTAGAGCAGAATGATCAAATTGTTCAGATAATAATTATTTACAAAGTGGCTCAACCTTCATACTGGCATAATATACACTAATACAGACTAGCCTGGTAGTACATTTATTTTCCAAATAAGAGTACATGTACAGCAGGGTTAATATAATCAGTTAGACCTTGTAGAGTCGCATTCTTCTAGTTTATCGTTACAAGAAATAGGTTTATATACATTAAATATAATGGTATGTCACACGCATTCCTTCTTTGCCACTACTAAAGCAAACGTGTGCAAGATTGTATGTTACACGCTTTGATGCCGAAATCAATTATTTTGATTCGGCCTAAAAAAAAAATAGGTGTGGTTACGGTAACCCGACCTACCCTATTTTTAGTGGCCGACCCTATAACTTTTTATTACATTTGTCAAAAAAATTAAAAAAACACAAGAAAACGAGTGCAGAAAACGCAATGAAAGCGAAAGCGCCCGAGTCGCACACTTATTTCCCTGTGAAGTAGGTTTAATTTGTACACATTAGAAAAAAAAGTAAAAAAAAAAAAAAGTGATTGCCTACCTTCCTACCCTATATTTTTTGGCTATGTTACCGTAACCACACCTATTTTTTTTTTGGCCTTATGCATTTATTTCTGAAAAATGTTAACTTCACATACATTCAGTCACTACCTTAAACACTTATGTTTTCAGTATTCATTTCAAGTGATCACAAACGTAGAAAAATGGGTATCAAAGTGTTGTTACATTTTGTTGTGCATTCTGAATAGTGTGCCAACAGCCTTGGTCAGTCAACCACGTTTTATCTGTGTACTTCGTCCGATGCTCAGGATCTACAGATAGGTGACGCTTTGGCGATTGAGGCTTCGTCTTCAGCTCTGACACGCACGCAGACAGTCAGGCAGGTCTAATCTGCACCAGCGGTGTTGGAAGGTTTTGATTTAGAAACACTCGAATGTTACTTCGACGAGATAAACGAGTCAAAAGTCAAAAGTGTGCCCCAAATTCGGAAAATATTCTTTCAAAACGGCACTGTAAAACCCATCAACATCACTGTGAGAAAATAAACAATACAAACACAACCAGTTCCCCTGTGGAACATTTCGGGTGGACTTTCCCGCGACCTGACCTACAAAAATCCTCCGTGTTCGTTCGCGCTTTGCATTCAATCTGTGTTAGTGCGCGTGTGTGTTTGTGTGTTTAGCTTTCGTTGGTATGTGCTGTTTGGTTCAAAATAAGTTTATCTTTTTTCATTGAAAGATTCAGAAACGTTGGTTGATACTTTGTTGAATGCATTCAACCAGAAAAGACACGAAACGCATTGAATCTATCTTCTGCGCGCATGCGTGTGTAGGGTATGTGTAAAAGGGCAATTGTGTTTTTCAGTCTTGTTTTGTGCCTGTTATTTCATCCCCAAAAACTCATTTCTGTCTTTCTATGCCTATGCTGTGAGACATAATCGCCATTACGAGTTAGTCGTGTGACAGAGAGTTTTCTTGCACACTCGACTGCTGCTGTCTCACTTCGGCTACGCCGTCGTGAGACATCTACAGTCTCGTGTGCAAGAAAACTCTGTCAAACGACTAACTCGTAATAGCGGGTAATGTTAGTTGGTAATGTATTATATTGTGACTTGTAAGCATTGAAAGCATTATCCACGTTTGTAAATGTTATTATGTATTCTCTGTTTGACTTATTTCTGCAGGCAACACGTTCCCCAAGAAAGGACAGATGGTTGTAGTGCATTATACAGGTAAGATGCTTTTTTGCACTTCGGAAAAGACATATATTGCTAGAAGTTAATCCAAGTTGCTGTGGGGGGTAAACTTGATATGGCATTTATTATATCGGAAGGCTCCATATGTTACCTTTTACTCATATGATGCAACTGTTTTCGATTTAATTAGTGTACCCTCTTGCCATTCAATTTTCAAAATAAAGTATAAAGTATGAGATGCATGGTAATTGGTATGCTCATGTAAAGTGTATACCGAGAGCTTGACCCTTAATTATATTGTACGTGTTGACTGGATAGGCTCATTGTTACTTTGTATGATTCAGAAGGTTATTCACCCACTCTGCAGATATATATGTTAACGAGTGTAAGTATGTTTTAGTGTGACTGGGAATTTTGTTGTTGCTTGGCAGGTACAATAGCAAGTTCAGGATATGTGT